>NC_091783.1:47312372-47621772 GCF_029378745.1 Bos indicus
GGGTCCGCGGAGGCCAGAACATGCAGAAGGGCGGATAGAAGGCGTCCTTGCGGCCCGCCGGCCAAAAGAGGCCCGACAGGCCGGCCTTGGGCGCCGCGCCCGCGCCGCCCGCACCCCCCAGGGCCTCGGCCGCGGCGCCCGCGTCCTCCTTTTTGTGGCACAAGCCGAAGGCGGCGGCGGCGGCTGGGAAGGTGTAAGGATGCGGGAAGAGGCCCCCGCAGCCCGGGAACTTCTGCAGCACGCCCCCGAACGAGCCCTTGCTGGGCACCGGGATGACCGGGTAGCTGCGCGGCCCTTTGGCGCCGGCCGCCGCGCCCGCGCCGGTCACGCAACCGCCCCCGGCGCCGCCCCCGGCTGCCCCGGCGCCACCCGAGGCCGCGGCCACCGAGAGGCTGGCGGCGGCGGCGGCCGAGAGGCTGGCGGCGGCCACGACGGCAGCCTCCTGCAGCGAGTCGTCGTCGTCCTCGAAGCGCGGCCGCTTGTGATGCGGCGCGTGCGGCGCGCCGGCCAGCTCGGCCAGAGGCGGCGGGGGCGGCGGCGGGGGAGGCGCCCCCAGCAGGTGCGGGCCCAGGAGCCCCCCGCCCCCGGCCACCGCCGCCGCCGCCGCCACCGCGGCCGCCTTGACTGAGCTGAGCGGATGGCAGGCGGGGTGCGTGCCCGGCTGTGGCAGCGCGCGCTTTCGGCTCCCGCCGTTGAACATGGCCTTGACGTCCTCCCAGGCGAAGACGAGCTCGTCCTGGGGGCTCTTGTCCGTGAGCTTGAGATGACGGCGCCACGAGTTGAAGTTGGCTGCGTCCGGCTGCGTGTACTTGGCGTCGGGCGTGCGGTGGGAGTGGAAGATGAACTTGTTGGGCGAGAAGTACATGTTGCAGTAGCTGCATTTGATGCACTTGGCGCGCGAGCTGTTGTAGCGCGCGGGGATGAAGCTGCCGCGACAGCCCCAGGCGCACTCGTGCGAAACGTCGAAGGCGAAGTTGTCCGGCAGCTTGGGCGGCCTGTTTTCGCCTAGGAACGACTTGCACAGGCGCTCGGCCTCGCGCTTGGTGATCATGCCGCAGCGGCGCGAGGAGATGGGCATGGCCCCGGCGCGCCGTAGGATCTCCAGCTGCACCGGCGTGCACTGCACGCACGTGATGCCGAGCGCCACGCGGCGGTTGTGGATCTCGTTGTAGCTGAAATTCTTGAGGAGCGTGTTGGAGATCTGCGCCAGGCATAGGCGCTCCTGCCCGTCGATCACCAGCGACACGATGGGAATGCCGTAGAGGATCACCTGGCCCACCTGGTTGGGTTTCAGGTTGGCGTGGCCCGGTCGCGGCTGGCTCAGCGCGTCGGGCTGGAAGGCGCTCGACGGCGACGCCAGCAAGATGTCGTTGGGCCCCGGCAGCGGGCTGGAAGCCATCTCCTCCGCCGGGGAAGCCCGGGCCGAGCCCTCCGGGTCAGCCTTGGAGACTGGAAGGGAAAGGAGAAAGCGTTGGCTAGAGCCTTTTCAGTTTACCAAAGAGAGGGGTGGGCTGTGCTGCTAACTGAAGAATTATCACAATAACTTCCTTCGGTTAAGATATAATTATCACTGGGCGAAGGGACCAAGTTTCGGACACAGGGAAGTTCTCTCAAATTTCTTCAGGCGATCCTTTGGAAACGCGGGGATTTGGAAGTACTTCAGTTCTAAATATCCCACGTAAATTTTTAAAAAGTCACTTCCTAAGGAACTCTAGACCTTATCCCGGATTTATGGAAGCCATTAGAATAAAATGGCATGCCTGTTAGAAATTAGGAAGTAATGATGACAGTTGTAACTAGGACAGGTTACAGAAGTTATGGAAAACTGAGGCTTGGCCATTGAAGCCCAAATTGTAAACGAGAGACCATTCACATTTGCTTGAAAATAGATTGATTTTGGTTAAAACAATAAACCCAAGCTTTTAAAAAAGCACTGTTTGCGGTATCTGTGGTTTCCTTGGGGGAAATTCACTGCTGGTTGAGACATAGCTCATTAAAGCAAACGAAAGCCCTTCTCCCTGATCTTTGCCATTAGATATTTTGATACTTAAGTTAGAAATTTTGGGGGAAAATGTACAGAGCTATATGCAAGTTTACATCAAAATAGGTGTTTCAAGTTTTCTAAAAGCTGCTTGCTAAATTGAGTGGTTCTGGCTCTAATAGGTCGATTAAAAAATGAAATTGTAGACTTGAAAATATTCAGATACTGTTTTCCTGTCATTTCCATGACAATGAGCAAATGAGTACAGGCGAGAGTGTTAAGCCCAGAAGAAGTGCAAAGAAACGGAACAGCTCTTGGGGATCCTTACTGGTGGGCTTTAAAAGGCAAATTTAGTTGTAAGATGAACCACTTTCTGTGACATTTCTTTTTCTGATTTGTGTAGATATCTCTTCACCTTATAGGGGGAATAAGTGCCCCACAGTAGGGATAAACCTTGGCCTTGATAATCTGTGGGAGCGCTGAAAGCGGAAGCCCAGGGTTGGGCCTGTGGTAAAATTGCTGTCATCTCTGGTCAGTGGGGTACTTAATGGGGGAAAACAGCCAGTAAATTGAAAATACACCAAAAGCAAGCGAAAGAAACCTTTGTGATGACAGTAAGTCAAAGCAAGCAAAGTGGCTCATTCCCTGAGAAACCAACAGTGACCTTCGCACATCTTCTTGTCCAGGGCAGCTGCTACGAGTATGGTTTGCCCTGGAAAATCACCGGTGGCAGTGGCATCACCATCCTCCCCAAGTACGCTGGAGTTTGTTACTATAGAGATTTCACTGAATACACTAGCATACCCCTTTACCCAGATGGTCATATCCTTGTCCTCTCTGGGTTCCTGTAACGTCTATCCTGACAACCTTCGCTCTTCTGACCCCTGGATCCTCAGTTCTCATTACATTCCGTGGTCTCCAGGAAGGTTGAACAAACGCGATCAAAGAGAGGAAAGCTGGGCTTGTCACTTCGGATGGATCAGTATTTCCAGGGCACAGGGCGTTAAATGGCACCGTGATACCTGGGCCTGAAATAACCAGCCCTAGCTTTGCCAAATGGTCCTTCAGTGCTCATCCCCGCTCCCCAAACAAGATTCTCATCTTATTAGACCCTGGGATAATGGCAACTCTCGCTCCGGAGCGATGTGCTCAGCGGGCCTGGCCCTATCGGGGAGCTGCTCTACGTTAAACACCCGCCGCCTCCGCAGCGCTGGCCCGGCAGACGTGTGTCCGACTGGGTGTGCTCCAGTTTCACCCCAAGCGCTCCCAGAAACTCCTGTCAGAGCAGAGACACAAATAAGAGGCTTTAGGTAGGAAGATTTTTTTTTTTTAAGTGAGTGATGGAAGAAGAGACAATTAAAAGTTAGTTTATCCGAGGAAGCTGTCGAACTTCCTTATCCGACTTACGAGCCAATGACCCCCAGCTAAACTCTCCTGGCTCCCAAACCAATCACCACCGAAGCCCTCCGCTGCCGCTCAACCTCACCAGGAAAATCCCACCGCTGGGGATCCCAAATCATGGACCGCGAGCTGTGCGCCGAGTGGGGGCCGGCTGGTTCCGGCAGTACCTGGTAACCCCTAGCTGTCTTTACTCGCGTGGCTGCGGGCCCATCTTCCGAGGTCGCTCGGAGGCGAAGCATCCAAGCGGATCCTCGAATCCAGCGGGCGGGACTTCGGAGGGCTCCGCGTGCAGATGCTGGCGCTCGTCGGCGCTAACCGCTCTGGTACCCCGGTCGGCTGAGAAGGACCGCCCGAATTGCGGCGGGGCGTCCCCTCGACCGTAGTAAGTGTGGGCGCGCGGAAACCGCGGCAGGCGAGCCCCAGGTGGAGCGCAGTCTGACAGCGCCTTTCTCTGTCTCTGAACTCGTGTCGGACCGAGGGGACGCCACCCAGCGGGCAAGGTGACGTCACCGTCTCCCTGACACTCCACATTAAAGGGCTGGCATGTTACAGGCAGGGAGGAGGGAGAGCGAAAGGCAGAGTGAGCAGATTCTTTCTCAGCAGGCACGAAAGCTAACACCTAAACCCACCCGCAATCGACAACAACCTCTCCAACCCGAAGCAAGCGCAGCCGCGGTGCTGGAGCTGCAGATCTGATTCAGCCGTAGAAAGCCCTGTAGTCTGCGTGCATCCCGGGGACCTGGATCCCGGAGGCCCCGGATTCTAGAAGGACGCCTCTAAATTGACTGTATCCCTGCCCGTTATCGTCTCCTCCCCTCATTTCTCTGAGCCACCCTGCTTTGCGAATGCTCCCTCGGGTACGCAGCGCAAATCTGTTGCCTCACTGTGTCTCCGAAGATAGAGGAACCGCACTTAGCCCGAGAATAGAATAGTTTCAGCGGTCCACTGAAACACTGTGCAATGAGAAAAGCCGGGGAGGAAGGGAGTTTCTGAGTAGCGTGCCCAATCTAAAAACTTGGAAGGAAGCATGGAGAATGTCTTCACTTTGGAATATACGTTTGCCCTTTTTTTAGGACAAGATGCAGAGCGGCATTCTCTATTTTGGAAAGTGCGATTGAGTGAGGACCCCAATGAGAGCATGTGTGCACTCATCAATCAACTTCATTCGGAATAATTCTCTAACCCATTTTGTAAAAGCCATGCAGGCTACCTCAGCACAAGGAAAAGCTGAGACACGAAAGCAGGGAGGGCCCCAACCTTGACCTGAACTTCCGCAAGTTGTGGATACTCCCAGGGAAGTAAATTCTCAGGGAATTATGTGGAAGCAAGCCCTTTTAAGAAAAGGAAATAACAACAACAATAATGATGATGGGAAAGGACCATTTCCCATAACTTCCACAAAGAAAAGCATATATACAACATAGTGAAGTGTCAGTGTATCACTTCCTAATGGATCAGCTATTAGGAGTCAAAATGACCACTTCTCCTTTATCAGAAAGGGATAAAATTGCCTATTTAGAGGACATTCTAAGAAGAATACCTACAGGGAGTGTGATTGGGAGATCTTTTAAGTTTTTCCTTTACTATCTGAGCCAAGATTTCAGTTGCCGCCTGGTGAAACACACAGGCTTAGAGTTGGGTAGTCACACTGTGGAAATGGTTGAAAAAACAACCTCCACTAACCCGGAAGCCCGGCGGGACTACCTCATAGCATCAACAGACCATCACTAAATTCGAGCATGAATGTGTGAAAGCACTTCATTAAAGGTCAGTAATACCAAAGAGTCAATTGAACAAAAAGTGAGGGATACAGGAATTGTGGCTATTTTAAATGAATATGCAAAAAACAGTTTCAGAGCCACAAAAATTGTAACGTTTGTTCGAGCATGTTTCAAACAGCAGTGAAGTAATATTTCACCCAACTTCTAGTTTCTGAAGACCTTATGGGCACAAATTGGGCTCTGTCCTAAGGGGCTGAAATCAACGAAATGCTCCCTAAGTGCCCTCCAAACCTCCTATCCTAAAAGTAGGAAAACTCATGCCTAGCTCATTTGCCAAAAGAGCATCATTTTCATTCACAAATCCATTCCCGTGGAAAGCTGAAGGCTGCCCACCCACCTGCTCTTCTGAAGTTTTCAGGGCCTTGGCCTGATTCTGCCTCCTCTCTGAGGTCAGATGATGGTTTAGTCACTAAATTGTGTCCCATTCTTGTGACCTCATGGACTGTAGGCTGCCAGGCTCCTCTGTTCATAGGATTTTCCAGGCAAGAATACTGGAGTGGGTTGCCATTTCCTTCTCCAGGGGATCTTCCTGACCCAGGGATCAAACCCTGATCTCCTGCACTGCAGGCAGATTCTTTACTGACAGAGCTACCAGGGAAGCCCCTGAGGTCTGAGGTCAGGGCTGAGGTCTGAGGTCAGGGGTTTGCACAAAAGGAGGGCTCGGCTCCCTCACATTTTCTAGAACCCGGGCTACTAGAAAGAAAGCCTGAACTGCATGGAAAGCCTGGAAATTGGACAAATTTTAAGACCAAAAATGAGAAGCAATGAAAAGCCTGTCCCCTCATTAATGTACCACAGGGAGATGTGTGGTCACTGCCAAGCAGGAAGAATCACGGGATCTTCCCTTTTGGTTTTGCTGTTCCCATCTGTGCCCCCAAAGGCTCCTTCTCCTCTACAGATCCCTATTTTTTTAAAAAAATTTTTTTGAAAAGAGAAATGGGATGAACCTTTGCCTTTCCTCCCATCCTTGGTACTCTGAGGACTGAATCCACACCTGAGTGGTACCTGTAGCCACCCCCTTACATCATCGTTCAACATAAACATTTATACTTTACCTTGGTGACTTACTGGGCATACAAACCTGAGATTTTTTTTTTTTTAATGCAAAGAAATTTCACTGGAAAGAGAAATGTATGATGTTAAGTACTTTTGCACCAATAATTCTAAAAATAGCATGGCATTTTATTACCCCAGCAAGTCTAGGGCGTCTGTTTGAGCTGTCAGGCCAATCATATTTTTGAAAGATTAAGGTGGAGAACTGTAATTCAAAGCTAGACTCCGTGCTCCAGCAAATTCTCACCACGAATCTGGAGCCGGACTTCGGAATTACAGCCTGATTATACGTTTTGAGTTAGTGAGCAACTTTCTGCCACTCACTATCTCTCTGATTCTTTGCTGTCTCCTAAGCTTGAACAGGCCTCCTCATGGTTCTCCACTGCCTTTCTATTTTCTTCTTCCAGACCAAGGGCGCCTGATCCTTGTCAGTCCCTGTCCTGGCCCCTGAGAGCTTGGCAAGCTCAGGGAGGAGCAGGCGGTGGCAGGAGGCAGCGGGTAGGGGCCGAGTTAATCAATGCTTTCCTATTCGAGCTGACATGCATTTTACACGTCGGGACTCTCCTCAGCCGGCTAATTGATTCAAATTGTTTTATTGGTTAAACTGGTGTCACCCGTTTGCATGATCTATCACCGCACGGAGGAGAGCATTTCCACTCTCATCTCCGTTCTGGGCGGCTGCGGTTTACCCAGGCCAGGGACAGGTAAAGGAGCCCAGACATCGGACCCAAAGGAAAACCACAAACCGAGCTGGCTGCCTCTGAACTGGAGAAGCGACGCCTCGATGCAGGCGCACGCAGCGGGCGCGGCTGCGTGGATGAAGGTTTCCAGCTTCAGAATTTAACAATCTGTTGAAGCGAACCCACACTTGACCGGGGCTTCCTCCACCTTGGAAGCTGGCTATTTCTCAGAGGCGGCGTGTGATCTCTGGGGTCTGAGTCGAAGGCCAAAGCAGAGGAGCTGTCCGCGGTGCTGACCCGGTGCAGCGCTTCGAGGCGTAGCAGATCCTACCTCGTTCAACGCCTTCCCGGAAGAAGCCTCCAGCCTATAATCACTGGAGCCCTTATTCTGGGCTCTGGGACCCAGCATGGCTTTGCAGACTTAAGAGACAGGCAAGAAGCGACACAGAAACACTGCCCCCCCCCCTTCTTCTGCCACACCTGCTCCATTTCAAAGGACTCCATCTCCAGCCACTCCCCACCCCCACGCCTGTGTTTTGCATTGACCCAAAAGAAAGATAAAGGCCTTAATATAAATTCATTAAAATCAGAAACAACAGATATCCCCTGTCTTTCTAGTCTCGGCCTCGATACTGGAGAGCCCATGACAGTACAGATCAAAGAAACAGCCTCTCTCTCTCTCTCACTCATTCCCTCTTATTCCATTCTCAGCTCTTAGGCAGAAATATTACTGCTTCCACGTCCCTGCAAGAGGTGTCCTTGGCATTGATGTTTGTGCATCAGGTAAGGCAAGAAATGGTTTCCTGGTAGTTCCAAGTCTGCAAAACGAGACCTGCATGGCCCAGAATGAAACCAGAAGACTAGCAGAACTAGCAGAGATGGAAGAATTCTTGTATATCAGAAAGTACAGGCAATTCAGTTAGGTTGAAACTGGGTACAGATTTCTCCTCACTTACTAGTTGTGGAATTCTGCTTTGATGCTTAACCTCCCTAAACCCCAGTTTCTTCATCTGCAAAATGAAGAGATTGATATGTAACCCACAGGGGTGTTGTGAGGATTAAATAAGATAATATATGTAAAATGCTTGGCACACAGTAGTCACTTAATATATGCTAGCTTTAAAAGCACTTTCCTTGGAGAATGGAGACAAGGGTTAGGCCTGAACAGTTCCAAGATATGTTTGGAGTCTTTAATAGCTCCAGAATAAAAGATTTCAAAGGCATTTCAGTTTCATGGTGAGCATAGAGGGAACCAGGTTCCCTGGAGGAACCTTAGTTCTTTTCATTAAAATTTTATCCTGTCCCCTAATTGGTCTAGTGTTTATTTTGTATACAGGTGGCCAGAACCTTATCTTCTATTTGTTTAACCCATTTAAAATAAGTTGATAATAAAAATTAGCAGTGGTAATTGCTGTAATGATAATAATTGCTGATAGTCTTTAGTTCCCCCTTTCTACCCAAAAGAGCTTTCTGCAACCTAGAAAGCTGAGCTTAGACTCCCTGGTTTTCCCTCCATTGCTTTGGCTGGAATTACATGAAGGAAACAAAGGACCAGGAGCAACCCAAAACTCATCCATTATGGAAGTCATAGAAGATATGAGAAAATCCTCTGAGCCTTCTCTAAAATACTGTTCATAAACAGGACCCCTTTTCCTGGGGCCAGAGTATCTGAAGAGAAGTACAATGAGAGCACAAACCTAAAAATCTAAATCAGAATTGAGGAAAGGAAGAGAAAATGAATACATTTTGCACTGTATCCTGGCCCCAGTGATTCCTTCATTTCCTCATGCAGCAATGAGTATGGGAATCAGTGAGATTCTTTCTTATTTCAAGCAAACCTTTATACGAAATAGAGACTGTAGGAGAAGGAACCAATGTTTAATTTCCCTTAAAACATTCTCCCAAGAAAATTTGCCCTTGGGTGAGTGGCAGAGAGAGCTGTTACACCACCAGTTCACAGAGGCCAAGGACTAATGGAAATATTTGCTACTGGACTTTCTCCTTTATAAAAAAGAATTCACATTTCTTCATAAGTCCTCACAAGCTTGTAAATACAGCAAAATACACACATGCACCCATAGTTTACATGAAGTAGTAAAATCCAGAATGGAACATGAACTTGGTATACTGGGTGGTTACTTAGCAAGTATTAGTGGACCAAGATAAAATGCAAAGGAACACAAAATACCTGAGGACACACGTAAGGCTACAGATGCACGCTCCCTGAACATACCTAGGAATGTGCATCAAAGAGAGACATTGGCACAAGGAATAGTCCACTAGGCTCTCACCCTTCCTTCTCTTCTCCTTTCTCTCTGTGCATGCATACACATATGTGCCTGCCCCCTCCACTTCCCTCCTCCCCATGTTGGGAAGGAGGGAGTCCTTTGAAATGGAGGTGGTCCCAGCTGGAAAACCCCAGAGCTCATTTAGATCACATCACTTCAGGCTTTTGTCTCTGCTTCTGAATAACCTAGGCCGCTACAACAAAAGGATAGGCATCTACATGGAGTTTTCATTGGCAAAGATGCGTCTCAAAGATGCTGCTATAATAATGAATAACAAGGCAAGATGCTTGCCTTTTTTGATTGCCACTCCTAAAGAAAGGAGAGGAGAAAGGAGAAAAGGAAAAGGAGAAAGTGGAACAAGAAATAAAGACTGGGAGAGAAAACTAGGCGAGTATCTTAGTGGATTTATGCAAAAAGAGTCTAACTGTATGAAGACTTCAACTACCACCAAGACCAAGAAATGTGGTTTGAGGCTTTAAAAAACAAAAAACTGGCTCTTTTGTTTCAGGGAAGCAATTTAAGAAGTAACTGAGGCTGAGGATGCAGAACGGGTGTGGAGCAGGATCTTTTATATCTTGAAGAGGGGAGGCAGAGGAATAGGAGTAGGGGGAGGGGCTGTAGACTGTCTGTTGACATGTCACAAGAGAGAAAATGACATAGATATACATTTAACATCTCCCCAGCTGACACTGGTGGAAGGAACATTGGATTTTATTTCCTGGGGAAATGAAGACATTCCCTTCCCCCATTTCCTGTTCTTTTCCCTCTCACTCCTCCCTATTTGAAAAATTTTTCCTTTGCCATCAAGCTTGATCCCATTAGCTAATACATTATTAAAGTATCATGTGCTCTCAGGCTGCCCAATAAGCATCATGACTTCAGCTTTCCTCCTGCCTGCAGTTGTTAGCTCAGTGGTAGCAAAAGGTGAAATTAGATATTAGCAAAATAAATCCCAGGGTAGAGGGGGTTAGAAATCTGAGTCATTGATTTTTTTTTCCCCTGGAAAGAATAGCAAGCACTGAATATTCAGAGAGAATATTGAGAGGAATTTTCTATTTTTGTGTACTTAAAAGTACTTTTTAAGCAAAAAGGCTTTCCCTCTTGAGGTTAGGGGTTCAAAGTGAAAGCAGAGCTAACCAGATCAAAGACAATAACCAGTTCCAAACTTTTGCAAGATGCATTATGATATCATCGACAAACTCTTAATGTTGGCAAATAATTAAATTTTCCATCTTTTAGAACTGTGTAACCTTGGGTGTCTTAGAAACAAATTGTACAAACAAACCACGGAGATGAGCACTGAGGGTTTCAGAGGAGATATAATGAACCAACTTTAATTACTAACTTGAAATTAAAAATGTAATATACAGATTTAAATTTATTTTCACCTAAATTGTGTATAAAATTATATGGCTTTTGCAGGCTAAGAAATGCTTTGTAACCAGCCATGCTACTAAAAAGTCTGAAGTAGTTTCCAAAACCGAGTTCCCAGACTCACATAGTAATAATGATACATTTATCATTACTGATGACCACCTACTGGGTAATTATTGCTTTGTTACTACTATTACAATCAAGAGATTTCTTTATTTACTGTTAACATTCACTTAAAACTGAATGTTAATGACTGTTCTGAATTCACCAAAGAGAGTTTTCTGTTATATTTCAGAAGTACTTACGTTCTGATTCAGAAATGGAAAACCATCTTATAACAGAGAGGAAGGCTGGGCAAGCACTCGGCTCTCACCCTCTTGTGAGAATGAAAACAGCATTTGGAGGAATTCTGGAGCAAAATTTTCCAGCTCGGAGTTGCAAAAGGTTAACATAATGCAACCACTTGACTTGTGCTAATTATGTAAGTATTTTATTACAGGAGATTCATTCATTATTGATACTTGTTTGCAGTAACTTCCTGCTTGGGGGAGTTATATTTTATATGAGAAGTAAACAACCCTCGGCTCCAGGGCTGGCCTCCTCTCCTCCAGATCTGATTTCCTCCCACCCCTTTGTCTAGTTTCACAACCCTACGGGGTTGTTGTGTCCCTATTGAGGCAGAAAGACAATTCCCTAAACTGTCCTATTCTTCCCCATTCAGAACTTCCCAGTTCTTTAAAGGGTAGAAGCTCAGGGTTTGGAATGTTGAGATGGGGATGAAGTAGATGAGAAAAACTAGTTTTAGTGTTTTCTTTCATATCACATGATGACAAGTAAGAATTTTCATTAAAAATCTGGACTCCTTGAGGCCACCAACCTACTTTGGAAGCTCTTCTCTGCTCCCGCCCAGAAAAGCCAGGCTGGCCTTTGGTATATCCAAATCTGGTCCTCAGGGAAGTAGGGCTGGTGGAAGCTGTTAACCAATGGAAAAGCTACAGAAAAGGCTCCTTCCTGCCCCTAAGTCAGAACCCAACCTCTCAGCCAGTGGTGGTTGCTACAGTCCACAATATTTTCTTCCCAGGGTCTGTGACAAGCTGTACTAGGAAAAGACATGACTTTCCTTACAGAATGGACTCACTGAAGGCCTGAGGATTGTGCTGGATCCTTGGCTTAAGGGTCCTCAGAAATTTCATTCTGAAAGCATATGCTGGCCATCTGAGCCTGGCCATCTGGTGAGAGGCCAGTGTTTCCTAAAGGGGTCAAAAGACTGGCATTGGCCTCCAACCTAGGAGCAAGGGTTTCCTCTTGGGATTTCTTCCAGATTCTGAGATCCCTGCCTAAGAGTCTCAGTTCAGAACTGGGGTGCATACAAGGTGCCAGAGGTCACCATGCTTAAGACCCTTAAAGAGAGTCAGGAATTAGAGATGATGGAGAGGCAGGGTAAGAGCATTTAGCAGTGGTGTGTGTGTGTGTGTGTGTGTGTGTGTGTGTGTGTACTACCCTGTTCTTCAAGGTTCTACTGTGGAACGATGAGAATGAACCAGTAAGAGGCTGAAGTCCCAAAATTTCAGACAGGTTTTTAAAAAGAATAAAATGGTATTGTTTGGGATGGAGTGAGGAGGTGGCTTTAGGAAGGTGCCTGCAAGCTGGGATTGGGCAGGACTTGCCAAAGGCCTGGGCAGAACTGACAGAGCTCAAAGACTAGATTCATCCCTTTGTGTCTACTATCTAGCCTAGAACTTCAGCACTTTGGGAATGACAGATGGCTGGAGGGTGACTAGAGGCTCAGAGGGCTCTGGGAAGATAAGTCCGGTCTAGAGGGGAGGGAATGGGTAAAGTGCTGAGACTGGGTCTTTGATGGGTGCTGCAGGCTTGTTCAGCACAACCCCCATTCCCCTGGGTGTCTTGCTTCCCTGCATCTATCCCATGACTGGGTGCCTGGGTGGAACCGCTCTGCCATCTACAGAGAAATGCCGTTCCCAGCAAGGCTTACTTAATGGTCCTTTAACAAACTCTTCGATCTCTCTTTGGCCGCCCTGGCTCTTCGGTGCCTCCTCCTCCTTCCTTTCTCCACTGCCTCCATCAGTTATTTATGACCAGCGTTAATTATTCACGAAAAGAGAAAACTCCAGCTTTGGGAACTTTACTAGGAGCATTTGGGTGTTTCTGCCTTTCCCGCCTCCGGGTGGGCTTGAGTCTTGGGGATTTTCAGTTTGGTTGGATCCTGCTTTGAAGTGGGGAAAGGGAAGCCCAATGGTTGGGCAGTGGGGACGCGAGAGGGTGTACTCCTCGTCTGGGTCGGCTCCAGCCTCTGCCTGCGAAGTGTAAACTCCGGGTCAGCGCCTGCTCTGCTGGCCAGGTGTGAACTCCCGGGACCGGAAGTTACCAGGCGCGCTCGAGGGAGTCGCTGTCCCAGCTTAGAGGTGCTGAAGCCACACGTGGGCACTGGGGCTGTGGGCTGCGGGGGTGTGGGAGGGAAGATGCGGCCGCAGTCCCAGGCAGGGAAGTCTCTTTCCACAGCGTCTTGAAAAAAAAAATCTTCTCTATTTCTCTGTCTCCAGTCCCCGCCCCACCCCCGCAAGTGACACTAGAACGCTGTAACCAAAGATTAATTGCCTTAATCAAATCGACCCACCCTCTGCAATTAATCTTTTAGCAACAAATTAGAGACAATTTACCTCAACCTTCCGGGTCAGGCGGAGAGAGGAGGTAGGATAACAGGGTGGAAGAGTTTGACAAAATCCACAAACGGTGCGGGGTGGGGATTGGGAATGGGTGTGCGTTTAAAGCGGGGGGAGGGGGCGTGGTGGGGGTAAGAAAGGAGAGGGGGTAGGGGTCAGCTGTAGGGTTGTGGCGGCGATCAGAAGTTCCTGGAGTCCCCTTCAATCCAGTTTTCTCCGAAGGAGGGGAGGCCGAGCGCGGAGGACGGGGCCACTTACCTGTCTGCGCCGCCCTCGCGGTCTTCAGCCGTCCGCGCGCGGTCCGCCGCTCCTGCCTCGCTCTCCGCGGCTCCACCGCCGCTCTCCGCCGTCCGCGGTCCTCTGCACTCCAGCTCGCGGTCGGGTTTTCCGCCGCGACTCTGTCCCGTCCCGACTCTCCTGTTCTCTGCGGTCTTCCGCAGACACCTAGCTCTTCCTACTCCCTTCCCGGCCAAGTTCGTAAGTTTGGGGTGAGGGTCGCTCTCCTGGAGCCCAGCTTCTCCGCTTAGCTTGCTCAGATCCGCACCCCCCTACCCCACTCCCCAGCCCAGATCTAGGTCTCTGACGCCGCCTGTTGGTCAGGCAGGGCAGGGCAAGGAGAGGAGCGCTGCGCCAACCTCGGCTTCCCACGCGTCACCCTTCCACGCCCAGCGGTACAAACTAAGGGAAGGGAGGCCAGGGTTGGAGGCCTGATAACTGGAGCGGGGCCAGAGGCAAGAGGGCACAATTTGCTCTGGGGACGTGCAGCCCAGGCAGGCAAGCTTGGGCTCCCTGCCAGGAGAAGGGTTATCGCAGGGCGCGCACGTGGGCGTTTCTCTCGCTGCCCCAGGGCCTAGGCTAAAAGCCGGCACCCTCCCCCACTCCTCTGGGGAAAAGACCACCTGAGGTGAGGTCAGGCCCGGAGGGCGGAGTCCACAGGGAGAGCTGGTCGCGGGCACCCTTTATGCGTCTTCAGCAAGGGGATGGGGCGGCGGGGGGTGGGGTGGGGGGGTGCCAGGAAACTGGCAAAAGGAGAATTAGCCCATCTCAATACCACCAGGGAGAAAAGCTTTGGAACCAAACTCATATGCTGCTTTTAAAAGTTAGCTGAATCCATCTCGTTATGAGTATCAGACGCTTTGAGGGGCGAGTCCAATCGAAGTCCAGGAGGGATGGTGGGGATATGGGCCACATTTGAGAATACTGGGGTGTCACAGAGGCCATCTTTCTGGCTCCCGCCTGGTCCCTCCCTAGGCAACTTTCCAAACGCCGGCACTCTCATCGCGTCCCTCTTCCCTTGGAACTTTGGGAAGCCTCGGTCTAGCCCTGAGTCCACCGAGACATCCACGGATTGGAGGTTCCCCCCTCACCCCCACCCCCCCACCATTCTCATCCTGTCTTTTTCATTGAAAGAATTGATGGACTGTTTCTCCGCTACCCCCTCCTTCTCTAATAAACGGTTCTCATAGATTATTCGACGCAGAGAAGGAAGGCGGCTGCTTAAAAAACAAAAAGCCATAGCCCTAATGAGTTCAATTACAATGTGGTAAACACATTGCCTCTACGCTTTAATTAAGCCTGCTGCCCAATTTTAACTCATTAGTAATTCATTAAGAGAACAGCCCGGTGCTGGCGGGTGGAATGCACCGCAGACCGACTGTGCGCCGTAGTCAACACGCGCGCAAGCCGCTGCCGGCTCTAGCGCTGCGTGAGAGCAAGTTCATGCACTAGACTGCCCTTTCCTAGATGCACGGGTCTCAAGTTCCTTGGGCTTGAGGCCGGGTTTGCAAACCTGTTGGGTGCGGAGTGGTGATGTGGGGCTAAATCACCGTGGCGGGGAAAATCTCTAGATTAAATGCGTCTTTCACTCCCAAAGTCAAATCTAGTTTCCGGTTACGGTGCACTTTCCCTCTTGCTTCTTTCACTTTGTACCAGCTTCTGGGGAAAAATCTAGATCTGACCTTAGCGCCCAGCTCTGGATCAAGCTTCAGGACCCCCTGACCCGGAGAAGCTAAGATATAAATCAGACTGTGATTTTCTTTTTCTCCGGGATGGGGGTGGGAGGTAGGGGGAGGAGACTGTTGGCTCAGAGAAATGGTTATCTGAATGGTAAACTCTATTCCATCTTGCGATGATCTCTACTCTACGCCTGAGAGCAGAACTGGGGTTACAGCCGCATCTGAAACTTTGTCCGTTGAGACCGGCCCTCTTTACGGAAAAGAAACGGGGACAGAGAGTGGCAGAATGAATTACGCACAGGCAACGAGAACTCTTCTAGTCTTTCCATTTAATAATCAAGGGACAGAGTGCAAACATTTCAACTCGAGTCGTTCCTCTCTCCTTCAGTCCCCCTTTCGCGGCAGGTTCTCGGAAGAAAGTGCTGGCGTGTTCTGGGCGTCCTACCTTTCGGGTAGGACGGAACTCGTAGGTCTCTAGGCTCCAGTGTAGAGTTTCCAAAGAGAAGGGAAGGGCCAGTTTTAGTGCGGATTTGGTTTAGAAGCGGGTCTTCCGCCCCTTTTGTATTCCTGCGTTGGCGCCTTTTTTCGCTCGGAGAAAGAATCTGGCCTCGCGCGGCGGCCTACCGCGCCCGCTGGGTATTCTATTTCTTTTCTCTCCGCGCTGGGCTAGCCCGGCTCCGCCTTCTGCAGGCAGCCCGGGACTCCCTAAGCTGTTGTCATTGCGGACCATCGCCCTGCCCCCTGGGCCTCAAGCAAATGCCAGAGGCCGTTTGCCCTCTACATCCTGAAGCTTCTCCTTAGGGTTGCCCGTGCCTCTGCAGGCCCTGGGCCGTTCTCATCTCTGTCGTGAGCGGCAACTCGTCTTGGAAGGCAGAGGATGGATTGGATTTCTTCTCTGCGGAGGGTATTGCATCTCGCAGGCCAGCCGGATGGTGCCCCAGAAGCTCAGGGCTCGAGTCCGAATTTCTCTGACTAGTTTCTGTGCATTTGGAAAGCTTAAGAGGGTGGGGATAAAGCCTTTAACTTCCAGTCTACCCCACCCCTTTCCTCTCTCTGCCTAGAGGCAGGAAGGAAGTGCTGTGGGAACAGATTGGGTAGTCTGAGAACAGGGGTCATGCCAGGCTTCGCTCTCCCTGGATTCCCCAGAGTCGGCTGGGGAGAACTGTGTGGCCCACCTTGGTTTCGGCACTGGAGATTCGCGGTGGACCGGGTCACCGCAGGGCGGAGGCGGGGCGGGAGCTTCCTGTCGGGTGTGGCGCCCAAGGGTGCAGACCTAGGTCCGCGATCAAAGGCTCAGCAGAAGGTTTCGCGAGTGTTGCTCACTGCTGCTCTTCGCCGCTCGGCCCTGGTCCTTCTACCGCAGCAACAGCGCCTTCCTGCGCTCCGAGGACTGGCCGGGCGGGATTTGCCTGGAGGAGGGCCTCTCTCCCGCACAGAGTTCTTTGAAAGTATAAAAATCGGATGCCTACCTAAGGCGATCAGGGCGCCTAAAATTAAGGAGGGCGGCAGTGGGATGAGAAATGCATGTAAGTTGACAGCCTCGCAGGAAACCGCTCTCTTTCTTGGGATTTCCGGGTTTGGAGTCCAGTTAGATGTCTGATGGGGAACTCCAAGGTTCTCACCCTTTTATCCTCTGCTGGGGGAAAGTTGCTGGGGCAAAGGTTTCGGAAAGGTCCCTCATGCCCAGTGTTAATTACAAGGGAAATAGATTATATTCCTTCATTTTTTCCCCTTCCTTAATGAAACAAGACAGGGAAGTAAGATATAATTCATTTCTGTTGACAGTGGGATAAATAAGTACGTTTTTGGATTACTAAGAGTTGACTGCTGTGGGAGGATGGCTTCCTGACATTAGATGGGGACTCTACACTTGGCTTTGGGACAAGGAGGTGGCCTTGTTTATCAAGTGCTTTTGTCCAAGCTCCACTCCAAATAGCCCCTACCCTTTTTTTTTTTTTTTTTTAACCTGAGAACAAAGGTAAAGGAGGCCGTTCAGGGTGCGTAGCTGCTAGGGATTTGCCTGGATCAACTTAAGCTAACATTTTGGCTTCTTGCAATTTGGTTTCTTTCGATTTCTTTTGCAACCACCCATAATACCAGCTACTGTGAAGATATATCCTTAGATATCAACTGTCTGTTAATATGCTAAAATTATTTTTAGGTTTCTGGAAGGGTATCTTCAGTGGTAGGCCTATTACCCCCATAGTTTAGGTCTGTAAATTGAGAGAGAAGGGTGGGGAGAGAGGAGGGGGGAGAAATAGGAGAGAATCAACTCTTTGGAATGGGATAGAAAGCAAAGACATTTATTAGTCCCAAGTAAGCAGGCTAGTAACTATGTACAAGCTGGCTTAACAGGAACTGAGAGAGCCTGGGCACTTGCTTATAAAAGGGAAGACTGAAGCTGGGAAAAGCATTGTGAGAGTGTACTAGTGAAACAGGACGTGTACTCTGACTCATGTTGGAGATATTTATTGAAGAGAAGGAAAAAATGTGTCCATGATTAAAGAATGTGGCTTGGAAGGGGGTGGGAAATACAATCAAAGAGGACAAATATCTGGATCCAAATGATATATACAATTCAAGAAAAGCTCTAAATCAGGGGCTATGGGAATGTGCATCAGATCTGAACAGTCGGGACTTCCCCTCTAGGTGTGTGTGGGGCCTAAACTCTACCCAGAGCTGTATGCATAGAAGCAGATGGGTTCTAGATCTACCGGGCACCAATAAACTCTTGTTTTCTTCTGTCACACTAAACTCTGTGAATGTTTTAACCAAAACCTCCCATGAGCAAGTCTCCTGTTTTTCTGTGTTTTTAGGCCCAGACGAATGTTTAGCACTAAGATTAAACCAAATTACTGTCTTGAAGAGAAGTGAAGTGAAAGTCATTCAGTCGTGTCCGACTCTTTGTGACCCCATGGACTATACAATCCATAGAATTCTCTAGGCCAGAATACTGAAGTGGGTAGCCTTTCCCTTCTCCAGGGGATCTTCCCAATTCAGGGATTGAACCCAGGTCTCCCGCATTGCAGGCGGATTCTTTACCAGCTGAGCCACAAGGGAAGCCCGAATTACTGTCTTAACCCTTGAAAAATGGGATCAGTGAAAGCAGACAGTAGGCGATTTTTACCTGCTTAGTCAGTCCTGTCCCAGGGACAGGGGAGCCTGGTGGGCTGCCGTCTATGGGGTCGCACAGAGTCGGACACGACTGAAGTGACTTAGCAGCAGCAGCAGTCAGTCCTGTAACGTTGTGGCAGAAACCTAAATATTTTAGGCCCATAATCTAGCTTGGCCCTCAGGCATATTGACACTGTCTTAGTCTGTTCAGGCTGTTATGCTGCTGCTGCTGCTGCTAAGTCGCTTCACTCGTGTCCGACTCTTTGCGACCCTGTGGACTGCAGCCCACCAGGCTCCTCTGTCCATGGGATTCTCCAGGCAAGAATACTGGAGTGGGTTGCCATTTCCTTCTCCAGGGGATCTTCCTGACCCAGGGATCGAACCCAGGTCTCTGGCATTGCAGGCAGATGCTTTAACCTCTGAGCTACCAGGGAAGCCCATCCAAAGGTGATTAAGTCCTGATACCATCACCTTTGGTGGGGGTGGGGGGGGGGGTCAAGATTTCAGTATGAGTTTTGGGGGAACACATTCAGACCATAGCACTGTCCTAACTGTGATATATCATACATTTGCAATGTGCATGAAATAATTTGACACATGTCGTTTTAATAGCACATTATTAACTCAAGCTGGAATCAAGATTCCTGGGAAAAGTATCAATAACTTCAGATATGCAGATGATACCACCCTAATAGCAGAAAGTGAAGAGGAACTAAAGAGCCTCTTGATGAAGGTGAAAGAGGAGAGTGAAAAAGCTGGTTTAAAGCTTAACATTCAAAAAAACTAAGATCATGGCATCTGGTCCCATCCCTTCATGGCAAATAGAAGGGGAAAAGTGGAAGCAGTGACAGATTTTATTTTCTTGGGCTCCAAAACCACAGTGGATGGTGACTGCAGCCATGTAATTAAAAGCACCTGCTCCTTGCAAGGAAAGCTATGACAAACATAGTGTATTAAAAAGCAGAGACATCACTCTGCCAACTAAGGTCTATGTAGTCAAAGCTATAGTTCTTCCAGTACTCATGTAGAGATGTGAGAGCTGGATCATACAGAAGGCTGAGTGTGGAAGAATTGATGTTTTTGAACTGTGGTGTTGGAGAAGACTCTTGAGAGTCCTTTGAACTGCAAGGAGATCAAGCCAGTTAATCATAAAGGAAATCAACCCTGAGTATTCATTTTAAGGACTGATGCTGAAGCTGAAGCTCCAGTACTCTGGCTACCTGATGCAAAGAGCCAACTCATTGGAAAAAAACCTTGATGCTGGGAAAGATTGAGGGCAGAAGGAGAAGGGGGCGACAGAGGATGAGATGGTTGGGTGGCATCACTGACTCAATGGACATGAGTTTAAGGAAACTCCAGGAGATAGTGAAGGACAGGGGAGCCTGGCATGGCAGTCCATGGCGTCGCAAAGGGTTGGACACAACTTAGCGACTGAACAACAACAAACTCTTAAGTGCAGTGCTCATCTCTCCTGCCTTTTGGAGGACACATACTCTATATTTATCTGGCTAGCTCAGAAGCAAAAATGTATTTAATATAACAAAAATGCCAGATTTCACTCTTCCATTTTTGTATCATATTATGTGAAATTACTTGATAGTCAAGCTATCCTACTGCAATAGGGCATTGAAGGAGGGGTTGATATAATTTCTTCTCTTTTTTTCTTGCTCAGGGAGACAATAAATACCCCACAGATTTTTTTTTAAGCTTGCTATAAGCAGGAAGTAGTAAGAATTGATAGAAAGGATTTTGTATATAGGCCCAAAGTGTTAGATATAGGAGGTGCTTAGTCACTCAGTTGTATCCAACTCTTTGTGACCCCATGGACTATAGCCTGCCAGGCTCCTCTGCCCATGGGGATTCTCCAGGCAAGAATACTGGAGTGGGTTGCCTTGCCTTCCTCCAAGGGATCTTCCCAACCCAGGGATCAAACCCAGGTTTCCTGCAGTGCAGATGGAGTCCTTGCTGTCTGAGCCAACCAGGGAAGACCAGATATAGGAGGAGCCAGAGGAAATTCTGGAATTTCAGAGGCTCAGGCAAAAATATCTGCCCCTCAGAATAACTTCCTTGCTACCTCACTAATACTTGAAATTCTACTGTTGGTGATGTGCTTCTTTGGACATTTCTTTAAACTCAAGTAACCATTTATAAGTTAGGATAAATTAGTAGATTTTCCCCAAGATTATATAAATATATTTCAAAGTTTTTGTTTCACGTGGACCATTTTTAAAGTCTTCACTGAATTTTGTTACAATGTTGCTTCTGTTTTATGTTTTGGGCGTTTGTTTGTTTGACCATGAGGCATGTGAGATTTTAGCTTCCCAATCAGGGATAGAACTCGAACTCCCTGCATTGGAAGAGGAAGTCTTAATCACTGCACCGCCAGAAAGTCCCACCAAGATTATATATTTTGATTGGCTTGGAGGTGTAAAAAGCGTGACAATGGCAGGTAGCTGGGCTTAGAGAGAACATGCTGCAATCCACAGAGAGAAAGAGAGCAGGAGGAAAGGGACCTAGAAGGGGATGCACTTACTTTACGAATTTCACCAGGCTTAGCGCTGCCCAGCATTGGGGGAGGTACCTAGGGGTTCAAACTTAATGTCAACAAGACCCCTTATCTTCCCCTTACAGCATCACTGACTCAATGAACATGAATTTGAGCAAACTCTGGGAGGTAGGGGAGGACCGATGAACCCGGAGTGCTGCAGCCCATGGGGTCACAAGGAGTCAGACATGACTTAGTCACTGAACAACAACAAACTGGCCAAAGTGGAACTAAGTGGGAGGTTTTTTTAATTGGAGGCTTGACCAGTTTAGGGAAGAGTGGGTCACCTGGTCTAGCCTCTTACTAGTGCTTTTTGTGTGTGTGTGTGTGTTGAGATTTGGAGCCCAAACTGAGAAAGTCATAATGTAATTTTTTGCAGGACCTTTCTTTCCCTTCTTTCCTGTACCCCATTCTTTGGGGACTTTCTGGGGAGAATGGCCTGGTTCATGTTGTTACCACTTTTTATAAAAGTTTTCCATTTCTTTCGAAGGATAATTTTGTGTCATCATCTAAGTTTCATCTCCGGTTCCTCTTCCTTCAATATGACCGTTTCAGGCTTTGGCGATTTTCCCTTGGATCTTTTCCAGCACCTGGACTCTACTGCTTGCTTTATCATTTATAGGCTGCCTTGTACTTCCCTTGTCTTAGGTGTACCTTAAACTGCCAGCAGAAGAACAGATATCTCTGTGGCCTATGTGGCCTGGAGAGCAGAAAGCAGACAATAGCTGTCTGTTATATGTAAGCTTTTGTGTTGATCTTTTATTATTTGACATCTTTCCTTCCTGACCTTTGAGGTTATCTTTCAGTTTGGCATTCACTACAGCACATAGAGAAGTGAAGTGAGGAAATGAAGTGAAAGTCACTCAGTCGTGTCCAAATCTTTGTGATCCACAGACTATATAGTCCATGGAATTCTCCAGGCCAGAATACTGGAGTGGGTAGCCTTTCCCTTCTCCAGGGGATCTTCCCAACCCAGGGATCAAACCCAGGTCTCCCACATTGCAGGTGGATTCTTTGCCAGCTGAGCCACAAGAGAAGCCCAAGAATACTGGAGTGGTGGCCTATTTCTTCTCCAGCGGATCTTCCCGACCCAGGAATTGAACTGGGGTCTCCTGCCTTGCAAGCGGATTCTTTACCAACTGAGCTATCAGGGAAGCCCACATAGAGAGGAGATGGTCAGTAAATGATCACTGACACTGACTTATCCTAACATTTTCCTGTTTCTGTGATCCTCAGGGGAGTAGGCTGGCCTAGAGGAAAATTTGGGGGATTCTAGCACTGCAGTTTTATAACCAGAAATCTTTCCATGGCAGTAGGGGACTGGTGTGTGTCGAACACAGAAGTGACATAAGCGCTTTGAGACTTTCTAATAACTTGGCGTATTGGGCGTGGGCTCTGTAATAGCCTGTAACTGTCAGTGTCAGCTCATTCTGTTAGCATCACATAGAATATTCTCTTGGCCTCTGATTCTTAGCATTGCATATTATTGAGGCTTTTTGTGGTTTCCTTCACTCTCCTCACCCAACTAGCTCACACTTCAGTAACATTTCTAATGATGATCTCTCTTAAGGTCCCCTTATAAAGCCAGCACACTCCAACAGGCTTGGCCATGTAATTTGCTTTGGCCAATTACATATTTGGAAATATGAGCAAAGATCACTTTGCGAACTTTAGGAGCTCTCGTGTTCTTTACTGTGATCTCATCTCCCTTTGACCTGACCCTGAAGTATTTTGAAACTTTCATCAGCCTGGGTGGAAAACGACATGGGATGGCCCTGCAATGGACATGTTGCTTGACTGGGAAATAAACTGGGTAGTCTGCATGTCTGCGCAGCCCTTTACTTGAATCTGGGCTGGCTTGTGATTTTCTTTGACTGTTAGATTGTGGTGGAAGTGACATTGAATGAGCTCCAGAGTCTAGGCCATAAGGTGCTTTCACTTTCCTGGGACCCAGCTGCAGTGTAAAGAAGCTTGGGTTAGACCACTGGATGAGAGATGTTAGGGAGACAGTTCCACCTTCTAGCTGTTCCTACCAAGGTGAGGCTGGGTTAGACTTGCAGCTCCCACTGACCCAGCAGATGAGAGCCCATGAGCTTGCCCAACCAAACCACAGCATCATGAAAAATAAGAGATTGTCATTGTTATAATCCATTAAGACTTGGGGTGACTTGTTGAAGCAATAAATAACTAAAGCAGATCTTTGTTGTAAGCAGCTGAGATTTTTGGTCACTTACTTTTAACCTCAGCCTAACTTGGCCTCTATTGACTAATAAAGCTAACAATGTGGTTTAACATTTTAGAATTATTTTTGATGTTTCATATCTTATTTACTTTATTTAAATCACAAAGAGTCAGACACAACTTAGTGAATGAACAACAGTAATAAAGAAAACAAAACTATAAGTCCGTTTTCTATATCTGTGAGTCCATTTCTGCTTTGTAAATAAGTTCATTTGTATCGTATTTTAGATTGCATATGTAAGTGATATCATATGATATTTATCTTTCTCTAACTCGCTTCACTTTAGTATGACAATCTCTAGGTCCAGTCATGTTGCTGCAACTGGCATTATTTATTCATTTTTATGGCTGAATAGTATGCTATTGCATGTATATGCCACATCTTTATCCATTCATCTCTTGATGGACATTTAGGTTACTTGAGTGTCTTGACTATGTGTTTTAACAAAACAATCTGATTTATTTTGATTAGTGATGTATTTGAATTTATTTCTATCATTTGTTGATATTTCTCTGCCTTTTATGTTTTCCTTTTCCTTCCCTTCTTTTGGATTGAGTTTTTTTTTTTTAAAATCCTCATTTTATTTTTCCCTTCTTTTATCGTTTATATGTTCTTTTATGATTATCCTGGTCATTTATAATTGCCTAGTTAACAAAGGCTAAATATCTTTATTGTCTTATTGAACAATGCAAAGATCTTATAATGCTTTAACTCTGATCACTCCTTGTGCCTCTTATTGGCCCCTATTGCCTTATATTTAGTTCTACTGGATTTTAGTCTTGCTTTTCAGTTGTGCAACTTGGACATTATTAATACTGTTTGTATAACCAATGCTTGTTTATTTTACTCACACATTTACCCATATTTACTCATACATATGTCAATATTTTTTGTCTATTACTCATCATTCCTTTTCACCTCTGGAAATTATTTTCTGTCTGACAAAAGGACTCCCTTAGGAGTTTCCTTTAATGAGAATTTCTTGGTAGTGTGTTCTTCCTTTTTCCTTCTCGCTCTTTGTTTAAAACACTTTTTTTCCATCCAGTTTGTGACAGACAGCTTTTCTGGCTGTAGGATACTAAGGTGACCACTGTATTCTGTCAGCTCATTGATGACATTAGTTCACTGGGTTCTGGCTTTCGTTGTCTGTCGTGCTGAGAAGTCAGCCTTCATTCAAACTGCCGTTCCTTTACAGGTGAACTCTCACGTCTTCCAGCCTATTTTGAGTATTTTCTTTTTGTCTTTGGTGTTTTTCTAGTTGTACTATGATGGCTCAACTTATTTCGGGCTTCCTGATTTTGAGGATTGACGTTTTATCAACAGTTCTGAAAAATTATTAGCCATTATTTCTTCAAATATTTCTTCTTCCATACTCTCTCTCTTGTGTCTTTTAGGAACTCTGGTTAGCCATATGAGAAGCCTTCTCAATCTACCCTACATGTCTTGTAAACTCTTTGCCCTGACTTCTGGTTAACTTCTTTAGATCTACCTTCCACTTGACTAATTCCTTTTTTAACTACTATTAACCTATTATTTAAGCAGTCCATTAAAATTTCAAGTTCAAGTTTATGTGTGTATATAAAATAAATATCAGAGAAGGCGATGGCACCCCACTCCAGTACTCTTGCCTGGAAAATCCTATGGATGGAGGAGCCTGGTAGGCTGCAGTCCGTGAGGTTTCGAAGAGTCGGACACGACTGAGTGACTTCACTTTCACTTTTCACTTTCATGCATTGGAGAAGGAAATGGCAATCCACTCCATTGTTCTTGCCTGGAGAATCCCAGGGACGGGGGAGCTTGGTGGGTTGGCGTCTATGGGGTCACACAGAGTCAGACATGACTGAAGTGACTTAGTAGCAGCAGCATAAAATAAATATAAACTTCAGCCTTCAGAATTCTTGTTTTCACTTTATCCTTATTATCACTTTTTATTATTTGTGTGTTTCTTATGATTTTGCCACCTCTGTGGTGCATTTAAAAATATAATTTTTGGGAATTCCCTGGTGATTCAGTGGTTAGGACTTGGCACTTTCACTGTCATGCCTGGGTTTGATTCTTGGTTAAGGAACTAAGATCTCGCAAGCTGTGCAGTGTGGCCAATATAATTATATATTATTGTAATATGTTTTATATATGCAATTTTACATTATATGTATAAATATAGTATATATATATATAAAACATATTTCTGGAATATCTCTTCCAAATATGCTTGGTAGAATTTAAAGCCTTTTGTTGCTTGCACATATTTCCAAGCGTCTCTTTTACTTCATAGTTATAATTAATAAAGTTAGCAATGTGGTTATTTATTATTTATTCTGTCAGTTAATTCCATCATCTGACATTTATGTAGGCTTGATCTGCTATTTATGTTTTTGTTAGTCCTAATTCAAAATGTTTTGGTTTCTTGTGTTTTATAATTTTCATCTATGAGTTGTTCATCTTACTTGGAATTTTGTCTGTGGGAATTCTTTCTTAAGTTTTATTTCTCTGGTGAGGACTTGCACTCCTTTCGCTGGTCGCCTGTATCCCTGGGACAATTTTAGAAAACTTATTGAGGCATCACGCACATACCATAAAATTCTAAACATACAATTCAATGAGTTTTAGTATGTTTACAATGTTGAGCAAACATCACCACAATCCAGTTTTAAAACTTTTCTGGAAGGGATAGCTAGGGAGTCTGGGATCGACATGTCCACACTGCTATATTTAAAATGGATAACCAACAAGGTCCTACTGTACAGCACAGGGACCTTTGCTGAACGGGAGGGGAGTTTGGGGGAGAATGGATACATATGTATACGGCTGAGCCCCTTTGCTGTCCACCTGAATCTATCACAACACTGGTAAGTGACTGTGGTCCAATATACAATAAAAAGTTAAAAAACTTTCCCGTAATTCCCCAAAGGTCCTTTTGCCCACTTATAGTTATTCAGCATTTCACTTTTAGCCCCAGACTATCATCTATAAATTTGCTATTTCTGGACATTTCATATAAATAGGATCATATAATATGTGGTATTTTGCATCTGGTTTCTTTCATTTAGCATACTGTTTTTGAGATTCATCCATGTTTCCAGGATCAAACCTTAAGATTTATTGGACCACATAAGTAGCATGAATTCAGACCAAAATCCTGTGTGAGATCCGGCTTGTAGACATAGATTCTGATGGAAGAAATTTTTTTCCATCCAACACTAGGGCTGAAATAGACAGGTTTACTTGTTGACCTTTCCTGAGTGGCAGGTTTATTTACCGTTTGCCCTTTTACAGAGTATCCAATCCCACCTTCACGTTAGAGTCGCACATGTAGACTTCTTACCTTATCTCCAGCAAAGCCCTCAAAATTAAAATTCAGGGTCTTCAGATTTCAGAAGAGACTCTCAGGGTGAGTCTAGCCTTGGAACCCATTTAGCTGCCAGAGTTCTTGCTGTCACGTTTCTTTGATTTTGATACTTAAGTGGTAGATTTAAAATATAATTTTTATATTTTATCCAGAATTTTTTATTTACATGGAAAGGGAACTTCAGAGCCTTTTTTTCCCCTGCCATACTAAGCAGAAATAAAAGGTTGGAAAGGGCTGCTTATAAGAGTCATCTGCTCACCTTTTCAGATCTCAGGTGGATAGTGAGAGGAATTTATTTACTTTCTGAGCAGAAGACCACCGCAGTCCCTGCCTGCCACCCCCTCCTCATCCTCACTTACCTGCATAGCAATGGGGAGTCTCATTTATGGGTCCATTGTGTTTAGCGATGATCTGCAGTCCCATCTGCATGTACTTCCCTCATGGACCTTTGCTAATTCTTTTGCCCTCCTGGTCAGTAAAAACAATTGTTTCTTAGAATGGATTGGGAATTGCCAGTGTCTCTGATATGCTTAGCTCATGTCAATATTGATAACTGAGGTGGAAAAGGCAGGAATTAGAGATGGGGAAACTGAGGCCAGAGAGGTGAGGTGGCTTCCCCAGTCTCATAGAGAGCTGGAATTTGAGTCCAGTGTGCAGACTCTCTGGGACAATGCTCTTTCCTCCATGCCACTCTTCCTCTTGTTGGTGACTAAGGGAAATGGAGTGGGAGGGTGTAGCATTGATACAGTAATTGATATAAGAAGTAATGTTTTTGGAGATTCTGTGGGTTTTCTTCATCTTTGATTTCTTGGTCTCATTGTCCCTTGTTATGTGAGAGTAGTGGTTGACAACAAACAAAAATTCTGCTGCTTAATATTTCTGTTTTTAAACATTATGAATCATTTCACAAGGAATTTTTGACTTCTCAGCAGGTTAGAGCTGCCCACCTGGTTTGACCTTTTAACTGGAGAAGGAGGGAGCCCAGAGTTTCAAACCCAGTCCATCAACCCCTCTTCAATGAAATTCTTACCCTATTTTGAGGGAAGGATAACGTTATTAATGTCCTTTCTAGCAATTTGAAAAAACAGACAAGCATGGCTTAGAGGGAAATCCTTGGTGATTGAAAATATCATTAGAAACAGGCTCCTGGTGTTCACGCTGTCATTTCCAAGTGTTCTGATGAGTTTCAGTTGAGCACTGCCCTGTCCAGAGTTGGCTGAAGCCCACAGCAGTGTGTGTGTGTGTGTGTGTGTGTGTTGGTAATGGAAGGAGGCAGAGGCAGGCAGGTGCCATTTAGTCCCCTGCATGTGAAACTGAGACAAGCCCCAGATGGAACTGGCAGATCTACTTCTGGTGCAGTAACCAGTCACTGCCTGCA
Source organism: Bos indicus (assembly GCF_029378745.1). Taxonomy (NCBI): domain Eukaryota; kingdom Metazoa; phylum Chordata; class Mammalia; order Artiodactyla; family Bovidae; genus Bos; species Bos indicus. Next base: position 47,340,195 of record NC_091783.1, read on the forward strand.
AATCATCTCAAGTTGTGTCTGTACATTGCCAAAACGGTGCACTGATGAAAAAAATCAGCTAGGATGGTCATCTGAGTCATGGAGACAAACAGTCTCAAAGCAAGAAAAATGGCAACCAAAAACACAGTGGCTGGAACAAATGCACTTGTAGGGAAAAACAGGAGAAAAAAAGAGTGTAGTGAGAACACTGTTTTAATTTCTCTTTTTTAAAGGAATAAGTACTTTTAGGGAAAATCTTATTGTCATTAAAAAGGCTTGCCTGAATAAGTTAAAAAAATCCAAGGCGATAGTCAGTCCCCTTTTTTCATCCTGAAAACCAGTTCCTTAGAGTATCATTTGCATGAAGGCAGATTCAAAACAGTTGAAGTTGTACACATTTAATTGGATGGAATTCGAGTCCTTCCCTGAAGCTGTAAAAGAAGAGCAGGACCCAGAAACATGATGAAGTGGTTTCAGGTGACAAAAAGTTTAAACTGCTGCTCTGTGCCCTTGCAGGAGGTTCTTGTCGCAGCCTTCAAGGCCACACTACTGAGGCAGTGTCGAATCGGCACTTTTTTGTCTTATAGAAAGAAGGAATGCACAACGAACATAGGGCTTCCCTGGTGGCTCATACAGTAAAGAACCTGCTTGCAATGCAGGAGACCTGGGTTCAATCCCTGGGTCAAAAAGATCCCTGGAGAAGGGAATGGCTACAGACTCCAGTGGTGACTGCAGCCATGAAATTAACAGACACTTGCTCCTTGGATGAAAAGCTATGACACACCTAGACAATATATTAAAAAGCAGAGACACCACTTTGCCAACAAAGGTCCACACAAGTCAAAGCTATGGTTTTTCATAGTCATGTATGGATGTGAGATTTGGATTGTAGAGAAGACTGATTGCCAAAGAATTGATGCTTTCGAATCATGGTGTTGGAGAAGACTCTTGAGAGTCCCTTGGACTGCAAGGAGGTCAAACCAGTTGATCCTAAAGAAAATCAACCCTGAATATTCATTGGAAGGACCGATTGCTGGAGCTGAAGCTACAATACTTTGGCAACCATGTGATTCGAGGTGAGGTAAAAGTTGCTCAGTTGTGTCCGACTCTTTGAGACCCCATGGACTATGCAGTCCATGGAATTCTCTAGGCCAGAATACTAGAGTGGATAGCCTTTGCCTTCTCCAGGGGATCTTCCTAACCCAGGGATTGAACCCAGGTCTCCTGCATTGCAGGCAGGTTTTTTACCAGCTGAGCCACAAGGGAAGTCCCTGTGACGCAAAGAGCCGACTCATTGGAAAAGACCCAGATGCTGGGAAAGGTTGAGGGCAGGAGGAGAAGAAAGCAACAGAAATAAGATGGTTGGATGATATCACCAACTCATGGACATGTGTTTCAGTAAACTCCAGGAGATAGTGAAAGAAGGGAAGCCTGGCATGTGACTGTTCATGGGGTCGAAGAGTCAGACATGACTTAGCAACTGAAAAACAATAGCAACCCACTCCAGTATTCTTGCCTGGAGAATTCCATGAACAGAGGAGGTTGGCAATCTACAGTCCATGGGATCTCAAAGAATCAGACACAACTGAGTGACTAACACTTTCATTTGTCACAGAAGTAAAAGTCACCATGAGTAATTCCAGGCATTGCCAAATCTCAAGATCTGACTTTGCTTGCAGTTGACTCCCTGGGAATTAGGACCAAACCAAGAGGAAGGAATGTACGCAGGTAAGTCCCCAGATTGCACTGATGCTGTTGACACCCTGCCTGTATCCCTTTGGTATTGTTTGATCACATGCCCAAATGGCTTCCAAGGGCAAACATGTGTGACTCTCCTTGCACTCTGGATCTGTTGGAAGCTTCCTCCTCTTGGGTGTTAGCCCCCAGCCAATGTTTGATGGAAGTAGGTGTGCAAATCTCCTCCTTACCTGCTTCCCAGTTGGTGCTGGTGGTAAAGAACCGCCTGCCATTGCAGGAGAAATTGAACACGAGTTCAATCCTTGGATTGGGAAGATCCCCTGGACGAGGGCATGGCAACCCACTCCAGTATCCTTTCCTGGAGAATCCCCATGGGCAGAAGAGTCTGGTGGGCTACAATCCATAGGATCGCAAAGAGTCAGACATGACTGAATCGACTTAGCATGCATCATACCTGCTCCTCAGGTAGCAGAACTCTGGCATGTTTTACACCATCTGCCAGCATGACTGAGTGTTACTCAGCATGACTTGAGTAACCACAAGTGGTTACTTGATTGGTGGCTCACCCAGTGTTGCTTTCTTTCTTTTCCTTGTCTCACTTTCCCCTGTCACTACTGCTGCTTGATGGGGTCATCTCTCAAATAAAGTATTTGCATTCACATCCTATCTTGAAGTCTATTTCTGGGGAAATCTAACCGAGACCCGGGGGAGATTTTTCTGTTAAATGATCATTTTTGTGACATCTGATTCTCTATCCTACTGATTTGGCCATAAAGTCAACATGTGTTAAAGCTGAGAGTGCAGAAATCCTGCTCCAATGGTGTATCTCATGGAAGAGGAAACAGGCTCGGGGCACACAGCCAAGTGGTTATAGAAATGAGGCCAGAAGCCAGTGGTCCTGACGTCCCAGCCCCCACAGCTGACTGTCCTGGGCATCCTTTAACTCCCATATTTAGTGAAATATTCCTTACCCCAGGGTTGCACATTGAAATCACTAATTTCCCCCGTCTCTATCAGGCAGGACTTAAAGCCAACATCCCTCTCTCTCTTTCTTTTTTGGTTTCAAATTCTTGTGAGTCATGTTTCCTTAGACTGGCAGATCATTATGTGATTGCAGTTTTCTTTTGCTAATTTGACAAACATTTATCTATGTTTGTCATTGATACCTGGTTGGGCCTAGGCATTGTGTTGGGCATAGGAGATCCCACACAATACCATAGTTCCTGCCTACACAGAGCACACAGCAACTGCTAACCTTTCTACTGTCTCCAAAGTTGTGCCTGTTCCAGAATTTCTTAAGTTGGGATCACACAGTATGTGATTTTTTTCTGATGGGTTTCTTTCACTTGGTGATAGAACTGAAACTTCCTTCATATCTTTTCATGGATTTGTATCTCATTTTTTTTTAAGCACAGAATAATTTTCTATTCTTTGGATGTACTATAGTTTATTTATCCATTCATCTATCAAAGGACATCTTGGTTGCTTCCAACTTTTGGAAATTATAAACAGAGCTGCTATAAACACCATGTACATGTTTGTGTGCACACAAATTTTCAACTCCTTTGGATAAATACAAAAGGAGTGTGATTGCTGGATATCTTTGAATATTTCAGTTCAGTTCAGTCACTCAGTCGTGTCTGACTCTTTGCGACCCCATGAATTGCAGCATGCCAGGCCTCCCTGTCCATCACCAACTCCCGGAGTTCACTCAGACTCACGTCCATTGAGTCTGTGATGCCATCCAGCCATCTCATCCTCTGTCGTCCCCTTCTCCTCCTGCCCCCAATCCCTCCCAGCATCAGAGTCTTTTCCAATGAGTCAACTCTTCGCATGAGGTGGCCAAAGTACTGGAGTATCAGCTTTAGCATCATTCCTTCCAAAGAAATCCCAGGGCTGATCTCCTTCAGAATGGACTGGTTGGATCTCCTTGAAGTCCAAGGCACTCTCAAGAGTCTTCTCCAACACCACAGTTCCAAAGCATCAATTCTTTGGTGCTCAGCCTTCTTCACAGTCCAACTCTCACATCCATACATGACCACAGGAAAAACCATAGCCTTGACTAGACGAACCTTTGTTGGCAAAGTAATGTCTCTGCTTTTGAATATGCTATCTAGCTTGGTTATAACTTTCCTTCCAAGGAGTAAGCATCTTTTAATTTCATGGTTGCAGTCACCATCTGCAGTGATTTTGGAGCCCCAAAAATAAAGTCTGACACTGTTTCCACTGTTCCCCATCTATTTCCCATGAAGTGATTTAATCTATAGGTTTCTCTTCCATCTCTTTTTATCCTTGCAACTTATCTGTTGAAGAAACTAGGTTTTGTCTTTTTTATTTTTATTTTTACTTTACAATATTGTATTGGTTTGGTTTTTGTCTTATAGAATTTTTTCAGGTTGGATTTTTCTAACTACATCTACATGGTGTTGTTTAGTGTGTTCCTTTATCTGATTTATTTCCTATACATTGGTCATTAAATCTAGAGGTATGGCCAGATTCAAATTTGATTTTTCTTTTTTTGGGGAGGGGTAAGAATACTTAATAAGGGATATTGTTTTCTTCCAGGAGCCTTTTCATCAAGCTGTCCTGGAGATGGAGTGTTTTAAGGCTGGTGAGGGAGGTAATGCTGAGTGATTTGCGGAGGGATGTTCCTTACGTCTTCACCTTATGCTAGGTCAGTGGCTACTGACTTCACCTATGTGTAAAACCAGTCACCAGTTGGATGTATATGTGTGTGTGTCTGTGTCTATGTGTCTTTACAAATTTGGTCTCTAGGATGAGAAAATGATGTGGAATTTAGATGGTAGCTTAACTGTGAATGCTCAGTCCTTCAGTTATGTCTGACTTTTTGTGACCCCATGGACTTTAGCCTGCCAGACTCCTCTGTGCATGGGATTCTCCAGCAAGAATATTGGAGCAGGTAGCCATTCCCTTCTCCAGGGGATCTTCTCGACCCAGGGATTGAAACTGGGTCTCCTGCATTGCAGGAAGATTCTTTATCGCTGAGCCACTGGAAAAGTCCACTAATAAATAAAACATTCTGATATTAACAGTAAAGATTGTGTGAAAATAGTATTACTATACTAAGGAGTTGCATTGACGTCTGCATACATTTCCATTGAATCACATATATAAGTAGTTAAATGCAAGTAATCATGGATGACTTCTAAACCATCTTGGTGGTTCTTTCCTAAAGCTCAAATATATCAGCCTTTATTTCCTACCAAAGATGTTACTTAGGGTGTGAGCAGGATCCAAAAGGGAGGGGATATATATGTACATATAGCTGATTCTGGAGAACCAGAATTCCAGTATTCTTGCCTGGGAAATCCCATGGACAGAGGAGCCTGGTGGGCTACAGTCCATAGGGTCACAAGAGTTGAATACAACTTAGCAACTAAACCACCACCACCACCATAGCTAATTCACTTCAGTGTACAACAGAAGCTAACACTGCATTGTAAACAAACTATACCCCAGTTAAAGAAAGGATGTTACTCATTTCAGCACTCACTAAATATTTGAATAAGTAAAAGAGATCAAGATGTCTTAACAATAACAAAAAATAAGGAATTGTGTCCACAAACACCAAGGAAAAGTGTTTCAGTTTCCGAAATGACATTATTGGGTGAGAGTCTAACCATCTCTCTCTTTAGTTTTTCCATCTGTATGTGGCAATTACATTAGTTGTTGTATTTAATATGTAGAATATTTGTTCTTAGACTTTTATGACTACTGCTAGTTAACTGTACAGTCTTTTATTAGTGTTTGAAGTTCTAATTACTACAGTACCAGGCAGTTTCAATTTTGTGTAGAATGTATAACTTCTTTATAGATTTCTAGGTTTTTCAACTCAAGTTTTGAATCTCAGTGAGTTAATTTAAAAGAGGACACCCCCAATTTAAATCCTTTCTCCTTTGTTAGTGAACAGAAGAGTAGAGAAACAATTTTTTTGGAACTGAGGTTGATGTTGAATAGCTTCTTGTACATCAAGTGCCAGTGGCTGATTTTCAGTTGAGTGAATTTCTGTGCCTAGAAAAGAAATGCCTATGTAATACATCCTACCTGCTCCTGGCAGGCTGATTCTCCTCCTGACCTACCCACAGCCCACACTCATTGCCCTGTCTTGGCCCCACATGTTCTCTCAATAAGGCCATTTTCTTTGTTTCCTAACAGACCCTTAACCTTCTATCTGGGTCTTATTCAGTATCACTTTCTCCATGAAACCTTCCCAGTCCCAACTCCCCCAAACTCTCTAGTTTAAACCTCAGTTTAGCATGTGAATTTATCTCATGCCATTCACCAACTGTCTCTTGGGTTTTACTATCACACCTCTAACTGGAATGTAAACACTGGGAGGGTAAAGAGCATCAGCTCATGGATGTCTTCAGAACACCCACAGCCCTGTAATGGTACAGATGTTCAATGGATTGTTCCCTATTTGTAGAATTTGATGGGTAGAGAGAAATTTCAAAATAAAAATAAAACTTATGACCTATGTCAATAGCTACAGATATAGAATCATAAGATCATTGGCAGCTGGTTCAGACAGGTATTGGACTTCCTTGGTGGTTCAGATGGTAAAGAATCCCCTGCAATGCAGGACACCTGAGTTCGATCCCTGGGTTGAATGGCTACCCACTCCAGTATTCTGGCCTGGAGAATTCCATGGACAGAGGAGCTTGGACCCCAGAATCCATGGGGTCGCAAAGAGTCAGACATGAATGAGCAACTTTCACTTTCACTTTCAGACATGGATTAAGGACTATCCAAAAGTCTTGTGTTTCTTTCTTTCCCCAAAATACATATTGGACGCCTCCTGGGAATCAGGTATCATGTTGGCACTAGGGATGCAAAGATGACAAAGGCAAAGAACTCATAGTCTGGTGGAAGAGAGGCAGTCTTAAAGTGTGTGTGACCATACTATGAACGGCTATCGACACTGTAGATGTAAGCCACAAGTGATGGGATGCCAGAAGGAAGGGTAAGAAAATCTTCTTGGGGGTTTTCCTTCATCCCTCAGCCTCCTTAGTGACTTTGGTTGGTAACTTTTTCTTAGAACAGGATTTTGTGACATTACTCAGAGATGGTTTCTGGCATGATTATCCCTTAACACTGGGAAGAAGCAGTTTCCTATGTAGCTTTAGAGCACAAGCCCTGCAATGAGATCTGGGTTCTAGTCACAATGCTGCCACCATCTAGAGATGGCTTTGAGAAAGCTTTTTAAACTCTCCAAATCCCAGTTGTCTCATTTGAAAAAGGAAGATAATTATTATCCAATTATAGGATGAAGAGGAGAAGGCAATAAGATGACTCAGGAGTTGCAAGCCTGGTGCATCATGCTGATGTTGTCTAGTCGCTAAGTCACGTCTGACTCTGCGACATTCAAAAGTTTTAACGTAGTCAATAAAGCAGAAGTAGATGTTTTTTTCTGGAATTCCTTTTCTTTCTCTATGATTCAACAAATGTTGACAATCTGATCTCTAATTCCTCTGCCTTTTCTAAACCCAGCTGTACATCTGGAAGTTCTCAGTTCACATACTGCTGAAGTCTAGCCTGAAGAAGTTTGAGCATAATCTTTACCAGCATGTGAAATGAGTGCAGTTGTCCAGTAGCTTGAGCATTGTTTGGCACTGCCCTTCTTTAGGACTGGAATGAAAACTGACCTTTTCCAGTCCCGTGGCCATTGCTGAGTTTTATAAATTTGCTGAAATACTGAGTGTAACACTTTAACAGCATCATCTTTTAGGATTTGAAATAGCTCAGCTGGAATTCCATCACATCCATTAGCTCTATTTGTAGTAATGCTTTATCAGGCCCATTTGACTTCACACTCTAGGATGTCTGGCTCTAGGTGCGTGACCACACCATTGTGGTTACCTGGGTCATTAAGACCTTTTTTGTTAGTTCTTCTGTATATTCTTGCCACCTCTTCTTAATCTCTTCTGCTTCTGTTAGGTCCATACGGTTTCTGTCATTTATCTGCCCATCCTTGCAGTTCCCTTGATATCCTCAATTTTCTTTCTTATTTTTTTTAGTTAAAAAATTTTAATTGGAGGATAATGGTTTTACAATGTTGTGTTGGTTTCTGCCATACATCAATATAAATCAACCATACGTGTGTATATATATATATATATATCCCTGCCCTCTTGAACCTTTCTCCTACCTCCTACCCCAACCTATCCCTCTAGTTGTCACAGATCATCAGTTTCCTGAAGAGATCTCTAGTCTTTCTCATTCTATTGGTTTCCTTTATTTCTTTGCATTGTTCATTTAAGAAGGCACTTCATGAAGGCTCAGTAAATGTTGACTGTTATAATGTGGCTAGAAAATGTTCCTTTCCCCCCCTCTCCTTACAACTTAAACTCCCTTTCTCTGCTATCATGCATGACATTCAGTCTCAGAGAAATATTCAGTACCAGGAGCACTATTTATACAGATAGAAGGCTTGGAAGTCCTTGGTCTGAGCCTGCCTTCCATCACGCTTGCTGCCTCTGCTGGACTTACTCTTTACCAAGTGCAGAACCAAGGGGTGAGGATTTCTGTCTGTCCCACTGGGACATAGGGGGTGAATGAGTTAACATTTACAAAGTGCTTTGAGTTCCTTGGAGAAAAGGCACAATCTAAGTATTCTCATTAGTGCATGAATAATAGATGAGCATAAAGCACTTTGCAAATATGAAGTTCTTTAGCAATGCTAAATAATATTTGCACCGACCTACCTGTGAGTGGAGGGGATGGTTCTTGGAACTCTGATGGTTCTAGTCTTTTCATTAATTTGAGGCATGATCATAGGCAAAATCATATCCCCCCTCTGGATCTCAAGAATAAAAGGGTCAGAATGGCTGATGTTGAAGACAACTCTTATTTAATTCACTGCTTCTTTTTAGAGTTCTTTGTTTAGATTGCCCAAGAGTCAGGGCAATGCCATTTGCAGGAGGGTGATAATGACTTCTCCAAAGCCGGGCCAGATACTGGGCAGTGGCTGTGCTTGCTCCTTCCTCCTCCCTGGTGCCTCTGAAAATGGGTTTGCTTTTCCTCTGGGTCTGGAGGGGATGAGGGTCTTTGCACCCAGGACTGTGGAGAAAATATCTCCTGGATCTGGGTCCTACAAAAATACCTAGTAATCATATCCCTTAAAAATTGTGGTAAAAATATGTAACATAAAATTGTCCATCTAAACCCCTTTAATGTGTGTAATTCAATGACTTTAGATACATTCACATGGAGATGCAGCCACTTTCAATAACTCTTCTCATCTTGCAAAACTGGAAATCCACAACTGTGGCCTCCACCATTCTACTTTCTGTCTCTGTGGATTTGGCTATTCTTGGTACCTCACATAAGCGGAACCATAGTATTTATTTATTTATTTTTAGAATTAAAAAAAATTATTTGACTGACTTGGTTCTTAGTTGCCACACTCAGGATCTTTGCTGCATTGCGCATGCTCTCCAGTTATGGCACTTTGGGCTCAGCTGTGGGATCTTAGTTTCCCAACCAGGGATCCAATCTCCCATGTTGCAAGGCAGATTCCTAACCATTGAACCGCCAGGGAAGCCCCAGTATTTATCTTTTGATGATTAGTTTGTTTCACTTGGCGTAACATCCTCAAAGTTCACTCATGTGGCATGTGTCAGAATTCCTTCCTTTTAAAGCTGAATGACATTCCATTGTATGCATATACCACGTTTGTTCATTCATCTACTGCTTCCACCTTTTGCTGCTGTGAGTAATGCTATTATGAACATGGGTGTACAAATACCTCTTTGAGACCCTGCTTTCAATCCTTTTGAGTATATACTCAGAAGTGGAGTTGCCGGATCATACGGTAATTCTATTTTCAACTCTTTAGAAAATGACCATGTGTTCTGTTCTCCAAAAACGTAGAGCTGGAGACTAATTTTGGATGACCTCAGACTCTCCATTCTGCATTCTCACCTCCATCGAGGGCCTCTGCTATCACCCATTTTCACTAAATTATGATCCTGAAGATAATTTTCATTGTTTTTCAAGGGGAGGACATGATTTTATAATCTTGGGCTTCAGTAGAGCCCTGTATGTGTGTGTGTGTGTGTGTGTGTGTGTTAGCCGCTCAGTTGTGTCCAACTCTTTGTGACCCCCTGGACTGTAGCCCACCAGGCTCCTCTGTCCAAGGGATTCTCCAGGAAAGAATACTGGAGTGGATAGCCATTCCCTTCTCCAGGGGATCTTCCTGTCCCAGGGATTGAACCCAGGTCTCCTGCATTGCAAGCAGATTTTTTGCCATCTGAGCCACCAGCAAAGTCCCTGAATGGAGGGGTTGAAAAGGCTTGCTATTCAATGAAAAATGCTTTACTTTGCACACATTTGTTGGCCCAGAAGCTCATAGTCTTATAGCATAAGCATTCCTGGGGCTGGGCAGATCTCTAGCTAAAACTTTCCCCACTGGTTCAATGGGACCACACAGAACAAGTGAAGCCCTCTTCCACATCCAGACCTAATGGCATTTTAAGGCCATAAGTTGTCTCCTCTCCAGTCCACACATTTGTCCTTGACCTTTCCTTATGAGGCACTTCTCACCATCTTTGGCTTCAGAGGTAAAGTTAGGAATGTGACCCCTTTGCAGAACTCTTGGCGTCTCCTGACATCTCACACAGAGGCCTGTGTTGCTTTATGTGTGCTTGCTCTCCTGGTTGACACAAAACACAGTCAGGCCCCGCTTGCTTTAAACCATAGCTCACTGCTCCTGTAAAGTCTGCCAAATAAAATATTTGGGAAAATGATGGGAAGGTGGGAGAAGGATGACATTCCTCTCAGAACATGCATAGGAAAATGGACATCTCTTTTCAAGGCCGGCCAGGTTAAATATTCTATCAGCCAGGAAGAGTTTGAAAGTTATGTCTGACTCGTGTTTAAAGCAGTAAAGACATTTAATGAGCTCAAGTAGCCAGAGGTCTGGGCCGTTTTAGGTTTGGTGTGGTGGCTCAGCTATCCGAGTCAGCCAGAAACTGGTTCTTTCTCCATATTGCTCAATTCGCTGCATCTTGTCCACTTGTCCTTAAGTTTCCATCTGACGGTCACAGTGGCTGCCTCAGCTGCAGACAGCACATCCTCTTGTTTAAGATTAGAGGAGACGGAAGCCCTTGAGCTTATCTCTTTCTCCCTCTCTTTTTATAATAGGGAAAATTTTTCTTCCAGGAGGCTCCTCCAGGCAAACTTTCCCTGTTATATCTTTTCCCAGATCTGAGTCCCACTGACAGCCATTACTCACCTCATTCCAAGAAATGGGGTTTCTGCGCTTGTCTTAGACCAATCACAGCTGATCCTTTGGGGATAAAGGCACCATGCTGTGTGATCAACGGGATCCCTCAGGAAGCAGGGTGCTCTCTGCCTATGGGTCGGCGATTGGCAGTGTCGACCACAAATACATTACCCAGAAGAAAAAAAGAGAGTGACCACAATTTTATTTAAAAACTTGTGATTTACAGAGTCATATTTAATAAGGCACTTGTAACCTTATCAGTTAAACTTATTAAGACAGAAATATGAGACACCTTGGTGTCTCAGCTGATAAAGAATCCACCTGCAATGTGGGAGACCTGGGTTCAATCCCTGGGTTGGGAAGATCCCCTGGAGAAGGGAATGGCTGGCTACCCACTCCAGTGTTCTGGCCTAGAGAATTCCATGGAATGTATAGTCCATGGGGTCACAAAAAGTCGGACATGACTGAGCGACTTTCACTTCACTTCACTTCACTTAGTATATTTCTTAAATATTTCCTTCAGCCCCCAACTCATTGTTTCTCAGACACACTGTAAAAATGATGACTATACTGATGTATCTATGTAACATATCACAGTTCACAAATGATTTTCACATACATTATTCATTTCATCCTCACCAAAATTGTGTGGGGGTAGGTAAAGTATTATTATAATTTTCATTATTTTTTAATTGGGCTTAGGTTTAGGGGGTTGAGTTCATCACACTTACTACGCAGCACACTGTAGTATCTATACACTGCCCTGTCTTGTTTTCATAATAATTAATTAATAGATTATCTTTTATATCTCTCTCCCACTCCCACATTTTTGCTCCACACAAACAATCATTCTAAATGTGTCTCATGTTTATCTTGTTGAGTATGTGTGCACATGTAAAAGGTGTATTTTGTTTAGCACGTGTGCAGTTTTCATTTACGTAAGCGGTGCGTGCACGCTAAGCTGTTTCAGTTGTGTCTGACTCTGTGACCCCCTGGACTGTAGCCCGCCAGGCTCCTCTGTCCGTGGGATTCCCCAGGCAAGAATACTGGAGTGGGTTGCCATGCCCTCCTCCAGGGGATCTTCCTGACCCAGGGATCAAACCCCTGCACTGGCTGGGAGGTTCTTTACCACTTGTGCCACCTGGGCAGCCCTTACATAAGTGGTAATTTTCTTTAACGTTCACTCTCGTTTGCTTGTTTTAACTCAATGCTGTGTTTTCAGGAATGTTCTGTGTTACTGTGCCTATCTACTACTTTGTCTCTGAAAGTGAAAGTCGCTCAGTCGTGTCGACTCTTTGCGACCCAATGGACTACAGTCCATGGAATTCTCCAGGCCAGAATACTGGAGTGGGTAGCCTTTCCCTGCTCCAGGGGTTCTTCCCAACCCGGGGATCGAACATAGGTCTCCCGCATTGCACGCGGATTCTTTACCAGCTGACCCATAAGGGAAGCCCAAGAATACTGGAGTGGGTAGCCTATCCCTTCTCATGCAGATCTTCCCGACCCAGGAATCGAATCGGGGTCTCTGGAATTACAGGCGGATTCTATATCAACTGAGCTATGAGGGAAGCCCCCTTTGTCTCTAAATGTTGCATTATATCCCACGGTGAGTCCCTCATGGTTTACTCATCTACGCCCCCTAGTGGAAACTTTGTGTGTTAGTCGCTCAGTCGTGTTCAACTCTGCGACTCCTTGGACCATAACCCACCAGGCTCCCCCGTCCGTGGAATTCTCCAGGCAAGAATATTGGAGTGGGTTGTCATTCCCTTCTCCAGGGGATCTTCCTGACCCAGGGATCGAAGCCAGGTCTTCTGCGTTGCAGGCAGATTCTTCACCATCTGAGCCACCAGGGAAACCCCAGTGGTAGTGAAAACCATGGTGGCTTCCAACGGGCACAAGCGTCAGGACTACTGATGGGCCTAGATGGGAATTTCTGTGGGATACAAACTCAGGAGAACAGTGACTGAGTCATAAAGCAGACACTTTGAATAAGTACTACCAAAAAGTCTCTCTAGAAAGGCTGCCCTAGTCTATACCATTAGGAATTTTTCACATTTTACTGGAAGCTGAGTGTGGAACAAATTTCGGTTGTCCAAGTTGACACAAGCAGAAAAAGTGAATTGGAATGTCAAGTACCCAAATCCAGGTCTTCTGACTCCAAAGCCTTTTCATTTTCCAGGGCATCACTCTGTAAGTCTGTGGATCATAATATCGAACTCTTAAAAGATTTCTTGGGGCTTTTACTATTTAGAGAATACCTTGAATTTCAGAAATGGCTTTGCTGGTGTTAGTGGCAAACTGCAGTCTGAAGAATGAATGAAAGCAAATGGGAACCTCAAGTTCTATGATCTCATTCAACTTGCCTGGGTCCTTTTGGCTGCTTTATACATGCTATTACATTCTTCTGGGCAGTATTTGAGAAGGAGGCTGCTGCTGCTGCTAAGTCGCTTCAGTTGTGTCTAACTCTGTGCGACCCCATAGACGGCAGCCCACCAGGCTCTCCCATCCTTGGGATTCTCTAGGCAAGAACACTGGAGTGGATTGCCATTTCCTTCTCCAATGCATGAAAGTGAAAAGTGAAGTTGCTCAGTTGTGTCCGCCTCTTAGCGACCCCATGGACTGCAGCCTACCAGGCTCCTCCGTCCATGGGGTTTTCCAGACAAGAGTACTGGAGTGGGTTTGAGAAGGAGGAAGTGTTGCTAAATTCCTTCCTGCCCGCCTGCCAAGGGCTGGAGTGTAATGCCTCTATGTTTGTTTGGCTTGAGAGTCATTGAGGCATCCTAGAGTCAGATAGTGTTACAACTAGAAAGAACATTAGCAACGATCAAGTTCAGTACTCCCGCTTTACAACTGGGGAAAGGGAGACCCCGAGAGAGAGCAAGACACTTGCCTGAGGTCACACAGTAATAGATCATCAGAAAAACCAGCCCGTCTCCCTTTCCACTTCCCCAAGCACTGCAACTTTGCCCTGCTTACTCAGGAATTCACCCGGTAACCTCAGTAGCCTGAGATGTGTTCGTTCCAAACAGTGCTGTACTGGTACGTGTTCAACAATGGCCTTTCTGGCTGGGGGCTCGGGGAGACCTGAACAAACGTTATGTGCAGCATTTGCCAGTTTCTATGATATAAATACTCCTGCCACAGCCGTTTCAAACTGTCGAAGGGATGTTGCTGAATGTGGCATTGGGAGTGACAGGCAGCAGTCACCGTTTTAGGAGGCATTTTCACCACAGATACGATAGACAATACCTGCAAGAGCAAAGATAAGAGTAAAATCCCACAAAATGATTCAGAAGTGGCGTTTTGAGTATTTACTGTCTTTGTCTTTAGTATAAGTTACTTGAGTGTAAGTTTATGTAATTCAATGTTTAATCATCAACCCTGAATATTCATTGGAAGGACTGACGCTGAAAGCTCCAATACTTTGGCCAGCTGATGTGAAGAGCTGACTCATTGGAAAAGACCCTGATGCTGGAAAAGATTGAAGGCAAAGGAGAAGAGGACCACAGAGGATGAGATGGCTAGATAGCATCACCAACTCAATGGACATGAATCTGAGCAAGCTCCAGGAGATAGTGAAGGACAGGGAAGCCTGGCGTGCTACAGTTCATGGAGCTGCAAAGAGTCAGACATGATTTAGCTCTTGAACAGCAACAACACTAGCCCATAAAATTCCTGAACATGTAACACTCAGTTCTCCTGAGCTAAGGTGACCAGCTCCAGGACACCATTGCCTGAAAAGTAATGAAACCAGCTTCTCAATGTGACATCCTGCCCTCCTAATACATAAATTTATCCAGAACACAGACACATGGACTCCAGGAAAGAATAAAAAAAAAAAAAATTTATCCAGATTCATTTGAACACTCTGTGGTGGAAACAAGAAATGTGAATGTATTGAAAGGGAAAAAAAAAAAAAAAACCACAACCCAGAGGATAAGTGAGTTCTTCTGGAGATACATTTTCTGGATAGCTGAAGGCTTAGCTCTAAGCTCCCAAACTATAAAAGGTTTAACTCTTACAGATAGACTTTCCAAAGCTTTGTGTGTCTCACCCTTTCCCACTTCATTACACATGAGACTTTATGCTTATCACCTTTTTTACTGACCGCTGGGGCATGTGGTGGTATGGGAGGCTATTCACCCCTGGAATAAATGACCCTGGACTGCTCTGTGGTTGGGGTTCTTGGTGCTCTTTCCAGAATTTAAAAATTATTATTCTCACTCACTGTCCAGAGCTATGACTTCTTCCTATGGAGAGTTTCTCCTCTGCTGTTTCTAATTGACTGGAGATACAGAGAGCCAGACTTATTGGAATGATGTTAAAAATGTCATTAACCTACTGGAATAAAGACTTGATGAGTAAAATGCTTAAAATGTTAGTGAAGTTTTTTTCTGGCTGCTCAGAAGTCTTTTGGTTTTAACTTTTGCTTCTTGTAGAATTTCTGGAGAGGAGGCATTCCTAGATTACAGATCAGTGAGTAACATTATATATCAGTGAGTAACATTATATATCAGTATATACTGTATCACCATGCACATATTCCATAGAAAAAAAGCAAAAACTATCTCTAGGCCACGCAGTATATTAGACAAAAAGTAGAGCAGTTCTGGCCTGCATTTTGAGAGACTCCACAATGCCACAGGAATATGAGGTGTACCACATGGTGAATTTTGCAAAGAACAGTTAAGAATTCAGAGGGTAAATTTCAGGGCACATCTCCTTGCTCCAAAGGGGATTCTTGGACTCTTGGCGCAGACCCAGGAGGCGGACGGGGAAGGAGAGCTAGAGCTGGAGAGTCCTGGACCTGGAGTGAGGCTGGTGCTCTGTGCACCTGCCCCTCCTCAGGGCTGGGAAGGACCTGCGCCTGATTCTGCCCTTCGGCAGAGCCCCTGCCCTTGGTCCACCTGTCTGTCCATTCCTTTGCATGTAACCTCAGGTATTTGTCACCCCACTCCAAAGAGGAGGTGATTTTACACACTTCTATCTTCCTAACTGCAAGAAAGGCAGCCTCAGGTGCTGATGGCAAACCAGCTGTTCTGTGCAGAAAGGGGACACGGCCCCCCCCCCCCCATTCCCAACACCTCCCACCTCCTTTCACAAATTCACCTTGGCTCCCTTTGAACCCCTAAAGCTTTGGGGAATCCTTAAGGACCCCTTTCTCATTATACTTGCTCTCCTTAAGCCTTAGGGCTTCCCTAGTGGCTCAGAGGTCAAAGCGTCTGCCTGCAATGCAGGAGACCTGGGTTCGATCCCTGGATGGGGAAGATCCCCTGGAGAAGGAAATGGCAACCTACTCCAGTATTCTTGCCTGGGGAGTCCCATGGATGGAGGAGCCTGGTGGGCTAAAGTCCACGGGGTCACAGAAGAGTCAGACACAACTGAGCGAGTGATTTAACTTAACTAAGGGCCCCTTTCTCATTATACTTGCTCTCCTTAAGCCTTTATTAACTCCTTGGAGAAGATTCATTGGATGAGCCCGGGACAGAAGCAGAGCCCAGTGCTCAGGGTGCTGTGTGGAGGGCAAGAGCCAGCAGGTGGATCATGTTATTCAGGCCCAGAGACTCACTTCCTTTCCCGGGCTGGCCTTGGGCTGGTGGACGGGTGGCTGTTGACATCATTCAGCAACTTCTACAAGGTCTCTGGAGCTGGGGTCACCCCACGCAGGGCAGTGCAGAGCCCAGTAACCAGGGCTTGCTCCCCCGTGCCCCACCTCACTGGTCTAATTAACAGGTTGGGTCCTTTCCAGCTCTTTCACGTGGCTCTCGTGGGGCTGGGCTCCGCTGGGGGCGGGCAGACAGTCTTACTTTAAGCCGCGTATTGATCTTCACATGGTCATGTGCCCCTCTTGGGGGAGCACTCTCATGTTTTAAGTGCATGCAGTTACTCTCTTGACTGGCTTGTAAACAGGTTTTAATGGGGCTATTAGTGTAAAAGGACAGGAAACTTTCAAAAACAGCCTCTTAAATATTCATGAGGATGTTAAATCTGGCGCTTAATCACCAGTGTTTGCACACAGCTAACGGGGAGGGCGGGCAGCTGACAGGCTGCCTTCACTCTCAACAGTTGACAGGGCATTAATAAACGCTCTTACAGGCATGATTAATGGCCAAGAGAAGGGTACTTATTTTTTTTAAACAAACAAAGCCCCCCCCCCCCCTCCTTTGGGGACTCCTTTTCTAGGGGGAGGAGTGTCCACGTGGAGTATTGGAGTGGGATTTAGGGAGACATGGCGACGGGAAGGGGGCTCAGATGGGACATTTTATTTTCCCCTTCAGAAATAGCTAACTGGGCAACCCTTCCTATCCACCCATCCAATCTGACCTGTCCACTTCCCAGAGAATGGTTTCCTCGGGGGAAATATTCCAAAAACTTAAGCAAGAATCTCCAAAGAATTCCCTACCTGGAGAATTCTTAACTCAACCTTGGCAGAGCCATGAGGGAAGCACCTGGGCCCTGATCATGGGAGCTCCCTGGAGGGTCATTATCAGCTGCCTCTTCAATACCTGAGCACACTTGCTTTCATTTAAAAAAAAATAATTTATTTTAATTGGAGGCTAATTACTTTACAATATTGTAATGGTTTTGCCATACATTGACATGAGTCAGCTATGGGTGTACATGTGTTCCCCATCCTGAACCCCCTCCCACCTCCCTCCCCATCCCATCCCTCAGGGTCATCCCAGTGCACCAGCCCTGAGGGCCCTGTCTCATGCATCGAACCTGGACTGGCGATCTGTTTCACATATGGTAATATACATGTTTCAGTGCTCTTCTCTCAAATCATCCTCACTGGCTTTCAGATTGGAGTTAAATGCAGACAAAGGTGGTCCTGTGTGGCTGAGGGGCTCCTGCAAACTGCTCCCCTCCCCCCTGTCCCAGCCAGCCTACCTACCTTTCTTTTATGCCCTCCCCCTCCCCTGCCCACCCCTCCTTCCCCCCACCTATCTCTCTGTGTGTGCATTTTAGTTCCTGGAGCAGTATCATTCTCTTACTTTTCTTGGTAACATTTGGTGTAAAACCCTGAGTAGAATAATATGCTTTTTAACTAGTAAATGGTCTGTGATTCCAGAATGGGCCTTGGAGACAGTCTTTTTCTGGCAGGACCTTGCTCCTGCTAGAAAAAGAAACTGAGGCATAGAGAGTGAACAACTTGTTCAAGGACACATACTGACGTAGCCGCAGAGGGCTTTGGACTCCAGGTACCCTGACTCCTAGCTGATCTGCACTTCAGCATGATGTGACTTCTCCAGAGAGAGCCAGAAAGAGCAGACACCAGCTTGTTCCTTCAGAAGTATTGCAGCTTCAAGTACGCCAGATCTGGTATCGGGATTTCCGCTACCAGAAGCCAAACCAGTTTCAGCACGGAAAATTCTGGAAAATATCCACAGTTTCTATGTAGCAGGAAATCCCAGCCTCATTATCTGAGACCAACTCAGAAATGAAAAACTCTTCCCTCTCTAGAAGTGTCAGTTGGGATTTCTGGTTGACAAGTTCTATTTAGAAATGAAACCAAGGCATAAAGGCAGAAATACATAAAAATCTAGTCTTTACAAGCTAGGAAAAAACCCCCACTATGCTTTATAATGGTGGATCAGGGCAAAGAAATCAGTGTCTTTCCTAAAACCCTTCCCAGTCCCCCCGCCCTTGCTGCCCACAGTCACAAGCTTCTGTCAAGCCCTTCTTGTGCACGTGCTGCCCAATCAGGGGCTGGGGTGGGGAAGGTTGTCAGGAAGATGAATCACAAGTGTCTCCACCCACAAGACCCACTTCCTCTAGTCAGCAATTTAACTCTAGGGCCAGGTCAGAAGACTGAACACAGTACCAGGCCAAACGTTTTGCAAATTTTGCTTTCTTCATCCCTGCTCAAGAATCAGAGGTGGCTCCCATTACATCTGGGTCCAGCCCAGACTGGCCTCCTCTGCACAGCCAATTTTCGGTTCTCCTCCGGGCCAAATATGTCCTTTTCTTTCTAGTCGGTGGACCAGGGAACATTCTACAGGCACTATGGATAGTGATTCTTAATCATAAGATATATTCAGAGACTCAGTGCAACAATATTTTTTTTTATGGAATGCCAACTAGAAATGAAAAATCAGCCTCTCTTGCTAAACAGTTTGCATTAATGACTTCCATAAGAGCCAATTTATTGATTAAAAAAAAACACAACTCCACTTGTCTCTTTCATCTGAATATATAGCTGGTAGGTGCTGTTGAAAAAGCAACCATTTTGAGAAATAGTTTCCTTTTAGTAATTAGGATGAATGCATTTTGACAGTTTTTACCAATAATGGTTGCAATGTTTGGTACAAATGCAAAGTGCAGATGAAGTTTTAAAACCCAGTGGGGTTGGGCACTGTTTTCTCAATGAAAGGCTGATTGTCAGCTCTGTGAAGTACAAGGATAGATTCTACATGCTTTGTTATGTTATCAAACTGACACCAAGTACTGGACAACATGTTGATTTCACAGCACACAACTTTGGATTGACATTATGCCTTATAACAAAGTCTCTTATTCTAAAATTTTGTTTGTTTGTTTGTTTAATCAGCCAAGTGTAGGAGGATTCAGCAGGTTCATTTACGACAGACTAGGATGTAGGACGTTTAGGCTCTACTACCAGTGGTGGTGGTTCAGTCACTCAGTCGTGTCCGACTCTTGCGGCCCCAGGGGCTGTAGCCTGCTAGGCTCCTCTGTCCATGGGATTCTCCAGGCAAGAATGCTGGAGTGGGTTGCCATTTCCTTCTCCACTACTACCAGTAGTTTCCCTAAATTATTGTATATATTAGGCAAACCTCAGTTTCCTTACCTGTAAAATGGGTACAGTAAAACCTGTCATATCAATCTGTTGTTTTAAGTGAAGTAATGCACACCTACTTGCTGTTTCCATTTGATGTTTCCCAGGCATCTAAGATGGTTTCCCTCGTGGCTCATATGGTAAAGAGTCTGCCTGCAATGCGGGAGACCAGGGTTTGATCCCTGGGTTGGGAAGATCCACTGGAGAAGGAAATAGCAACCCACTCCAGTATTCTTGCCTGAAAAATCCCATGTATGGAGGAGCCTGGCGGGCTACAGTCCATGGGGTCACAAAGAGTCGGTCACGACTGAGCGACTAATACATAATGAATAATAGTGAACATAAGCATCTAAAAAGGAGACTTTGCCATACTGAGCTTAAAATCTCCCCCCGCCAAACCTATTCCTTCTCTAACATTCCCAAATCAATCAGTGGCATCAGAAACTACTCAGGTATTCGTGCCAGAAACTTGGAGTCATCCTCTCTCTGCATTGTAGCTGATCAATAACACATTCCATTCTGACTTTTAAGTAAGTCTCAGATCTATTCACTCCCCTGACCAGGCTAGTCCATGCCATTGCCCTCTCCTGCCTGGGTGTCTGACTGCAGTCACCTCTTTACTCTCCTGCTGCATCCGATATTGTCTCCTACACTTTGGACACCACACAAAGCCAGAGTCATCCTCATACAGTGCAAACCCACGTGCATCACTCTCCTACTTGTAACCCTCCACTGACTGCCCAAGACTGTTAACATGGGCTAACAGGACATGACAGTCTTATTCCTTCCTGCCCCTCAGTCTCATTTCAATCTCATTCCACTTCGAACACACTGCCCTCTTTTGCTCTAGGTGCTTCTTTGTAGATCGGAGCCTTTACAGTACAGTTCCCTCTCTGGGAAGCTCATAATTTCATCATTGCCTGGATGGCTCCCACTCATCTTTGAGATTTCAGTATTAATATCAAATGTTACTCTTAGAGAGGAGACTCCCTGCTTCCCCTCCCATTCCCCAGTAGGATGGATTCTCATTATCATTATCTTTTGTGGCATTTAAAGAAATTGTAGGAAATTCACTGGAGGTTCACTGCTGGGGGCCTGGGTTTGATCCCTCGTTGGGGAACTAAGGTCTCCCAATTGGCAAGATATGACCCAAAACATGTATTTGAATGTTTATTTTTGTGATTCTTTGGACTGTAAGCTCCATGAGCACCACTTTGTTCACTCCTGTGCACTGAGGCCTTGGCAGAGTACACATGGCACGGTAGATCCGGAAAGATAATAAGATGAATGCCTTGAACACTGAGCGTTAATACAAATTCAAATTATTTTCATCCTTGTATCTGTGGGACACCAAATCGAGTGGCAATAGGAGATGTTTCCTCGAGTAAGAAATTCTTCGGTGGTGAGTTAATAGAAATTCATCCTGAACTAGTTTAAATGTTAAAGGGGAAGTTTATTCACCCCTGTAAGCTAACTATGGGCTTCCCTGGTGGGGAATCACCAATAAAGATTCCGGCCTGCCAATCCAGGAGACACAAGAGATGTGGATTCAGTCCCTGGTTTGGGAAGATCCCCTGGGGTAGGAAATGGCACCACACTCCAGTATTCTTGGCTGGGAAATTTCATAGGCAGAGGAGCCTGGTGGGTTACAACCCATGGAACCTCAAAGAGTCAGACACTAGTGAGTGAGAACACACACACACACACACACACACAACCTAACTACAAAGGATAAGACTGGAGTTGGCCTGAGTTACTCAAAAGATGGTAGTCAATTCTATTTTTTCCCCCTCTGCCTTTGCTTCTTTCATTCTTGTTTGACTTTACTCTTCAATGCAGGCATATTTTTCCATAGGATAGAGAACATGGCTTTGGGGAACCCTAGGTTATCAATTTTTTAGTGCTTCCTGCCAGGAACTCCCAGGGAGAGACCCTACCTTGGGTCACGAGCCCATCCTTGGTCTCTGTGTCTGCTGTGCCCACTGTGGTTAAGAGGATGGTGCCATCACTAGTCCAGCCCAGAGTTTCTGGGCTTAGGGTCTGTTACCAGAAGGGTCGGGGAGAGATCCAGGCCTGACAGTCAAAAACAATGGCCACAAGACATATGGATTTTGTAGAAAAGGAGACCATTGACTTGGATTCTAAAGATCATGAGTTGAGCCTGAATTTTTCTGGCTCTAGGCATAGCTCAGGTTCATCAGAAAGTCCAGACAGAGATGACTTTACCAGCACATAGAGCGGGAAGCCACCCTCTTAAAATTTGGGTTAGGACAAGAGTTCACGGAACCCATATAAGAAAGTCAGCCTGTGGTTCATGGTGTCAATAGGCAACCCAAACATTGTTCTCCCTTATTTCTAGGATGTTAGTGGTAGAGACTTAAAACAGCTTTTTATGGAGGCATAAAAGGGCAGTGAGAGGACTTCCCTGGTGGTCCAGTGGTTAAGACCCTGCCTGCCAGTGCAGGGAACACAGGTTCGATCCCTGGTCCAGGAAGATCCCACATGCTACAGAACAACTAAGCCGTGTGCCACAGCAGCTGATGCTCGCGCGCTCTAGAGCCTGTGCGCTACAACAAGAGACGCCACTGCAACGAGAAGCCCACGGACCACAACTGAAGAGTAGGCCCCACTCCCTGTCACTAGAGAAAGCCCCTGTGCAGCAATGAAGACCCAGCACAACCCCCCCCCAAAAAGAAAAAAAAGGCAGTGAGAGTCCTTCCTGGTGACAGCTGAATTAATACATGAGCTGTGAAAGACGATATATTTCTACCAATCCTTCATAGCCCAATTAAATGTCATCTCCTCTCTGAAGCTTTTCACTGTCCCCTCATGAGGGCTAATAGTCCAAGTTCTGTTTATAGAATTGTTATGAGAATCTAGTGAGTTAATACCTATGAAGCACTTAGAATGGGTCAGAGCACCTTGTGAGCACATAGTAACTATTATTTTGATAGGACAGAAGGGAAATAACAATGGGTGACCAAACACAGATGTCACAGCCTTTCTATGTCTTGGGTCTGTATGTACATTCTCCCACTTGATACATATCACTTCTTAACATTAAAAAATTTTTTTATTTATTTTTTAACACTGAAAATATTTTGTATTGGGGTATAACCAATGAACAATGTTGTGGTGGTTTTAGGTGAACAGCAGAGGGACTCAGCTATGCATACGCATGTATCCATTCTCCCCCAAACACCCCTCACATCCAGACTGGCATAAAACACTGAGAGAATTCCCGGTGCTACACACCAGGTCTTTGTTGGGTATCCGTTTTAAATATAGCAGTGTGTACTTGACCTTCCCAATGTCCCTAACTACTCCTTCCCCCTGGCAACCATAAGTTTGTTTTCTAAGTCTGTGAGTCTCTTTCTGTTTTGTAAATAAGTTCATTTGTATCATTTGTTTTTAGATTCCACATATAAGGGATGTCATATGACATTTCTCCTTCTGTCTGACTTACTTCACTCAGTACGACACTCTCTAGGTCTATCCACGTTGCTGCAGAAAGCATTATATCATTCTTTTTTAATGGCTGAGTAATATTCCATTATATATCTGTACCACATCTTCTTTATCCATT
Organism: Bos indicus; assembly: GCF_029378745.1. Classification (NCBI taxonomy): domain Eukaryota; kingdom Metazoa; phylum Chordata; class Mammalia; order Artiodactyla; family Bovidae; genus Bos; species Bos indicus. Next base: position 47,363,502 of record NC_091783.1, read on the forward strand.
CCTCTGTTGATGGACATTTAAGTCACTTTCAGATACATGTAACTTCAGTTTTAAGCACTTGTCTGGGAACCATACTATGGGAAGTTCTGGTCCAAAGTCACTGTGCTGGGAGAGGGATGGTCAGCCCATGCAGGGCTATTTTTTGGCTGAGGAGCTACAAAAACTTTACAACATTTAGATGGTGGCTCTTACATTTTGCACTTCAGTCTCACTGACTGGTAGAGTTTGTTTAAAATGTGGTTTTCCTGAATCTCCACCTGGTAGATCCTGATTCAGTAGCTCTAGGGGAGGGGCCCAGGAATGTCAGTTTCTCACTGCAGCTTTAGTGATTCTGCCATAGGTGGTTGGTTGCATGGAAGAAACGGAACCAGAGGAAGGAGCAGTAAAGCTGATGAAGGATGAAGAAAATGAGAGACACTCATCCTATAGTTGGGACTTACCAAATTCCCCAAGTGTCCCCAACCAGGAAGATAACTCCAGCCTATTGCCATGTGCCAACCAGAATGAGTGTCACGAACGTGTAAAGCATCTACTCTACCTACTGGTCCCCTTGGCCTATGAACATCCAGGCCAGGGTGACAGCTCTGTCAAGCCATAAACTCAGCTCTTATGCACTGCTGTGCTGCCCATTTGAAAGACAGAACGGTAGTGGGTGGGGGCAGGAGTGCCAGAAGTCCCCCAGAATGGATGTCATTGTGGGTATCACGGTGGGTGCTCCCCTAGGGTCCTTGTTCTCATGTATGAAGAGAATGCCAGAAAGGCTCAGAAATAGATTTTGAGTGGTCAGATGCAATCCCGAGGACCCTGCCCTTTGGGCAGGAGTGGGTGTGTATTAAGGCAGTCTGTCAGGGGAACACACATTACCAACTCTTATGCTTTTGTATTAAGCTTTATGTCCCATCTTTACAGTCAGATTATTGGAGATTAGTGGTTCCACTTAAGAGTTTAAAACATTGTGCTGACCCAAATTGTTGGAGCCATTGTGATATGGCGCTATATATTCAAAGACTGGACCAGCTGGTAGTCAAATGGGGGAGGGGGAGAGCTCCCTTTTCACAAAGTGATTTTGTTAATTGTTTTGTGTAAGAAACCTGGGGTCCCTCTCTTTACATAATGTGTGTATGGCACTGTCCCTACTTTCCACTCACTTAAATGCCCATCAGTCCAGTCTAGTGATGCTCCTTTGCTTACAGGGCATTTAATAATCAACAGTCACTCACGTTTGCCTTCTTTCGGCTTCTGTGGGTGGAGCCCAGTCCCAGAAGTCTCAGATGGTTTCATTAATGTCTTTTATCCATTTAAAAGACAAAAACAAGCTTCTCTAAAACTCTTAGAAAACCACCACCCTGTATGTAGGGGAGAAAAAGAGGAAGGCTGTTAATTAATAAGGTTAACTATCTCTGCAGGAGCACACAGCTATGATCCAGAGAACACGAGAACCATGCCCAGCCTGCCTTTCAGATCAGAGCTACTTTTTATTCACTGACAGATTTAGTAATTGAAAACTCTACGTCTTACTTCAAGCTACTATAACAAAATACCAGATTCAGTGACATAAACAGCAAACATTTATTTCACATGGTTCTGGAGGGGGCAAGTACAAGATCAAGGTGGCAATAGATTCTGTGTCAGCAAGAACCCCTTCTTGGTTTGTAGACTACCATCTCGTCACGTGTCCTCATGTGGCCTTTCCTTGGTGAGTACACATGAGGGAAGGATGAAGAAAGAGACAGAGATCTTATGTCCTTTCTCTTTTGTATAAGATATTAATCCCATCTTGAGGGCCCCATCCTCATCTGAGCCTAATCACCTTCCAAATCGGGGGTTAAGTCTTCAACAGATGAATTTGCAGGGAGAGGAGGGACACAAGTCAGTCAATAGCATTCTGTGGCTGTTATAAAGTTGAAGAGGCAGCCACATATGAATTTTACTTGAGCATGAACTGCCTGCTTTTCTTAGCAAGTGTTCTCAGGGATATTAGGATTTTTGTTTGTATGTCCTCAAAGTGGAAGAACTTAGTTGGAAACAGTCGAAACCAATATTTGAGTCAAATCTGGTGAATAAGATAAGTGATCAAGCTGGAGAAGGGCATATTTGTCTAACGAAAAAATAATGTGACTGGTTTTGTTGCATGGCCAGCAGGAACCAGAGCTTAGCAGGAAAGGAAGCTCCCAAATGCTTGGCATAATGGCCACATCAGCAGACACAAAGCTAAGCATGGGGCAGAAAAGGGATTAGGATTTGGTGGAGGAGAGGTGTGTTTACATTGAAAAGGCTCTAACCATCCCCTCTCCCCTAAATCCAGTTGTGAATCACTGGTCTAAACCGTCAAAAGGATGTTCTGGAAGATGAGCACTCATTTGATATGCAGTATTTGTTCTAGGAAATGTTCTCTTTACCATGACATGGAAGAAGTTTTTAAAAAGTGGCTTCTACTTCAAATATTTTTAAGAGTCTTTATAAATATCTGTATAATTTCATCTTTCATAAAAAAAATTCCCCACAATACAAAGTATATGTAAAATGTATAAACTGTTATTTTAACTGCAACAGCATCAACCAATTCTACAAAGGCTGATGGTGTCATCGTGTTGTTGAGAGAGGTAGCCATTGACATTATTTTCTCATGTTATAGAGGAGGAATCTAAGATTCAGGGGGGAGAAGTTGCTTGGCAGAGACCAGACAGTTGGTAAATGGCAGAGTCAGGATTAATTTACATGTGTATGACTTAAAATTCACACTGATGGCAATAAGATTTCTGTCTTTGGTACTATTTCTTGTCAACCAGGAGAGAAGGTAGGTGGGACTTGTTACAATCAAGCCTGTTTGCTTAGAGTTTTCCTCTTGGCCTGGTTCTTCTGGATGTTCAATGTTCATTCATTTGAACACCCAGATGGTGTTCAAAGTTCATTCTCTTGAGGCTTGAAGATTACACTTGCAGAGTGTTTTAAATGTTTGGTTGGAGATGAAACTTCATTAATACCCAAAGGCCTGGAAGTCTTGCATACAGCCAGAAAACTGAGGGAAGTAAAGCCATACCATTTTCTTACTTCTGATGGCCATGATTGTTTGAAACGTCTTTGCTGTGAAATGTTAAAATAGCAGTTGGGTTCCCTGTTATGCATTACTCTCAAACTCTTCTCTGCTTCTGATGGACTGGTATTCTTGCTGTCTCCCTGACCCGATGCCCCAGTGCAGTGCTAAATCTGTTCTCTGAAATTACTGATACATCATTGACCTCACACAGTGCTCCAGAGTTCCTTTTTACTCTGCCTCTTTCTTGAAGTAAGTCATTTAGCATACTTCGGGATTTAACAATTTCTCTCATTGGAGATCTTCTCAGGCCTTGCTACAAAATGTGTAGCCAGTAGATCAACTAGAAGCATCGTCATCAGCAACATCATCACCTGGGAGCTTATTAGGCAGCGCTTAGGGTCCACCCCAGACCCACTGAATCAGAAGCTGTATTTTAATGTGGTCCCTTGGTGACTTTTAAAACTTGAGAAGCAGCTGTGATGAACCCATAAAATACTTCTGTGCTGGTAGATGTCAGCCTTCTGATACAGGTAACACTCCCCAGGAGTCTGTGGTTGGTTTGGGGTGGGAGGAAGCCTGGAAGAGAAGGAAAGCTTGGGTTGGAAAACCCAAGTATTCCTGTTTCTTTCTTTTCTTCCTTTTTTTCTTCTAAGAGTCAAAACCATCCATATGAACTCTGGATATTGTCCCATATGTTCTAGGCAAGGGGAAAGAAAGGTAAAATAACTTTTTTATAGTCATGCATTCTTAGGAAGGAAAGAGATTTGGGTGTCTTCCGTTTACTTTCTTGAGTACCAGTTGCTTCTGTACCATCTCAAACACTCAATACCCTGCCCTCAACCAAATACTTCCAGTGTTGGGAGTTCACTGCTTGCTGGGCAGCTGTTTCATTCTTTGTTTCCAACAGGCATTTATCAAGTGCCTCCTAAGAGTCAGCCCATGTTAGGGTATAAAGAAAAAAATGTCCGTCTGTTCCTGTCCTCAGGTGGCTAATAGTTTGTAGCTTCAACTCCATGTATGTATCGTATCCTCTCTAAGTCTTCCCCAGGCCAGTTAAATCTATAGTGGTATACATACACCAACAAGAGTTTTGGAATTAGTGGTGAGTATAAATCCTAGCTGTATAATCTTGGACTCCTCTGAACCTCGGTTGTTTCATTCATATCAGGATTGCTGTTGATAGCAATATCACAGCTCTGATTAGCATTAGCTTAAAGGAAGATTTATTGACCCATGGAATCAAAGGAATGGTTGAACAGGCAAACCAGCGAAGCAGCTAGACTTCAGGAGCTTCTACAAACCAAGACTAGGAATCCAGGTAGGTCCCTCTGTCTCTTTCTGCTTGTCTGGACTACTGACTTTAATCTCTCTGTGTTTAATTTAATCAGAGTGGGAAATATGACTACATCTTACAACTCTAAGGGCCTCCAAGGAAGTAACTAATATTAAATGAAGTCATAAGGATCTGAGAAGATTAATGGCGTTATAAGAAGAGACACTGGAAAGCTCCATTTCTCCGTCTCTGCACATGCACAGAGGAAAGGCCATGTGACGACACGGCAAGAAGGCAGCCGTCAACAAGCCAGGGAAAGAGACCTCACCAGAAACCCACCAACAAACCAAGACTGGCCTCTTGATCCTGGACTCTCACCCTCTAGAACTGTGAGAGAATCAATTTCTGTTGTTTAAGTCACTCAGTCTGTGATACTATTACGCTGCTCTGAGGAGACTAATGCAATCTGCATTTCTCCAGTGACCAATGGAGTAGGACTTCTTTTCATATCTTTTATATACTTTCTTTGGACAAAAGCTAGTTCAAATCCTTTTCCCATTTTGAATTTTTTTGTCTTTCTGTTTTATGAGCTGTAGAAGGTATTGTTTTTCATTTGTTTCATAATTCTTGAACTTTTATTACAGATTATTTCTTTTTCATCCTCAAATCCAGTCAACCAACACTTCTAACTCCTGCTTACCACTTGAATGTATCTGCAGAGATCCTGCTGTTATCCAGGATAATTCCCCTTCCTTTACTGTTTATACCTGTTGTCTGCCCCTGCCTGGATCCATTCTTCATGCCACAAACAGGGTCAGGTTCGTCATGTCACTGCCCTACTCAAAACCATCCAGTTGATCACTAATTCAAGGAATTTTCAATTTTCAATTCCTTTACATGGTTTTTAAGGCCCTCCTTACTTTGCTCCTCGGAGAAGGCATTGGCACCCCACTCCAGTACTCTTGCCTGGAAAATCCCATGGACGGAGGAGCCCGGTGGGCTGCAGTCCATGGGGTCACTCAGAGTTGGAAAGGACTGAGCGACTTCACTTTCACTTTTCACCTTCGTGCATTGGAGAAGGAAATGGCAACCCACTCCAGTGTTCTTGCCTGGAGAATCCCAGGGACGGGGGAGCCTGGTGGGCTGCCTGCCGTCTATGGGGTCACACAGAGTCGGACACGACTGAAGCGACTTAGCAGCAGCAGCAGTACTTTGCTCCTATCTACTCCAGCTATTCTCCCCCTAAAAATCAACAGCATCTCTTTCTCTCTTTTTCTTTATCCAGCCATGCATTGGGATACATTTCAAAGTCAGTTCAGACATAAGAATCCTTCACACACAATCATTTCAGCATGCATGTCATTTATTCAGTTTTTTAGGTAAAATTTATACACAATAGAATGTACAAATCCTAAGTGTGTTATTTGATAACTTTAACCAATGCCTGCAACTGTGTATTCCAACCCCCTGCAAGATCTAGAACATCGCTAGCATCCCAGAGAATTTCCTCACATCTCACCCTGTCAATCCCCACCTTAACGGCCCCTGTCTACATACTTCCAATCCTCACCTCAACCAGGGGCTAGAATTGTTCTGATTTTTTCCTCCATAAATTAGTTTTGCCCTTTCTAGAACCTCATTCTTTTGTTAAGCCTTCTTTCTTTCCATCAGAATGATGTTGAGGTTCATCCAAGTTGTTGTGTGTATCAGTAGGTTTTGCTGTTTTGTTACTAAATGGTAATCTACTGTGTGCCGGTAACAGTTTAATGATCCGTTCTCCTCTTGACAAACATCTGGGCTATCTCTAGCTTTTTGCTTTTATGAATAAAGCTGCTAAAAATATTTTTGTACAAGCTTTTTTCTGTGGTCATGTTTTCATTTCTTTTGGATGGATATCTAGGAAACAGATTTCTGGGTCATATGGTAGACTTGTTTTGTAAGAAAGTGTCCATCTGTTTTCCAAAATGGTTGTGCCATCATACATTCCCACCGTCGATGTATGAGAGTTTGTTGTTCCATAGTATTGTCTAGATTTGATGTTGTCAATCTTTTAAATTTTAACCATTATGGTGACACTGTGGTTTATTTCCCTCATGACTAAAGTGGGCTTCCCTGGTGGGTGGCTCAGTGGTAAAGAATCTGCCTGCCAATGCAGGAGATGCGGGTTTGATCTCTGGGTCTCGAAATTACCCTGGAGAAAGAAATGGCAACCTACTCCAGTGTTCTAGCCTGGAAAACTTCAAGACCAGAGAAGCCTGGTGGGCTACAGTCCATGGGGTTGCAAAAGAATTAGACACGACTTAGTGACTAAACAACAACAACAATTGACTAAATGGTGTTGAAAAATATTCTTAGTATTTATTATCCATTTGTATATCCTCTTTTGTGAAGTATTCGTTGAAATCTTTTGCTTATTTATTTATTTAAATATGGGCATTATGGGATTTTAGTTCTCTGACCAGGGATCAAACTCAACCCCTCGTGGAGTCTTAACCACTGAACAGCCAGAAAGCCCCTCTTCAGCTTATTTAAAAAGCCAGGTTTAATGCAGTATGATTTACATGCATTAAAATTTATCTTTTTCAGATGTATTTTTTTATGAATTTTGTAAACATGGTCATTTAACTATCACAGTCATCAATATAGTTTCCAAAAAGTTTCCTGGTGTCTCTGTAATTTATGCATTCTCCCCATCCACTGCTCCTGGCAACTGCTCATCTATTTTCTGTCCCTAAGGTTTTACTTTTTCCAGGTTGTCATGCATATAGAATCATACAGTATATAGACATTTGAGTTTACTGCCCAATTTTAATTTGGTTGTTTGTCTCCTTATTGAGTTGCAGAAATTCTTATGTATCCTGGACACCAGTTTTTTGTTAGACATATATATTTATGAATTTTTATTCCAGAGCTTAGCTTTCCTATTCTTTTTCTAAATGATATCTTTTGGTGAACAGACATTTACAATTTGGATAAAATAAAATTTATCAATTATTATTATTATTTTTTGTGGTCATTGCTTTCTGTGCTCTAAGAAAACTTTCAGTTCCATTCAGTTGCTCAGTCATGTCCAACTCTTTGCGATCCCATGGACTGCAGCACGCCAGGCTTCCCTGTCCATCACCAACTCTGGGAACTTGTTCAAACTCATGTCCATTGAGTTGGTTATGCTATCCAACAATCTCATCCTCTGTCATCCTCTTCTCCTCCTGCCCTCAATCTTTCCCAGCATCAGGGTCTTTTCCAATGAGTCAGTTCTAAGTATTGGAGCTTCAGCTTAAGCATCAGTCCTTCCTATGAATATTCAGGACTGATTTCCTTTGGGATTACTGGTTTTGATCTCCTTGCAGTCCAAGGGACTCTCAAGAGTCTTCTCCAACACCACAGTTCAAAAACATCAATTCTTTGGCACTCAGCCTTCCTTATGGTCCAACTCTTACATCCATACATGACTACTGGAAAAACCCTAGCTTTGACTAGTTGGACTTTCATTGGCAAAGTAATGTATGTTTTTTAATATGCTGTCTTGGTTTGTCATTGCTTTTCTTCCAAGGAGTAATCATCTTTTAATTTCGTGGCTACAGTCACCATCTGTAGTGATTTTGGAGACCAAGAAAATAAAGTCTGTCACTGTTTCCATTGTTTCCCCATCTATTTGCCATGAAATGATGGAACTGGATGCCATAATCTTCATTTTCTGAATGTTGAGTTTTAAGCCAGCTTTTTTACTCATCTCTTTCACCTTCATCAAGAGATTCTTTAGTTCCTCTTCATTTTCTGCCTTAAGTGTGGTATCATCTGCATATCTGAGGTTATTGATATTTCTCCTGGCAGTCTTGATTCCAGCTTGTGCTTCATCCAGCCCAGCACTTTACATGATGTACTCTGCATAGAAGTTACATAAACACGGGGACAATATACAGCCTTGATGTATTCCTTTCCTCATTTGGAACCAAGAAAACTTTGTTTACTTGCAAATTACAAAGATATTCTTCTATTTTTTTCTAGAAACTTTGTTTTAGCTTTTTATATCTAGTTCTATAATCCATCTCAAATTATTTTGTTGTGTATGCTGTGAGCTATGGTCAAGGTTCATTTTTCATTTTCCCTCTAGTTTCTCGGTCAGAATCAGCCTCTCGAGTTATGCTTCTACAGCAGGCTCTGCTCTGTCATGGGTGCTCATCCTTTCTACCTTCTGTTATGGGCTTTCCAATTTTTGTGGATTCAGGGCTTCTTCAATTAGACTGTTGTTCTTGTGGGCAAGGCTGTGTGTTTTATATATATAAGGAAGGAGAGAGGATAGGGCTAATGAAAGAGGTTTTGGGGTCTCGTGGGCCTAGAATTTGATCCAGACTCTATCATATAACAGGTGTGTGAGTCTAGGACATCTTCAGTTCAGTTCAGTTGCTCAGTCGTGTCTGACTCTTTGCGACCCCGTGAATTGCAGCATGCCAGGCCTCCCTGTCCATCACCAATTCCCGGAGTTCACTCAAACTCATGTCCATGGAGTCGGTGATGCCATCCAGCCATCTCATCCTCTGTCATCCCCTCTCCTCCTGCCCCCAATCCCCCCCAGCATCAGGGTCTTTTCCAATGAGTCAACTCTTCGCATGAGATGGCCAAAGTACTGCAGTTTCAGCTTTAGCATCATTCCTTCCAATGAAATCCCAGGGCTGATCTCCTTCAGAATGGACCGGTTGGATCTCCTTGCAGTCCAAGGGACTCTCAGGAGTCTTTTCCAACACCACAGTTCAAAGGCATCAATTCTTCGGCATCTTATCGTGTTTTATTTGTTCAGGAAGCATTTAGGGTCTGCCTTATGTCTGGCATGGGGCGAGGTGATGGGGTCACAGAGGTAAATACAACTCAGGCAGACTGTGAAGGGCTCCACTCAGGTGGGGAGGGGGATGATGGAAAAAGTCATTATTAAACAATGGATCAAATGTGACAGAAATATGAATAGGTGGTTATGAGATTAGGGAGAATGGGAAATGGCTTCCCGATGGAGACAAAGCCAGGTTTGGAAGTCAGTGGATGAGAAGTTAACCAGGAAAAGGTGGGCGGGGCAGGGACATCCTGGTGGAGAGAGGACCAAGAGTGAATGCTTTGAGGTGAGATTCCCTGACTAAAATCTAACGATTACACTTCCTAGGTCTATTAGGGACTTTAGGAGATAACAACTGTGACACAAGGTTGTGCTGAATGGGACACGCTAATGTTGAACAAATTATTTAATATTTACCTGAAATTCACAGTTAACTGGGTATCCTGTATTTTGGGGCTTCCTAGGTGGTGCTAGTGGTAAAGAACCCGCCTGCTAATGCAGGAGACACAGGGGATGTGAGTTTGATCATTGGGTCAGGAAGATCCCCTGGAGGAGGGAAATGGCAACCCACTTCAGTTTTATTGCCTGGAGAATCCCAAGGACAGAGGAGCCTAGTGGGCTACAGTCCATGGGGTTGCAAAGAGCCAGACATGACTGAAGTGATTTAGCATGCACACATGCCTGTAGTTTTAATTGCTAAAACTGGCAAATTGTCAGTCTATTTATTTACTTAATTTTTATTTTTTACTGAAGTATTGCTGATTTACAATATTTCAAGTGTATAGAAAAATGACTCAGTGATTCATTCATATACGTATGAGTGTATGTGTTCTTTTTCAGATTCTTTTCCATTATGAGGTATTACTAGATACTGAATATAGTTCCCTGTGCTGTACAGTAAGTCCTTGTTAAGACTGGCAGCCTTAATGTGATGGCACTTACCTCAGTTCATAACACTAATATATTTAGTAATACTTGACATCTAGTATATATGGATATGTGTGCTAAGTCACTTCAGTCATGTCCCACTCTTTGCGACCCTATGGACTATGGCCCGCCAGACTCCTCTGTCCATGGGATTCTTCAGGCAAGAATACTGGAGTGGGTTGTCATGCCCTCCTCCAGGGGATCTTCCAGACTCAGGGATCAAACTTGCGTCTCTTGAGTCTCTTGCTTTGGTATTGGCGAGCAGGTTCTTAACCACTAGCTCCACCTGGGAAGCCCCAGTATATACAATAGATACCTAATAAATATCTGTTTGATTTAACTTTAAGCTCTTTAACTCTGTAATGGGGGAGGAGGAATAAAGCTATAGGTAGGAGGCGTTATAAAGTGTAATAAAGCGTTTGGCCCTTGATGTTATTGAAAATGTCCTTTTCAGGAGTGAGGGCATTTCCTGCCAAGTGCAAACTTTGTGTTGAAATAAGTCCTCCTTCATGGTTAGAAATGCTCCTGGAACGATGCTGGATAGGCTTTGGGGTGATTGAGGTCCTTCAAGATGAACAGTGGGCTTAGTCTTGGGGTTAGTGGACCAAAAGGGAGATACTATGCACAGTTCTGCTTCAAAGAATGTAATTTAAACTTTTTTTTTGGTCTTTTTTTCTTTGTAGTCTGAGGAATTTTAAAAATCTGGGTGACCTCTTGCAGAAAATATTTGATGTTAAAGTACCCCAAGAACCACACGACTTGGTTCCCATCCCTGGCTCCTATCTGGGGTCCCCTTGGGAGTCTAAATTATTCCCCCACCACACTTCTGACCACCCTAAGGGCCCAGATCCCAGGATCACGCTTCCTGACCCTCTGTAGGAGGGGAGTCAGGGCGCCTTCAGCCCTAGGTGATATGGCTGTGTCTAGATGTGCTTAACAAATTGCCTGTTCACTCAATTACATTTTATTTAATCATCTGTAATCATATAAATTATGCCTGATGGTAGTAAATGTTCATGTCAGTTCCTAATTACAGATTGATTAATTGGCTGGGGGTGATCTGTATTACTACTTATATAAGAATATATGAAGATGATGATAAATTAGGGCTGGTGATGCTGAGCCCAGGAAAATGGAACATTTCCAATTGTATCCCACTTTTTGGGGTTGGGGAAGCTATTCCCCTTCCTAGTTGTATTCATATCAGATGCCTCCAGGAGGGTTTGTGTTCTATTGATTGGTTGATTTTGGTAACATCTGAGTCTAGAAATAACTTATTATTATTTAGTTAGTGTATATGTGCATGTAAAATTTTGCCATGCAGTGCTTTTCTTTTTGGCTGTTGGCAGAAATGAATAATGACGAGCTCATTAAGTTCAGTTGAGCTCATTACAGCCTGCTGGGCCTAGAAAGTTCCCAAGGTTGGATTTGGCCTGGAGAGCAGGAATCCAGAGAATGTAGCTGGGGGTGGGGGCACTTTATTAGTGCCTGTGGAACGACTCCCTATTAGATGATTTCCTTTTTGTTTCCTTGAAAGACAGCATGTCCAGTGATCCAGAATACACCTTGAATTTTTTCTTTGGTAACCTCAGACCTTTGTGGATGTCTTTAAGGCAACTTACCTTGGATGTGTAATTATTAGGCCTCAGCTTGTGAGAACAAAACCTAATTAGAACGTACTCTGCTTCCATCATTCTCACTCATACCTGAGGCTATAGATAAAGATGGGGCAACGTGGAGTAAGATGAAGAATCTGATAATCCACAAGTGGACTCTGGTTTTAGGGAAGGGACTTGTGACTTTATCCCAGGATCCTTACTTCCTGAGAAGTGATGGGCAGAGGAAGAATGGCAGAAAGCCCATGGGTGTCCTATGCTCTGAAGACACAGCATCCCAGGGGGTTGCTACTGGAGAAGAGCATCCCCTTGACAAACACGCTGCAGTGGGAGCTCTTTCCCTTCACTGTATTGGCTGAATTTCCCTAGCTGACTTTTTCTCAGGTCCCACTGGCCAAGAATGGCCGGCATGTCCACCCTAAATCAGTCATTGTCGAAAGGACTAAGACCACCAGGATTGACCCAGACCAATCATGATTGACTCTGTGGTCTGCGGAGGAGGGTCACCTTTCCTGAATACAGGACCCAGCAGAGGGTGGTGACGCTTGAGCCAAACTGAGGCTCTGTCAGCCACTAAGAAGTAAGTGTGTGTGTGTGTGTGTGTGTGTAGGATTAGGGGCAATTGGCTGGTTGTTCCAGGAAAATCACATAAGGACCCGGAAATGCAGGAACCCTGAATCTCCCAAATCAGATCCATCAGAAAGAAGATTCAAGTGCCTCAGAAGAAAAACAATAAATAAGGCACATCCTCCAATATGACTTGGCTTTTATTCAGTTCTCATTTTGCTAGTCATAATAATACCTTGCAGTTAGAGATGGTGATCACAACTTTATTCTGCACGTTACCTGGTGATGTCAAACAGTTTGTCTATTAAAGAAACCACACTAGTTTATGTGATGTAGGTGGGTTGTGTGGAGGACTCTGTTAGCAGCCTACCCAGTATTCATTTTCCTTCTTTCAAATTGAACTCTGGTTGACACCATACCTGGCATACGAGGAGGACCGCCATGACTCTGAGCCAGTTGGAACTTGGCAGCCCCTTGGTGGGGGTTACAAGTTCAAGGATGGGCAAATTGGCTTAATCACTTTGAAGGCAAAAGCTAGAGTCCCGCCTGGGGAAGAAGTACTTCTTTCTCTCTTACTGGGTGGGAACAAGGAAACATGTAGCCCTGCCTGCCACTGGCAGCCAAGTGGTGAACATGAAGGGAGCAAGGACTGAATTAAGTAAGAGCTGAGAGAGGGGAAGAAATTAGGGCCAAAGCGGCATCACTGAGCCAAACCTGGAGCCTCTGACATTGCTAAGTAAGATGACGACTTTCCGTATGACTTAGGCCAATGTGAACTGAGGCTTTTGGTACTTGCAGCTTAAAGCCTCCCCTACTAAAACAGCCATCCATTATTATTTTCTTTTACAAATGAAGAAACTGAGCAAGAAAAAGTAGGTGAGCTGCCTCGGGTCTTATGGCCAAAAGAGTGGTGGAAGAATAGTAGCCGAGTCTTTGACTCTGAGGTGACTTTTCTCCCCTCACCTAACTACCTCCTATCGTGATTACTTCTCAGTGATCACAGTTATCTTGAGTTGATCTGGGGAGTCTGAGCGGAAGGGTGAAATGTTTCCTAGGAGTCCAGTAAGATCAAGCTGAGAAATCTAATTCCCCCTGGGTTGGCTGCTAGCTGCCATCTGGATGAGATAATTATTACCCTGCCCTGTCTTTGTTTAACTGGCTCTGTAGTGGGAACAATGGATTCCAATGAATTGTGCTGGTAAATAATATCTTCTGCTTCCTGGGGGAAACATCCAGAACAAAGGATGAGGGTGCCTCCCAAGAGGGAGGGAATATGCTGGAGAAGGAGAATAGACTCAAGAGCCATGGCAACAGTACCTCTGAAGTTGGTCAAGGGGAAAGGTCAGGCTTATGCAGACCCAGCATCTAGAGTCATTGCCAGCTCCTGTCCTTTGGGGCTACACCGCTTCCTTCCCTGAGCACAGCCAGGGTGATTCCATGCGGACTCGCTGGGGTGATCGATGGGGTGGGAGGGAGAGGACAGCTCCTCATACAAGGCTGCAGGTAGGAAGAATGACCCGGTAACGTGTCTTTGTGTGTCTCCAGGAGGAAGTGGACGTGAAACAGTCACTTGGGAGAAATACCCTTGACACCAGGAAGGAAAAGGGATTCCCACTCGAACATTGGAAAACCACAGTGGACTGTCCTGAGGCCCCAGATTCATCCTCATGGCTTTGTGAATGGGTCTCCCTGGTTCCAGCATCAGCTAGCTATGACATGAGGTCAGGAAGTGCTTCCTTTGGTTAGTTATAGTATAGTTAGTTTAGATATAGTAATACTATCCAGGAATTTATGCAGGCCTTTGGTAAGTCCCTTCGCATTTTAGCATGACCTTCATCTTGGGGCATCAATCACACAGAGATGCAAGTGTCAGTTCCCCGTTATGATCCACGTACCAGAATGGACAGCATAAATGACCTTCACTTGTTTGCCTCAAACCACTGCTTTCTAACAGGGTGCATTACAATTACCTGGGGGCTTTAGAAATTGATTTTATAAAATATAAAAAAGTGTAAAACGCTATGCAGTGACAAATTTTCCCCATCCCCCATCAGTGCATTTCCCCCGCTGTGTTAGCACTGTTAGTGGTTCTATGGGACCCTCTGAAAGTTTCTCATAAAAACAAATATTAAAATAGATTTTTTATTTTCTTTTACCCAGTTTTTGTACAAAATACAGCATTCTGTACACATTGCTCCACATTTTACTTTTTTTTTTACAACGGCACATAGGGACTGCTGCACTCCACTTGCAAGGTACAGATGTATCTGGGGGGCATTCAAGAAATTCAGATTCTCAGACTCCACCCTAGGCTGATTGAATCTGAACTTCTCAGAGACTTAGAAATTTTAGAAAACTCTCCAGGTCATTATAATGTAGAAAAAACTCTTATCTGTCGAACCCAGATTAGCCATGTGGGTCAGCTAGGAGGGTGTCCTTTGCCTGCCTTTCCTGGACAGTTGTGGGGGGCTGAGAAATGGCCCTCTAAGGTACGTCAGTTCCCAATCCCTGGGACAGGTGAATATTATCCGAGATGACAAAGGTGAGATTCATTCATGATCTTGAACCAAGGTGATTAACCTGGGTTATCCAGGTAAGCCCTAAATGCAATCACAGGTATCCTTATAAGAGAGGGGCAAAAGGAGATTATAGACAGACACTGAGGAGAAGACCAAGTGAAGATGGAGGCAGAGACTTCAGCAATGCAGCCACAAGCCGAGGACTGTGGCAGCCACTAGAAACAGGAAGAGGCAAGAGACAGTCTCTCCTTTAGAACCTCTGGAGGAGTCAAGACCCCCTTGCTTTTGGTCGCCTGGTGCTGACATCATAATTCTGGCTTCTAGGAGGGTAAAAGAATGAATGCCTATTTCTTTGGACACTGTTTGTGGTCATTTGTTCCAGCAGCCTCAGGAAAAGAACACAAGCATCTACGCGTGCTTCTGTTGCTAGAGAGCCTTTGATTAGCCTGTCTTCCTCACCTAGAGTCCCTTTCCTCCTCCTTTCTGCCTGTGATATTCTTCTAGTTTAAAGCTGACCAACTCTTACCTCCTCCATCAGGAGTTCCTGGGCAGCCTCTCTGTGACCTGCTCTAAGGTCTATTGTTGGTTCCCAGTATGGCCCCATATTTTCCGTAAACCTTTTGTGTATGTCTGGGCTTCCTGTGGAAGCTGTAGGCTCCCTGGGATGGGAACCATTTCTTGTTATTGTTGTAAAGTCTGAGGGGTGTGATATTATAACAGGTATTTTTGCCATAAGAATCTTTGCCATGAGCCGCTTAAACAGAGGCAATTTCACTGTACAATTGGTCATATAACAATTTTGCCATAAAAGATAAAATAATGAAAATAATTTTAAAAGAGGGACAGGAACATAGTGAAATACGAAAAATCAGTAGAAAAAGTTTTAGAAGACTTCATTGTCACAAGATGAAAGTAAGAAAAAATATTTGAATATATTTAGAATGTGTGTAGATTCATGGCTATAGTAGTATTTGGGTCAGTCAGTAAGAATTTAAGATCTAATGTTGGGTCTTCTTCATGATATTAAAAAATCTGCTGAAAGTGTCTCCAGATTTCCCTGGAAGTGTGGCACCTGGTCCCATCACTTCGTGGCAAATAGAAGGGGAAAAAGAGGAAACAGTGACAGATTTTATTTTCTTGGGCTCCAAAATCACTGTGGATGGAGACTGCAGCCATTAAATTAAAAGATGCTTGCTTCTTGGAAGGAACGCTATGACAAACCATGACAGAGTATTAAAAAGCAGAGACATCACTTTGCCAACAAAGGTCCATATAGTCAAAACAATGGTTTCTCCAGTAGTTGTGTACAGATGTGAGAGCTGGACCAGAAAAAAGGCTGAAAAAAGTGAAAGTGAAAGTTGCTCAATCGTGTCTGATTCTTTGCAACCCCATGGGCTGTATGTAGCCCATCAGGCTCCTCTGTCTCCATGGGAGTTCCCAAGCAAGAATACTAGAGTGGATTGCCATTTCCAAAGATTTGATGCTTTTGAACTGTGGTGCTGGAAAAGACACTTAAGAGTCCCTTCGACAGCAAGGAGATCAAACTAGTCAATCCTAAAGGAAATCAACCCTGAATATTAATAAGGACTGATGCTGAAGCTGAAGCTCCAATACTGTGGCCACCTGATGCGAAGAGCCAACTCATTGGAAAAGACCCTGATGCTAGGAGAGATTGAAGGCAAAAGGAGAAGGCTGCAGCAGAGGATGAGATGGTTAGATAGCATCACTGACTCAATGGACATGAATCTGAGCAAGTTCCAGGAGATGGTAGAGGACAGAGAAGCCTGGCTGCAGTCCATGGGGTTGCAAAGAGTTGGACAGGACTTAGTGTCGGAACAACAACAAAAAACAAGCAGATGAGGGATGCTGCTATTTCTTACCAATACATGTAACATCTGTAACTGGTCATACATATCTGGACTACATTTCAATGTTCTATCACATGCCCAGTCCTGTTATTTCACCAAATCATGTAAGCCAGATTCTGTACCAAATACCAAAATTCTGTCTACATCATGTTCTCAACTATCAATTGCAAAACAAACAAAACTTCCATTTTCAAGAAAATTATATTTATCAGGAATCATATGGCCATTTCTTTTTTGGGGGAATAGGAGGCCTCCAACTTCTAACACTGTGTGATGAATTTGGTAATGATAGCTGCCTTTTAGAATTTGCAACAGCTTGGTGAACTTTTGGTTCTGATGGGTAGGAGAGATGACTGTGGGCACAGAAAGATCTGCAAATTGGCAAGTGACCATTTTCTGGTATTGTGTGTAGGTTGGCTTAACACTCTCTTATTTCACATTTCTGGTAATTTTCTCATCATCATATTTTCTATCCAGTTGATATATATATTGGCTGATTTGACCAAACTGTCAAACCAAACTATTAACCAGTTAGTTTAACTTTTACAGCAAAATTGCCTGACAAACTGCTTGTGATGAAGATGCTTCTGGTGAAAATACTGAGAATGATTACTCACAGAGGACTTGGGACCATTGGTGGCCTGACTGTATTTCTTTCTCCTCTTCCTGCTGCCTCTCTTTCTCTCCACCTGCCCATGTAACGCTGGCTTCCTTTTGTTTTTAGAGTTAAAAAAAAAACTCAAGTTAGAAAGTGTGGCTGGATTATCTCCCTTCTCCTCTCAAATTTTTACATTGAAGTCCTAATCCCCAGTACCTTGAGATATGACTGTATTTGGAGAAACGACCTTTGAAGAGTTAAGGTGCAATGAGACCATATGGTGGGCCCTAATCCAGTATGACTGGCGTTCTTAAAAGAAGAGGAAGTTAGGACCCAGACAGATACAGAGGAAAGGCCATGTGAGGACTCAGAGAGCAGAGGCCACCTGTAGGCCAAGGGGAGACGCCTCAGGGGGAACCAAAGCTGCCAACACCTTGGACTTCCGGCCTCCAGAGCTGTGAGAAAATACATTCTGTTGTTTAAGTCTTCCAAGCTGTGGCACTTTGTTACAGCAGCTCTAGCAAACTGATATCGAGGTGGCCTGCCTACTCTAGGAAGGACTCCCTTGAATGGTGTTTTACAGTGTTCTGGCCTGGCTGCTGTCAACAAAGAGGAGCCGACCACTTCCTGTGGCAGCCATTATTGCCCTGTCAGACAACTCTAGTGGTTCGGTTCGGTCACAATCAATGTTTTGTGAGAGCCTGTCACGTCCTAGGCACTGACTGACTGGTGAGGGCACAGCCCTTGTCCTCAGGAAATTCACAGCTTGTTGGAGACAGTGGAAAAGTCAGGTCAGTTGTCACAAGGACTGAACAAGAGATTAACCTAAGTGTGAAGGGAGACTTGTGGCAGGACCCCTGGCCCAGCGTGGGAAGCAGTGTGATGGTAACACCATGCCCCCAGAGGAGATACTCAGCAGCATGTTAAAAAACCTGTATCAGCTTCAGTTGGCTGCAGTAACAAACTGCCACTGCCCTCATGGCTTAAACAACAGAGATTTATTCTCTCTCAATCCTGGAGGCCGGAAGTCTGGAATGAGTTTCTCTGGGCTGAAATCAGTCATCAGGGCAGTGTTTTCTCTGGAGGCTCGAGGGGTGAGTCCACTCTCTGCCTCGTCCAGCTTCTGGTGGCTGCCATGTTTCTTGGCTTGTAGCCACTTCACTCCAGTGTCTTCTTCTGTCTTCATGTTGCCCTTTCCTCTTCTGTCTGGGTCAAGTCTCCCTCTGCCTCTCTTATAAGGATGCAAGTGATTGCATTCAGGGCCCATGTGGACCATCCAGGGTAACTTCTGCATCTCAAAATCCTGAACCACATCTGCAAGGATCTTTTTTTCCTTAAAAAACAACATTTACATTTTCCAGGTATTTGGTCCTGATATCTTTGGATGGCCATTATTTGGTCTGTAACAGAGCAGTGGGAATGGCCTGGTGAAGGAGACGAAGGCCTTCCAGGGAAGGAATCTGCATGTGCAGAGGCTCCCTTCCATGGAGAAAGCAGCATGAAACCTGCAAGCCCTCTCTTCCAAAGGAGCAAGCTTCTGATGTGAAGAAAAGAGGCAGGTTCCTTCTAAATCCCACTTGCTCAGGTGGGCCCTCCTCAGTGTCTTGGCTGATTCTTAAGAAGCTGTTCCCATTCAGGGTGTGGACTCTCCCAGACAGACTGGAGGTCTCTGGTTCCTGGCCCCTCACAGTCTGTGCTCATGCCTGACCCTCCCAGCATGTTTTGGGGGACAAATCTGATCTCTTAGAAAAATCGTGATATGAGAGATGGTAGTTTTCACTTTCTTTCAGTAGTGCTTTCTCTCTGCTGTCTTCAGGAAATTTCGCTCCTTTACTTGGCAAATATTTATTCAGCTCCACCATGTGCTGTTCCAGGTAATGGGGATAGAAGGTTGAACAAGACAGGCAGGTCTATGTCCCCTTGGACCTTATCTTTTAGGGAGGAGGCGGAGAGGAGACACAAATGAACAAATAATAAGATAACTTTGCTATACAGCAAGAATTAACACAACATTGTAAATCAGTTTAAAAAATTGATAAAAAGTAACTGAGCAAGAGAATTTATGAGAGCAAGAAGCCCTACACAGGCAGTGACACAGGGTGATGGAATATAAGTGGGTGAGTTTACGTGGGGAGGTCCTGGAAGACGTCTCAGCCAGGTGGTATTGAAGAAAGTCTGAATGACAAGGAGGAGCTCAGCGTGGGTAATTCTGGGGTTGAACACTCAAGCCAAAGCCCTGTGGAGGGAAGAGCGGGTGAGTTACTGGAATACACATGAGAGAGGGGATTGAGTGAGGGGGAATGACATTGGACAAGAAGGAAGGGGTCAGCTCATGCAGCTTTAGGACTTAGGTTTTTACTCTACAGGAGCCAGGAGGTTGTATTAACTGAGGCTCACCCAGGTGCAGACAGCAGATGCCCATGTTGGGGGCAAGTGTGTACATGAGCGTGGCCCTCAGGGGCTGTGATGGTTAGTTTTTTGTGTCAGTTTGACAGGGCTAAGGGATGCCCAGACAGCTGGTAAACATTCTTTCTGGGTGTGTCTGTAAGGGTGTGTTGAATCAGTAGACTGAACAAAGATCCCCCTCCCTTCCCCAGTGCAAGTGGGCATCTTCCCATCTACTGAGGGCTTGACTAGAACAGATGGTGGAGGAGGTGTGGATTCGCTCTCTCTGCTCGAGCTGAGACATCCTTCTGCTCTCAGACACTGGCGCTCTTGCTGCTCCTGGTTCTTAGCTTTTGAATTCAGACTGGGACTCCAGACCATTGGTCCCCTGATTCTTAGGCCTTTGATCTGAAATTTATATCATCAGCATCCCTGGACCTCAGGCCTTCAGACTTGGGTTGACTTACACCCCTGGCCTCCCCAGGTCTCCATCTTGCAGACTGCAGATCCTGGGACTTCTCGTGTGTGCTCAGTTACTTGGTTGTGTCTGACTCTTTGTGATTCCCATGGATTGTAGCCGTCTAGGCTCCTCTGTCCATGGAATTTTCCTGGCAAGAATGCTATAGTGGGTTGCCATTTCCTCCTTCAGGGGAGCTTCCTGATTCAGGGATCAAACTTGTGTTGCCTGTGACTCCTACAGTGGCAGGCGGGTTCTTTACCACCTAGCCACCTGGAAAGCCTGGGACTTAATTGTGGGACTATCACTCATCTCTTCTTATCTCTCTCTATCCCATTGGTTCTGTTTCTCTGGAGAACCCTGAAGGGGATTCTGAAGATTATATATCTGGTGGTTACAGACACACTGGAAATAGTTGAAGACTTGGGCCTGAATAAGCTCTTCCAAGGAGCAGAGATGGAGATGAGATGGGATTCCTTGACTGAGCTCCAAGTGGCCAATATTTAGAGCTTGAGTAGAGCAAGTCTCAGAGAAGGGACAGATAAGGAGAAGTCAGCAAGGCAGGAAGGAAACCAAGAGTGGGGAGCATATCTCAAGAATGGGGAGTGGCCAGCATTTGTCTGCCCTCCTCTCCGCATAAGGAGAGTTGCTGATGAATGAATTCCTCTGCGTTGTGAAGTCTCCCAGTGAATGTGTTTGGGAGGAATCAAAACCTCGAGTATGAGTTGCAGTGTGAACACAGTACTGCAGAGAAGATTTTCCCGTCATGTCTTTGGGTCTTTGTCATGTCAATTTCTGACCTTTCTGAGGCGAGCCTGTTGAGATGGCGTCAGGAGACTGAATCAGATTGGCAGAGAGGAGCTCAGGATGCCATGTTTATAATCATTTAAAAAATTAAACCCTGCCCGTGATACGGGTGTTTAGAGGGTTACTCCTTTTGGGAAGTTTGCCTGCAGCCCCCGTGTTGCTTCTGTGTCAACAAGTGCCCTTGTCCACCTATCGGACTGGAAACTAACCATCCAGATGTCTTCCCCAGCTAAACCTCCAACGCGAATAACACGACTTTTGAAAACAATGTCAAATGCAATTATAAATATTTCTACAGAAGTTCAAATGTAGATTTGATTCATTCAACCTCTGAGTGAATGGCAGGCCTGAGTTGGGGGGTGGTGCTGGACTATGACTCTAAGGCTTTTTCAACTTTGGGAGCCTGAGATCCTGTGATAAATTCCTGGTTAAAATCATTGAATGATGACCAGATAAGGATTCATAAGTGTAGCCACGGCACAGGATTTCTTAATCAACAGAATCAGTCATCACTACCTCATCAAAGTGGTGAGGTTGCAAGCGAAGGCATGGAAAAGGCAACCTTTTTGTGAACTGACCATCTATGCATCCTTTAAAAAAACTACTCATGAGATGAAGATCAAGTCCTGGTGTGGCAGCTCACCAAAGACCCAGCTCAGTGTGGCCCCAACCTCCCTCTGCTGAATGGTGTTGGTGCTGCCTCTTCGCACACCTGTCTTCATCCTCCCCACCTGACACTCCAGACTCTTTCTGTTCTTTCTCCCTTCATGCTCTCCACCCACTGGTCATCCAGGACCTCCTTTACTGCTTGCCTGGTGATGACTTGCCCCTACGTCCAAGAGGATTCTCTCCTCTGATGACAGCTGGACCTGCTCTGCCTCCCACAGCCTCATGTGCTTCCAGTTCCTGGCCTCTCCTCCAACCTTCATGGCATTCATCCTCCCATGAGATGGCACATTTTGCAAACACCCTGCTATTTTCTGGCCCATCTCCCCATGGTGTGTATTTATTATGCTTCCCCAGCTTGTATCTTTGCTTCCCATATGGATCCCTCCTCTCTCTGCTCTTCTGACAAGTCTCTCAAGGGCTCCTTTTCCAGGAGAATGCTGCAGCAGCCCTGGGTAAGCTTGTCTTTCTCTCCATTTACTCTCTATAACTTTCATTTGGCCTATATACCATGCTGTCTGGTGACAACTGTCTATTAAACACTCTTATTGTTGACAATTCTATGGATGGAATCGTGTCACCTCAACATTTACATGTTGAAGTCCCATCTTCAGTGTGACTGTATTTGGAGGTAAAGCTTTTAGGATGTAATTATGGTTAAATAAGATCATAAGGGTGGGGCCCTAATCCAATAGGATTGGTGGCCTTATTGAAAGAGGAAGAGGAGAGATATCTCTGTCTCTCTCTTTCTCTCCATCTGTGTGCAAGGAGTGAGAAAAAGCTGTGTGAACACACCATGGGAAGGTGGCTGTCAACAAGCCAGGAAGCAAGTCCTTACCAGAATGTGACCATCTTGGCACTATGACTTTGGACTTGCTGGTCTCTGAACTGTGAGAAAATAACTTCCTGTTGTTTAAGCCACTCAGTATATAGTATTATGTTATTGCAACCAGAGCAGACTAAGAACACCTGTTAGTACGTCTACCTCTTCTCTGCCCCCCCCCCCCAAACTGCCATCCTAGACCAGCATAGTTTTTTTTCTTGAAGTTATAAATGCACACAGAAAGATGCATATATCATAGGTATGTGAACTCAAAAGCCTCTTGATGAAAGTGAAAGTGGAGAGTGAAAAAGTTGGCTTAAAGCTCAACATTCAGAAAATGAAGATCATGGCATCCGGTCCCACCACTTCATGGGAAATAGATGGGGAAACAGTGGAAAGAGTGTCAGGCTTTATTTTTCTGGGCTCCAAAATCACTGCAGATGGTGACTGCAGCCATGGAATTAAAAGACGCTTACTCCTTGGAAGGAAAGTTATGACCAACCTAGATAGCATATTCAAAAGCAGAGACATTACTTTGCCAACAAAGGTTTGTCTAGTCAAGGCTATGGTTTTTCCTGTGGTCATGTATGGATGTGAGAGTTGGACTGTGAAGAAGGCTGAGCACCGAAGAATTGATGCTTTTGAACTGTGGTGTTGGAGAAGACTCTTGAGAGTCCCTTGGACTGCAAGGAGATCCAACCAGTCCATTCTGAAGGAGATCAGCCCTGGGATTTCTTTGGAAGGAATGATGCTAAAGCTGAAACTCCAGTACTTTGGCCACCTCATGCGAAGAGTTGACTCATTGGAAAAGACTCTGATGCTGGGAGGGATTGGGGGCAGGAGGAGAAGGGGACGACAGAGGATGAGATGGCTGGATGGCATCACAGACTCAATGGACGTGAGTCTGAGTGAACTCCAGGAGTTAGTGATGGACAGGGAGCCTGGTGTGCTGTAATTCATGGGGTTGCAGAGTCGGACATGACTGAGCGACTGATCTGATCTGATCTGATCTGATGTAGTTTGTTGAACATTTACACACTGAACACAGCACATGACAGTGCTGGTTCAAGAAACAACACCTCACTAGCATCTAGGCAGCCCCCTTCGTGCCATCCTCCAGCTTGCCAGCCCCCAGCCTGACTCCTAACATACACTAGTTTTGCCTGATTTTGTACTTTCTGTACAAAGAGTTACAGAGCAAACTCCAAAGCAATGGAACTTCTTCTCACTCTCATCAGCACATGTGAGAAGAGTTATTTTTTTTTCTCCTTATATGCCCCTTGCACAGGGAGGAGAAGACACAGGGTATTCAAGAAATGCTCATTAGATGAGTAAAGAGAGAAGGATTTTCTTGGAGTGCAGGCATTAGTGGACTCAAGGATACATGTATGAATGAAATTGTTGTTCAGTCACTGTCATGTCCAACTCTTTGCGACTCCATGGACTGCAGCATGCCAGGCTTCCCTGTCCATCATCAATTCTGAGAGTTTGCTCAAACTCATGTCCATCAAGTCGGTGATGCCATCCAACCATCTCATCCTCTGACATCCCCTTCTCCTGCCTTCAATCTTTCCCAGCATCATTTCTAATGAGTCAGCTCTTCGCATCAGGTAGCCTAAGTATTGGGGCTTCAGCTTCAGCTTCAGCATCAGTCCTTCCAATGAATATTTAGGACTGATTTCCTTTAGGATTGACTGGTTTTGATCTCCTTGCAGTCCAAGGGACTCTCAAGAGTCTTCTCCAACACCAGTTTAAAAGCATCAATTCTTTAGCACTCAGCCTTCTTCATGATCCAACTCTCATATCCATACATGACTACTGGAAAAACCATAGCTTTGACTAATGGACCTTTGTCAGTAAATAATGTCTTTGCTTTTTAATATGCTGTCTAGGTTGGTCAAGGTTTTCTTCCAAGGTAAGTATCTTTTAATTTCATGGCTGCAGTCCACATCTGCAGTAATTTTGGAGCCCAAGAAAATAAAGTCTGTCACTGTTTCCATTGTTTCCCTATCTATTGCTATGAAGTGATGGGATTGGATGCCATGATCTTCGTTTTTTGAATGTTAAGTTTTAAGCCAGCTTTTTCACTCTCCTCTTTCACCTTCATCAAGAGGCTCTTTAGTTCCTCTTTATTTTCTGCCATAAGGGTGGGGTGAGCTGCATATCTGAGACAGGTGGGATTAATCAGGACCTCAGCCTCCTTGTGGTCAGAAGATGTGGGAACCCTCTTGTTTGTTGCTGTTTGAGTCCTGGTTGCAGAGGCTGTGCTCCCATCACTGAGACCTGGTCTCCTGATGACTGTTTTAACCTTCTGCAATGGAAATTCATTTGGAGAAGGATCCTGTCACTGCAATGATGTGGATCTTGGTGCTTTCCTCACACCAGACATTTCCACACTATAAGCCAGAAGGGTGGAAGGAAGTTAGAAGCAAGGAAGAATCAATCTCGCATGCAGCTTTGAAAGCCATGTTCAGAGGATGACTGCTCTGTTTCAGGGCCTCCTGGGGAGGAAGAGAGAAATGGCAGGAGGGAGGAAAGCCTGATCTTCCAAGCAATTCTGACAACTTGCATTCTCCACAAAATTGATTTACACCTCAGCAAAGCCCCCAGAATTCAGAAGAGCAGTGACGAGTCTAGCAGGAACTGATAGCTATGTGGAATGTAATCAGTTCAGTCAAAGAATATTGAAGTTCTTGCAAGGAACCTTCGAGAATTTATAATTCCACTCTTTCACACAGAAGGAAACTCTTAGCATCTTCTCATCCCCATTTCTCTGGAAACACACTAGGCTTAGTGCTCCTTCTAAAATCTAGAGGCCAGAAGAAGGTGATGGAAGTGCAGGTGTGGTCTCTCTAATACCCAGCACAGTGGTGCCTTCACCTTCCTTGATATGGAAATTAAAACCACATAAATATTTTAATTTGTTTCTTTCTTTTTTTTTTTTTTGCAGCTTTGTTAATTCACACTGAGTTTATGGTGAACTAAAAAACTCACCCACCTCTTGTCTTAATATTAGCTGTTATCTTGGTCTGTTCATGTTGCTGAAACAAACTACCCTCAACTGGATGGGTTTAACAACAATTACTTAATTCTCACAGTTTTGGAGTCTGAGAAGTCTAAGATCAAGGGACCAGCAAATTCAATGTCTAGTGAGAGTCTGTTCTTGGGTTAGAGACCAAGAGCTGTCTTCTTGCTGCGTCCTCATTGTGGAAGGGGGCAAGGGCGCTCTCAGGGGGTCTCTTTCATAGGGGCACTAATCACATCCATAAGGGCTCCGCCCTAATGACCTAAGCACCTAAATCTCACCTCTGAATACCATCACATTGTGAATTGGGCTTCAACATTAGAATTTTAGGGGGACATTAACTTTCAGTTGAAATAGCTGCTGTCTTTCCCAGTTGGCCCCTGGGCAACTGTCGCTGTTTTTAGCTTAATGACAACACTTGCATGTATATTTGTTCAATTTCTTCCTAAAGATTTTGGCCAGGAGCCTCAGCCTGACCTTCCAGGTAAACTGAAATTCTGTGAATTTCCTGTCTTAAATTCTCAAATCCTTCCACTTTTTGTATTGATATACACTTTCTTTTTCTGTTTCCTCCTCTGGAAGCCTCTCTTTCTCTCCACACCTTCATTACCAGCCTTAGCTTATAGGTAATTCCTGCTCATACTTTAGAACCCAGCTCAAATGTCCCTTCCTCCAGGAGATTTTCCTTGTACTTTCATGTTAGGTCAAGGCTCCCAGCTGTATGCTTTTATTGGACCCTGAACGTCTCCTTTTGTTTCTTATCACAACTGTGTTTATGTAATTCATTGAACAATGTGTTTAGCTTCCGGTTCTCACTCTAGAGTGTCAGCCCCATGAGGGCTTGTACCACGACTGTCTCTCTCCTTCAGTGTTGCATCCCCGGGCTCCAGCAAAGCATTCACAGCTGTTGTTTACGTCATGCATCTGTGGTGGTTTGTTATGGCGGTCTAAGCAGGCCAAGACAGATTTCATTTAAAGAAAGGGGTCTATGACCAAAAGGAAAAGCTTGAAAACCTCTGCTCCAGTCCAACTCAGCCATTCAGCAAATGAAAAGGTTGATTAGGGTAAGCCAAGTTGTTAGTTGATAGGACTGGACTAAATTCTGATTCCTGCCTAGTAGTCATTCCATAAATGTCATCTTTAATAATCGTGTTATCAATGATAAAGATCATACTATTATACAAGGGAAAGATGACTTTGTGGGGGTGGAAACTGAAGCATAGGTATTTAGGACAACGTTCAGTGACCTAGCAGGAGACACACATAGAAGGAATAGTGAGAATCGTGAGAGGGAAGGATGAGGAAGGTGAATGGGATCTTTGTTACCCAGAATGTTCTGACTATTTGTGCTTTCGAATGAAGGGAAGGCTTCGAAATACATTCTCAATGTAATTCAATCCAATATTCTTTATTTTATTTTATTTTATTTTTAAACTTTACAATATTGTATTAGTTTTGCCAAATATCGAAATGAATCCACCACAGGTATACCTGTGTTCCCCATCCTGAACCCTCCTCCCTCCTCCCTCCCCATACCCTCCCTCTGGGTCATCCCAGTGCACCAGCCCCAAGCATCCAGTATCGTACATCGAACCTGGACTGGCGACTCGTTTCATACATGATATTATACATGTTTCAATGCTATTCTCCCAAATCTCCCCACCCTCTCCCACAGAGTCCATAAGACTGATCTATACATCAGTGTCTCTTTTGCTGTCTCGTACACAGGGTTATTGTTACCATCTTTCTAAATTCCATATATATGCGTTAGTATACTGTATTGGTGTTTTTCTTTCTGGCTTACTTCACTCTGTATGATAGGTTCCAGTTTCATCCATCTCATTAGAACTGATTCAAATGCATTCTTTTTAATGGCTGAGTAATACTCCATTGTGTATATGTACCACTGCTTTCTTATCCATTCATCTGCTGATGGGCATCTAGGTTGCTTCCATGTCCTGGCTATTATAAACAGTGTTGCGATGAACATTGGGGTATATGTGTCTCTTTCCCTTCTGGTTTCCTCAGTGTGTATGCCCAGCAGTGGGATTGCTGGATCATAAGGCAGTTCTATTTCCAGTTTTTAAAGGAATCTCCACACTGTTCTCCACAGTGGCTGTACTAGTTTGCATTCCCACCAACAGTGTAAGAGAGTTCCCTTTTCTCCACACCCTCTCCAGCATTTATTGCTTGTAGACTTTTGGATCGCAGCCATTCTGACTGACGTGAAATGGTACCTCATAGTGGTTTTGATTTGCATTTCTCTGATAATGAGTGATATTGAGCATCTTTTCATGTGTTTGTTAGCCATCTGTATGTCTTCTTTGGAGAAATGTCTATTTAGTTCTTTGGCCCATTTTTTGATTGGGTCATTTATTTTTCTGGAGTTGAGCTGTAGGAGTTGCTTGTATATTTTTGAGATTAGTTGTTTGTCCGTTGCTTCATTTGCTATTATTTTCTCCCATTCTGAAGGCTGTCTTTTCACCTTGCTAATAGTTTCCTTTGTTGTGCAGAAGCTTTTAAGTTTAATTAGGTCCCATTTGTTTATTTTTGCTTTTATTTCCAATATTCTGGGAGGTGGGTCATAGAGGATTCTGCTGTGATGTATGTCAGAGAGTGTTTTGCCTATGTTCTCCTCTAGGAGTTTTATAGTTTCTGGTCTTACGTTTAGATCTTTAATCCATTTTGAGTTTATTTTTGTGTCAATCCAATATTCTAAGTTCTACTGAAACAATGGAAGGAAGAGTGAAATCCTAGGCTGGGCTGGAGAAAGTTACTGGGAGTGGGCGTCCCCACAGGGTCAGACTCAGTCTCCATCAACGACAGGTGTCTCAGCTTCAGAAGACTCTGGCAAACACTGGCTGTCCAGCAGTTTGGGGGTGTGTCTACAGTGTTCCTGCTGTGCATGGGGTGCTGGAGCGGTTTTCCTGTTGACTGGAAGTGTCTTCGATTCTGTGAAAAGAACCTGATCTCTTAACATGGGTCTTTTTAGGAGGTGGAGGTGTGGAATGAGAAATGAGTCATCAAGAAAAGGAATGAGGTATAGACTTTGAGAATGGGGTGATTACAAACTAAAGGAGAGAGTTATCAGAGGGCAAAGAGTCCAGGAACAAAAAGTCTGGATTGACTCAGGGAGGAGATACTGGGGTTGAAGCCAGAGGGAGGAGAATATGGTAGGAGGTGCCTCTCCTAAGAGACTGTCAGAAAGTTGAATTGATTGGTGCTCAGTCTTGGGAGATTAGGAGAAATTCTGCCGGAGGCAGAGGGTTGGACCAGATGACCTCTCAAGATTTCTTCTCTCCTGATGATTCTGGGAAGACATTTCTCATTGTCTTGACAGTCTTGAAATGTCTTTTCTTAATGGGAAATTTATCTGCTGGATTCAATTTAACTGTTGCATTTGTATTTTGTACATGCACCTGCCCTGGGGCAATGGTTACATTTTAAATAAATCAAATAAATCAATAAATATGATACGCTTCATTTTAATCATTACATAATGCAAAAAATTATGATAATGCCACATTAAGTTGCAAATTAAGACATGCAAAACTAAGGAAATGTGGAAATGAATGTTCTCCCAGCAACATTAACTCCCCTGCCTTGTGATGTGGTATAATAAAGTCTATATTTATATCTGCCTACCTAGAAGTCTCTCATTTAGCATGGACCAATGTGGAGGATTACTGCCATTATGAACCTTAACTTTTGTATCTGATAGCTTGTAAATGTGCAGTATTAAATGAAACAGTAGCTTGGTTCCTGCCAGGAAGACAGTGGGAGCATAAGCTTTGGGCAGGACTGCCTGGGTTAGGATCCCATTTCTGCCCCTGAACAGCTATGTGTCCTGCTGAATTTACTCAGCTCCCTGGACTCTTGTTTCCTCAATGGTAATATGTAATTTTAAAATAAAAGTTAAAAAACTTGTTTGCAGCATCCAGACCCTTGTCCTCTCCATCCTCCAACCAGCGTCAACAAAGGCAGTCTCATTTTTATTGATTTTATTTTAGTTCATTTATATTTCATTTTGAAGAAAATGATTTTGCTGCTTGAAACAGTTTCCCAGTTATCACTAATTTTTCAGATAAGAAAGTTCAGGGAGGTAAAATGACTCGCCCAGGATCACACCGTGGGTTACTACTCTCAAGGAGACCTCCACCCCAGGCCCCCAGGCCATGACTCTCTCCCCAGTCAGCAACTTACCACTGACCTTGCTCTTGACCCCAAACGAAAGCTCATTTTTGGCTAGTGCCTTGCTCCTGGCTGGCACTTGTTGCAGAAGGGCAGATTGATTGTATGCATGCAACATACAGGAGGTCCCCAGAGCAGCATGGGGTGATGGGAAAACCTTAGGTGTTAGAGTAAGGTGGATGCAAATTCTGTCTCCACCAGTTGCTGCTCTGTGACCTTGAACCATTTGGAATCTCAGTTTCTTCTTCTGTAAAATTGTGGAAGAGAACCCAAGCTTTCAGCATCAGTGAAATCAACTATGTAAAATGCTTGTCGTTGTGCTCAGCTCCTTATAAGCACTGAAGAAATGTTAGTGGAATTTTCAAAACATGCTCCGATTTAAAGAATAATTATGTTTCTCCAATTTCCCCTTGAGCTGCCTTAAGAATTCCACTATGGAAATTCCCTCAATAGTGATACATTTGAAGAGGTTAAACATTTTTTCCTCCCCATTAAATAACCTTACCTTTCTTTTCAATGGTGGAGAGCCAGGAAGAGGACCACCCTTGAGCCCCCAACATGTTTAATGGCTTCCCCTGCTTG
The DNA here is from genome assembly GCF_029378745.1 of Bos indicus. Taxonomy (NCBI): domain Eukaryota; kingdom Metazoa; phylum Chordata; class Mammalia; order Artiodactyla; family Bovidae; genus Bos; species Bos indicus. The sequence goes on from NC_091783.1 coordinate 47,393,668, forward strand.
TGGGATTAAGTAGAACACTGCTCTTTATAGGCTGCCAGGAGGAACAACCCCCTGCTCTCTCAACAAGTCCTTGGGTTTGGCATCTCTCTGCCTTTGACCCAGCTGATTCTCCCTCCTGGCAACCCTCTTCTCCAGCCCCCTCGCTCTTGTACTGCTTTCCACACTGCCCTACCTTTGCTTGTCAAACCCAGACTGCCATCAAGGCCCATGTCCTCCTTTATGAATCTTTCTGGACCGACCCCAAATAATGGGCCATCTCCCAGCTTAGGCACCCAGAGCCCCTCTTCTTCTTCCCAAACGAGCATCACTTTATCCTCCCATGTTAGGTAGTGTAATCCTGTACCACTAGGTCCATAGTTTCTTGAGAATGTGAGCTAGATCATGCTCATCTTTACTGCCCTGTAATTATGATGAGCAGAGCTTTCCAGGCTGGATAAATACTGAGATGAATCATAACTAAGTGTTCTTTATGATCATTTTCATATTACAAGAGAGGCTGGGGCAAGAGAAATGTGCTGGGTGCTGGGGAGACAGGGCAGAGCTGGGAGACAAGGATTGGTTTACAAAGGCCAAGATGAATGTTGAAGTCCAAGCTTTTGGGCACCACAATCCTGCCAAAGGTGGGATCCACAAAAATGCAACTAAGAGTCTCACCAAAATCAACCAGGCCTGGGAGAAAAGAATGTTGGCTATGTTGTTTACTGCTCATTACTTCTCTGCGATCTTTGGAAGCCCATCAGTGTAATTATCCCAGCCTCTCACCATGGCCTGGAGTTTTTGAGTCCCATGGTTGGCATTATTTGGGCTCAAACTGGAGAAAACATAATTTGCTTTTCCTGTTTGTTTTACTCAAAGTCTACTGAATTGGGTTCATAATCACACTTGGGCTGAACCCCAAGGAGCTTTGTGTTTTGTAGACCCCACTTCCTGTGAAGGAGGGGGTGGGTGCAGGATTGGGGAGGTGACTTCCTGTTTCTTAAAAGAGGCATGAGGAAGGACAGGAGGCTTTTGTGGGCAGAGTCAGGGCCAAAGCGGACATCAGAGAGGTAGAAGATGCACAATCTGTTCCTCAGGAACTTATGCTGAACCCGCTCCTGACTTAGTTAATCAGCTCCGTGGCAGGGATTTATTGCGTGCCAGTTACACACCCAAAACCGAGCTAGGACAAACCTGCTTTGACCAAATTGTGCTGATATTCAGTCTCTGGTGCTGCCAGCTTGTCCTGTCGGGTTATCGCCTCCCTTCACCTATTTCCACATATCCAGGAGGATTCCACTTGCATGTAATCCAGGCTGCAGACCAACCACATACACATCCTTCCAACCTTTAGGGCAGAGCCAACGCCTCCCTAAGAGGGCTCCATGCTGCCTCCCTGGTTTATCTCCATGCTCCTTCATTCACTGGCAACACCTCTTTCCCCATCTCTACCTTCCTGCCTTGGCTCATGGAATTCTATTTGCTTATTTCTCCCTTTCTCCTTTTCTTCATCCCCAAATTCTTATGCTAACATTTTCCTGTAACCCAGACATCATTTCCCTCGTTTCTCCTTGTCTAAATCCTTATCCTTCTGGTTCTTTCTTTTTCTTTTTTCCTTTAATTACCAAAGATTATAATTGTACAATATTAAGTATAGAACAAAATACAATTATTGGAGGACAATTGCTCTACAATATTGTGTTGGCCTCTACCACACATCAATACGAATCAGCTGCAGGTATACATATCCCCTCCCTCTTCAATCCCCCTCCCATTTCCCATCCCGTCCCACCCCTCGAGGTTGTCACAGAACACTGGGTTGAGCAAATTCTCACTTGCTATCTATTTTACATTTGGTAATATATATGTTTCCATGCTATTCTCCCAATTTGTCCCACTCCTTCCTTCTCCTACTGTGTCCACAAATCTGTTCTCTAACTCTGTATCTCCACTGCTACCCTGCAAATAGGTTCATCTGCACTCTGTTGCTTTTTCAATATTTTTTAAATTTTTATTTTCTTTAGATTAAGACTATTTAGTTAAGTTGTTTACAAAAGTTCAAAATTTACTTAGATTTTTAAAACTTCTTCAGCCTCTCTACCAAATTAAAAAAAAATTGCGATATAATTGACATATACCATTATATTAGTTTCAGGTGTGCAATATAATGAGTTGATACTTGTATACACTGTACAATGATCACCACAATAAGCCTAGTTAACATTTATCACCACATATAGTTACAATCTGGGGGGTTCCTTTTTCAATTGAAGTATAGTTGATTTACAATATTAGCTTCAGGTGTATACCATAGTGATTAAATATTTTTATGGATTATATTCCATGTAAAGTTATTATAAAATATTGATTATATTCTCTATGTGGTACATTACCTTCTTGTAACTTATTTATTTTATACTAGTAGTTCGTACCTCTTATCTCATCTTGGATGGACATTTGGATGGCTCTCAGAACTTGGCTATTGTAAATAATGCTGCTATGACTATTGAGGTACACATACCATTTTCAATTAGTGTTTTCATTTTCTTTGAATGTATACCTAGGAGTGAAATCGCTATTTTTAATATTTTAGAGGAATCGCCAAACTGTTGCTTGGCTGTATTAATTTACATTCCTACCAACAGTGTAGGAGGGTTCAGTTTCCTCTACATCCTTGCCAACACTTGTCTTTTTGATGATAGTCATTCTGAAAGATGTGAAGCAATATCTAAGTGTGGCTTTTATTTGCATTTCCCTGATGGTTAGTGATGTTGACCAGCTTTTCATCAGCTTGTTGGCCATCTGTATGTCTTCTTTATAAAAATGCCTCTTCAGGTCCTTTACCCATTTGAAACCCAGATTTTTAAAAAATTTTAAGTTGTATGACGGAGAAGGCAATGGCAACCCACTCCAGCGTTCTTGCCTGGAGAATCCCAGGGACGAAAGAGCTTGGTGGGCTGCCACCTATGGGGTTGCACAGAGTCGGACGCGACTGAAGCGACTTAGCAGCAGCAGCAGGAAGTTGTGTGAATTGTTTATATATTTTGTATGCGTGTGTGCTCAGTTGCTTCAGTCGTGTTTGACTCTTTGTGACCCCATGAACTGTAACCTTCCAGGTCTCTCTGTCCATGGGATTTCCCAGGTAAAATTTCTGGTGTGGGTTGCCATCTCTTCCTCCAGGGGATCTTCCTGACCCAGGGATTGAACCCAAGTCTGCTGTGTCTCCTGCATTGCAAGTGGATTCGTTACTGCTGAGTCACTGGGGAGGCCCATATTTTGGTCATTGACTCTGTGTTAGACGTGTCATTTGCCAATGTCTTCTCCCAGTCATAGTTTGCCTTTTTGTTTTGTCATGTATGGATGTGAGAGGTGAGAGTCCCTTGGACTTCAAGGAGATCAACCAGTCAACTCTAGAGGAAACCAGTCCTGAATATTCATTGAAAGGACTGATGCTGAAGCTGAAACTCCAATACTTTGGCCACCTTACGCAAAGAACTGACTCATTGGAAAAGACCCTGATGCTGGAAAAGATTGAAGGCAGGAGGAGAAGGGGATGACAGAGGATGAGATGGTTGGATGGCATCACTGACTCAATGGACATGAGTTTAAGCAAGCTCCGGGAGTTTGTGATGGACAGGGAAAACTGGCATGCTGCAGTCCATGGGGTTGCAAAGAGTCGGACGTGACTGAGTGACTGAACTGAATTGAACACACATGTGCAAAAGTGATGACAGTATCCAGCTTTGCATCCAGAGGGAAGCGATGCTGGAGCAGGAGGGGCTGGAGCAGGAGTGCAGAGCAGGCTGGGGTGTGTGTTGGGGCCATCTTGGCAGGCTGGCCAGAGCACAAGGCAGTTTTCAGTCTGCGTCCTCTGTGTTGGGACTGGAAGTGTCAAATCTGTGTGCATGCTCTTCAGGAGTGGAACTTCAGTTTCTTCAAGCCTTCCAGTAAGCCTCACTTGTTTTCAAACCAGCTATGGGCGCTTGTCTTCTCTGGGCTGGATGCTAAGACTGGAATGCCTAATATGAGCCTCAAACCCTTTGCTTCTTAGGGAAGCTCCCCAAGCCTGTGATATGCCTCTCCTCTTCTGGGTCACCCACTAGGGGTATGGGTCCTGACTCTCTTGTTTGCCCTTCCTTTCTACTAGGGTCCGTGTGGGTCTTTCTTTATAGCATTGGTTGTAGAAAAGCCATTCTACTAATCTTCAGGTCCTTCTCAGTGAGAGTTGCTATACATGTAGCTGTAGCTTTGATGTGTTTGGGAGCGGTAAGCTTAGAGTCTTCTGATTCTGCCATTTTGATCCTACTTCTGGTTCCTTCTTGAAACTTTTATGGTCATCATCCCACCATTGCCCTTTCTTCTGAGGTTCGTTTCTACTTTCAGCTCAACATTCAAACAGCACTGTCTTTATTCCACATTCAATAATTCTTGGTTCAGTGTCTCTGCTGCCTAGGGAATGTTCCAGGTGATAACAGAAACAGACAACGCCCAGCACAGATCCTCAGAGAAGCTTACAGTTGAGTCTTGATTTGATCTCTTTTTATAAGAGTGTTTAAAAAATTATAAAATGTAATACATTGATATATTAATAAAAAAATTGGGGCAGTACAGAGCCTAAAGAGTGACAAGGCAAAGCACAACTTTGTGGAGCTTCTGGGTTGGTGAAAACGCGGAGGTGATGAGAGAGAAGCATCTGGAGAGGGCAGGGAAGCTCCGCACTCCTTCCTGCTCACCTTGTCCTATGCGTCTCTTTCATCTGGCTGTTCCCGAATTAAATCCTTTTATACTGAACTGGTATAATGACATGAATGTTTATGTAGAAAGTCACAGTGAATCTACAGAAGTTATCCTGGAACATATAAGAATTAAAAAAGGAACAAATGAAGTTCAAACATAGCAGAAAGAAGGAGTCAAAAAAATCAGAACAGAGATAAGCGAAATGAAGACTAGAAAATGATATAAAATATTAAAAAAAAAGAATTGATTTTTTAAAGAAAAGATAAGCAAAATAGAAAAAAACTCTAGCTAGACTAAGAGAAAAAGAAAGAAGACTCAAATAAAAAAATGAGAGAGGAGGCATTACAACTGATACCACAGAAATACAAGGGATTATAAGTGAATCCTTTGAACAATTACAGAGCAACAAATTGGATAACCAAAAGAAATGGATAAACTTTAGAAACATAACCTACCAAGACTAAATCATGATGAAATAGAAAATCTGAATAGAATATTGATGATTCATCAGAACTTCCCAACAAAGAAAAACCCAGGACCTGATGGCTTTATTGATGAATTCTGTAAAAGATTTAAAGAAAAATTAATACCAATCTTTCTCAAGCTCTTCCAAAAAATTCAAAAGAAAGGAACACTTCCAAAATGATTTTATGAAGCCAGCATTACTCTGATTCCAAAGTCAAATAAGGACAATGTAAGGAAAGAAAATTAAAGACCAGTATCCTTGAGGAATATGAATCTAAGAGAGTAGATCTTAGTCATTTTCAACACACGCACACACCCACACACACACAGACACACACACACCAGAACCTAGGTAAGGAAGGGATGGATGGGTTAACTAACTAGATAGTATTAATAATGTCACAAAATATACATTAATATAGGAAGTTATCGTATTGTACACTTTCAATATACACAGTTTTATCTGCCAATTATATCTTAATGAAATTGTTAAAAAAAAAAAAAGGCACTTCTTTCTATTCTCTCCTTTCTACTCTTCAGAGGTAATTGGGAACATCAATGTCTTACATGTCTTCTAGAACATTCCAGACTTTTGAATTTTTCTTAATAATTTTGTGTTTGAGTCCCCATTTCCCAGTTGGATAATAAGCATCCAGACAAGGGGGGGTTAGTCTTCTCTCATGCTTTTCCACATCAGCCTTACAGACCTGGGCACACAGGAGATATCTGTACAAATAGGCTGGCATGAAATTCAGGGACAGAGGAAATTTTTCGGGGAACTTGTATAGATCTTAGTATTTCCTGTGTGTGGCTTTTTGTCTCACATAGAGGATAAGGCCCTGGAGTGCAGAGTCACCCAGACTGTCATCAGATTCTTCTCCCAGGCCAATGGCTCTTTAGGGTGGCCTCCCCCAAGGCCAGAACTTTTGGGTGAGTCCCAGGAATCCAAGGCACCCCTCGACCTAAGCAGGAGCAGCAGGTGTTGAAGGGAAAGGCCTCAACACCTTCCCCCTTCCAGCCACCTATGCCAATCACTTGTGTTATCAAAGGAATCTCAGAGGCCAGACACTCTTGCTGACATGATGCATCTTATAGGAAATGCAGAGGGGCACTTGCCTTGACATGGTGTTTGGTGGACGCCCAGGAGAGAAGGCTGAGCTGTTGGAATGAAAGAGATGGAGAGGGAGCAGAGTAGAGCAGGAGTATCAGAATGAGTGATGTGCAATGTTCCGGGGTCAGCACATTACAAAATGATTCTCGTTAATTATTTAGAGCCCGCCATCTATCGTATGGCAGGTGTGGACAGCAGGATGGGATGCCTGCCTTTCTCTCTGAGGCACAGAGAGACGGAAGGGTGGAGCAGCCCCAGCCAGTCTTTGGATGATGAATCTGGGGGTGGCTCCATTGTGGGGGTCCCTGCAAGGGGTGGCACCAGGCTGGGCAGGACTCCCCATCTTGGAGACTGCTGGCATTCAGTGCCATAGTAGCAGTGGCTCCAGGGCCATGAGCAGGTAGAAGACAAAGAAAAATCACCCTGATAATACAGTCTTGAACAAGGTAACACACAGGCAGGCTAATGCCATCTGCTTAGGCAGAACAAGCTGAAGGGTGGAGAGAGCCCCTTCTGATTCACCTTTCCACCAACACCTGTGCCCTTGGCCATGTGCAGGGTGGATAATCCTGCCTTCCCATGCGTTCAGCCCATGTTTCCGTTTCCCATGCCTGCACAGCCCCGGGTGTTCATCTCCATCATGCCCCATACTCTGTGAGAGGTCACTCGCTCTCAGAAGCCCAGAGACCCCATTTGTTCATGGTTCCTTGTGTGCTTTGAGGGTTATTTGGCTGATGGTTTCAATGATGGCAGATGTCCATGACTATCTCCTCCCTCCTGGCTTATTTGTTGGCTAATTCTGAGTTCCCCCACCCCAGCTCCCCCGCTAATATTTCCAATCTTCCTTCCTGGCCTGGCACCTCTGGTCGGGATCCACACATGCTCTCATCAAACGGGTCCTGTCCTTTCTCACTTTATGTGCCTAATCCTGGGTTAGACTCAGAGGGTGCCACTGGGGATGCCCAAGGCATGGTTTTGGCCTGTGACAATTTTCTGATTTACTCGGAGGGAGAATGAGTGAATTGTATGAGAGCATAATATTGAGAGCCAGGTGGCAGGGTTCCCTTAAGTGTGGGAAGGAATTCAGAGAAGAGACACGAAGATGAAATCGGTTCAGTTCAGTTCAGTGGCTCAGTCATGTCTGACTCTTTGCAACCCCATGGACTGCAGCACGCCAGGCCTCCCTGTCCATCACCAACTCCTGGAGTTTACTCAGACTCATGTCCATTGAGTCAGTGATGCCATCCAAACCTGTGGGAATTAGATGTGTGATCCAGTCCTGGAGATCCAGCACCCATTTGCTGTGTGACCTTCGGTCACTTGCTTCCCCTCTCTGGGCTTCAGTCACCTGATCATTAAAAAACATAGTTTATGTTAGTGTAAACTCTAGGATTTAATACTTGTAAGACTTCTGGGATAAAGAAGCACTTAAGATTTGCCCCCGTGTGAGGAGTCTTTGCGGGAAAGGCAATGGCACCCCACTCTGGTACTCTTGCCTGGAAACTCCCATGGACGGAGGCGCTTGGTAGGCTGCAGCCCATGAGGTCGCTAAGGGTCGGACACGACTGAGCAACTTCACTTTCACTTTTCACTTTCATGCATTGGAGAAGGAAATGGCAACCCACTCCAGTGTTCTTGCCTGGAGAATCCCAGGGACGGGGGAGCCTGGTGGGCTGCCATCTATGGGGTCGCACAGAGTTGGACACGACTGAAGCGACTTAGCAGCAGCAGCAGCAGAGGAGTCTTTGAAAGAGAGACAGAAGAGCTGGTGGGTACTTTCTTGAAGTCCCTGCTCAGCAAGTCCCAGGGTTGCCCCTTGGTCCCATCTCCTCATCATGACTATACCCTCCTCCCAGTTTCAAGCTGCCACCCCAGGTTGGCCTCAGTGCTTTCTCCCTCCCTCCTTCCCTCTTCCAAGGCTAGATTGTTCCAGTGTTGAGAACTGGTCTTCTGCTTCCCTCCGATGCGTTTAGCTCAGCCAGTTTCCCTCCCTCTTGATGCCTCTCTTTTAGCCCTCTGCTGTTGGACCATCCTCCCCCACCGTCACTGCTTTCCGTTTCCCAGAACCTTGACTCGGGCTCATCCATCTTCCGGGAGTGCGGCTGGTCCTGGCGTTCTCCTTCCAGCACATTCGGGGGGACAGGTGCTGTCAGGATGCACACATGGAGAGAATGAGATGTTCCCCCCTCCCTGGGTATGGGGAGGATAATGATCGGAGCGCTTCCCTCTCAGGGCATGATGAGAATCAGCGAGTTAATGCCCATAAAGTATTATAATTACTCCATGGAGTCATCTGATGGAGCGATGAGGAACTGGGCATCTGGCTCTAATTTACTTAGAGCTGGAGAATTCACGCAGAAGCGGCAGTCTCAGTTTTTTTTTTTTTTCTTTTTGTACCAACCACTCTCCCAATGCAGAGCAGTATTTCTGAACAGAGGCTGACATCGCCTAGTGAGATATAAATGTACCAAATTCTTGATTCAAGAGACCTCTATATCCTGTTCATTGCAGATCACATTGTCTACCCCTTGCCCTCTCACCTGTGATGGATGAGGTAAAGCAGGTTCTGGGCACTTCAGTGACACAGTATCAACCACCTAGCTGATTGGTGGTTGGAGAAATGCACATTCTAGCCATGTGCCATTTTTCTCCTCCCCCATCCTTTCTCTTTCTTCCAACGGTGTAGCCTCAGGCTCGACATGACTCCAGATTTCCTCTTTGGGTGTCCAGGCAGCAAAGGAAGGAAAAGAAATTGCCAACCCAGGACCCAGTGGCACAGAGCTGGTTCTGGGAACAGAGTCACGCAGCCTTGGCTTCACGTGTGCCCACCAGCCTTGTCTCCACCTCTCTCCTTCCAGCGTCTCCCCTTGTCTGGTGCTGCTCCTCCGTCCACAAATCTCTTCCTCCTGCTGACCCTATGGCACACAACCTTGTCCCTTCAAAAATCTGCCAGAGCACGCCCCAGCCTCACCCCAGCCTCACCAAGAAGCATTTCATCCTGAATCCTGCTGACAGCAGATGGTGTCATTCAGCTGTTCATTCTGTCCATCCCCCAGGCTCCCTTGGCTCACTGGTGTTCAGACTTGTGTAGCAGATAGACATGCCATTACGTGGTGGACTTGATGGGGAAGACCATGCCCCTTGCTTCACTTGTTTAGCTCTAGGAGGTTGGCATCACACTCTGCCTGGCATTCCTGGCTCATCAGAGTCTGTTCCCACCTTTCCCACTGTCCAGCGATCTCTCCCACCACAGGAGACTCTGGCCATGTCATCCCCGTCATACGTGCAAGCCCTTATGCTAATGAACAGGCATCCTTTATAACATCAGGATCAGTGCCTTGACCCTGCTCAGTGTTCACTTCATCTGGAATCCGGCGCCTTCAACCATGAACTTGGCTATTATGACTACTATCTGTCCCTGTGGATATCTCTTTCCTCAGACCACCTCCTGTCTCCCAGTGTTGTTCCTATTAAAACATGTAAGCCTTATTTCTGTCTTTAGAGTAGAACACCTTGGAAATAGACCGTAATTAGAAAGGTCTCAATAAGCCTCAATACCTATCGGTTATTGATTTGCTGGTGTCACTAGGCCACTAACTTAATTTTTGGACTTTGATGTTGAGTTTATTGCCTATTGTAGGCAGCTGAGGTCACAGGTTCTGTCTGGCCCAGACTCAGGGGTGGAAAGGTCATGAGCTCTGGTCCTGGGGGGAGATGAACCAAAATAATTTATTAGAAAAAAATGTGGCAAGTTAATGACCATAAATATGAGTCCTTTGTAGCAAACAGTGTAATTCTGGTCCTGCTATAACTCTGTTATAGGTCATTTGTAAATATACATGAGCCTTGTGCTTTCTGGGGAATCTCATTCTGCTAAAACATTGAACACACTTATAAATTTAAGCACTTTCTGCCTACTGGCAGCTGGGAGAGAAAGCAGCTACTTCCAGGTCAAATGGATACATGTTTATCATTGGTCAAAGAAATTAAAGGATGACCCTAGTGAATGAATCTGTAAAGCATCCTAACCCTTGGTAGAGTGTGCCCAACTACTCTGTCTCCTCTCTGCCTTCCTTCTCTTTTCTGTTTCTGCCGCTTCCTCTGTCTGACTGTGGAAACTTCCACTGGGTTCTCACTGGCTGAAGGAAGCACAGATTTAGCCAGAAACATTGTACACGCTCACAGATCCACAGACAGTGGAAATTCGGGGGGTCCTCAAGGATATCAGCCTGGGGCTGTGAAAAGCTTGAGTGGAGAAGGCCCTTCTGTAAGATGGTCTGATCTCTTCAAGGTCAGGCTTGCTCATGGATAAACTCCTGCTGGAATGACAGTCCTCCCATCACCCTGGCAGACACCACTCTGGGCAGGCCTCTGCTGGGGTGGGGGGCAGCTGCCTCTACTATCTGGCCACTGGCCGCCCTTTCTCTGGGGTCCTACACTAGCCCCTCCATTGGGCACAGAGTGCTCGTGCCCAGTCCCTTGGCCATCTCCGCCGGGCACCAGGGAGACACAGCGGTCTGTTCCGGGGGCCTGAGCCACATCCAGCTTCCTGTCTCTTTTTCTTTTGTTAAAGCCAAATGAAACAATGTAATTAGCTTGTTACAATTAAAGTGACTCGACTGGATAAATTGTAATCACCCAGAATCAAGTCAGGCATCCCTGCAGGTCCCGGACATCGCAGCTGAGCTGCCTCATTTGCATAATTAAAATATACAAATGATAATGGATTTTGTACTCAATTTCCAGCGGCTGTGAATTTGAGGAACTCTGAAATTAGAATAACAGAGATGAAGCCCGCCTTGAGGTAATGGGGATGACAAGTTTTGACGGTAGGGGTGTTTATAACACTAGTTTCTCGCCACAAAATAAATAAGTACAAAAAAGATTAGAAAGTGATATTAGTTAATAGTTCCATGGGCAGTGGGAAGTGGAGATAGACTCTGATTACCTCAGTGAATTTACCCTGCTTTTTTTTTTTCTGACAAGCTCTCACCTAACCTTAGGGGATACCATCCCCCTGATTATGAGAAATTGAGAATGAATTAAATGCATAAAAAGGGTTGTCACAGATCGACTCACCAAAGGAAAAGGAGAGAAATGAAATTAGTCCTGCTGTTCTTGCTTCCAGCGAGGGGTGGGCTGAAGGCAAGTGTGTGAAAGAGGCAGAGAGTGGGGAGGGAGGAGGGGCTGGGACAGTCAGGAGAAGGAAGGGGGTCCAGGACTGGGATGGGAGTGGGGGGCGCTGAAGTCAGAGGTATAGGCAGAACTGAACGCTGGGGGAGCCAGAGTACAGTTACTTATGGAGTGAGCCTTGAGAGTCTTGGAAAGACCCGCCTATTCAAAATCTACTCTGCAGAGGGGACTAAGAGTTCTGGGGGGACCCACGTTTTTAATATAAAAACTGTGGCTGTTTAGTCGCTAAGTTGTGTCTGACTCTTTTGCAACTCCATGGACAATAACCCATCAGCCTCCTCTGTCCATGGGACTTCCAGGCAAGAATACTGGAGTGGGTTGCCATTTCCCTCTCCAGGGGATCTTCCCAACTCAGGGATAGAACCTGCATCTCCTGTATTGGTCAGCGGGTTCTTTACAGCTGAACCACCAGGGAAGCCCAAGAACTGTAGTCTCTGCCAATTCACTGAACGTCAATCTATCAGTAAAGTTCTTCCTTTTCTTCCTATTAACACGACAAGGGCAGGGACCACGTCTGTCCTATTCTTCGCTTGTTCCTGGACCTAGTACATAGTAGGTCCTTAGTAAGTATTACTGAATGAATAAATGAATGGATAGGTGAGACTGAGGATAGCATGAGAATATTGGGAAAGACCTTGGGCACAGATCTTTCTGTGAAGGCTCATCTATTTTCCCATTTTTCTTGGAGCCTGCAGAGCCCTGGGCATCAGTCCTCATCTGGGTTAGCAGCAAGGTAACCAGCCTGTCTCTCCGGGCCAGCCTGCCTTCATTCTATAGTCAGTTGTTCTGGTGGATGCTGGATGGGCTCCTTCTTCAGAAACAGATGCAGACAGCAACAAGACGATAAGCTGGTGAGGGACTCAGAACTAAGGCCCTGGGTCTCTCCCACTGAGGGGCTCAGCACAGGGGCTGCCCATGTGGCAAGGAGGGGGACTGTTGGTCCCAAAAAAGCCCTTCACAGATGTGCCTTCCCTCCCCACTGAACGAGTGTGCAGGGTAGGCCACTCAGAAAACTGACCAACCAGCCAACCATTATATGGGCAGAGACTTGGGCAAGGAAATGTGCTGGGGGAGCAGAGGGCTGACGGGTGGAGTCTGAGGCTGGAGGAGGAAGGGTGTGCAGGGTCGCAGCCCCTCTGACAGGGGCTCTCAGGAACCAGCATTCCCGGGAAACTGAACAGAACGCTGCTCTTGGTGAAAGTGTGAGCCCTCTGAGAGGGGAAAGAGGAAGGAAGGGCCACCTTCAGCTTCCAGAGGGTGCTCCTTACATGGGCTCCCAGTAAGAGAGTAAGTAGCAATCCATGTCTTCTCTTGAGGGTCCTGGCTCTCTGGGGTGGGTGGGGAGACCTGCCTCATCCCAGGTCCTGAGCGACAGTGGGACAGGAGGCCATAGCAAAGGCTTCTTGGAGGAAGTGCACCAGTGCATGTAAATCTAGGAATATGCAAACCCCAGGACAGGGCTGGCGAATGCATATTTCATGGTAGTGATGAGAAGAGCCACCCATGTCCCCGTGGTCTAGAACAGTCAGGCAGAGACTTCTGGGTGTGCCTCAGGCGTGCACTGGGCCTCACTGTCCTGTGGGCATCAGAAATGCGGTCATGGGCCATCTATTGGTTCATCCAGTCTTGGCACCTGTCCCCGAAAGAGAGCATTTAACAGCCATCACTCCAAAGGGTCAACAACTTTGGACTTGCCTCCAGGACTCCCAAATTCCACTTAACTAGCCATAAAGAATTTTCCATAAGTTTGTCCAAATTCTTCTTGAAACTACTTGAATTAGGCCTGCTGCTTCATCTTAGAACTGTAGTTTCATTAGTCTGGGACTTCCTTCTTTTAAAGCTGGGAGGCAGGGGGTGGTCAAATTCTATCACCTGCGGAGGAGCGCCCATCTGTTTTCATACCTCTCATAGCGCTTAGCTCTGATCTGTCAGCTCTCACGTCTCCAGATCTCAGGGTCTGAGAAACCTTATCGATGTTCCTCCTTGTCCGCAGGCTGCGTGCTTGCCTCCCTGTTCCACCCAATAGGATATTTCAGAAGCTGGATGCAGGATTTCACAGAGGCAGGGTATGGCAAAGCCATGAAATCTGCTCTGGGGAGTGGAAAGCCCCTCCCTCAAGCTCAGAGGGATGGCCTGCTGAGCTACGGGGCAGGTCAGATCCCAGGCGAACTCTCAAGAGGGTCATGGAGGCTTGGCATTGCCACTCAGTTAGGGGGTCTGGTTACTCCCTTCAGGTACACGGTGCCAGGAGGGAAGGGAAAACCTGTTGATGATGTGCTGGATGGGCAAGTCCCACCTGTGAACCCCTGAAAAAAGTGGGACTAGCACATGCCCCACTCTCCCTTTTCTAGAAAATAATGCTACACCAATATTATACTAGTGAATGTGAATTCTCTGAGGGCCTGGACTGTAGCTATGTTATTATCATATTCCCCGCATCTTGCATAGTGCCTGGCACATGGTTGGTGCTTAGTGAGTATTTGTGGAATGAATTCAGGAGTGAATATGCAGTTTCTTAATAGTTAAGCTATATGACGGAGCATTACAAAAACATACACATATTCTCAAGCTCAGATCTGTCAATGATATTACTAAATCTAGCAGTGGATATTAATCACCTTTGGGCTGACCCAGGGCTTGTGTGTCAGCCCTGGTGTCTAACACATTCTTGGCTCGCTCAGTTAAGCTGCATCCTACTTCTGGACATGGCTGTTGTCCCTGCCCCAGGTCAGGCCTCTCTCTTATCTTGAATATTGCCTTACTGGGTCCCTCAAATTCAATCTTTCACTCCTTCTTGTTGTTTCCCACCCTGCAGCTCCAGGGAGTTTTCTGACAAATAAATCTGAAGACTTTCCTCTCTTAGGTGAAACACTTTCTTGCCTTCAAAGCTCATGGCAATCCAGCCTCTGTTTACCCTCCAGTCCCAGCTCTCACTGCTCGTGCCTCAATCCTCCTAGGGCTGGAAGGGTCCCAGGCTGTCTCTCCTCTCTGGGCCTGATCCCATCAGTGCTGTGTCCTTAACTCCCCACTGTTCCAGCCAGGGCTCCAATGGGACTTCTGGTCTCCAGGCCCCTGGGCTAGTATCCCTTGCCCCAAGCGTCCACTGCACTCTGAAAGCCCTCCCAGGTGGACGGGGTCACTAGTGTAACTGACTCTTTCTCCCGCATGGAACAGGAAATGCCAGGGGGGCAGGGCTGCCTGTGCATGTCGAGCTCCAAGAGATTCTATCTAGTACTTGACAGATAGTGAGCTCACCATGGACTTCATTGTTGAATGAGTGAATGATAAAAGGTGATAACTAAAATTATGAGAGTGCTAAGAAAGGAAGTAGAGGCAGGAGGAGGAGGCCCTTGAGGGACAGAAAAACACTCTCTGAGAGGCAAGAGCCATCAAAGTTCCCTGGTGCCCACGGGAGGATGGGGCAGGCTGGGGCCACCCAACCAGGGATGGGCTTTTTGCACAGAGAATATAACCTATCGTCCTGTGTCCCAGATGAGCCCGATTTGGGTCAGGTATTTTATTTTCCAGTCCTAAGGAGGAAGACCGGGTCATTGATCCCTTCCCATTTGGGATTCTTTGGGAGACTATTTTCTTGGCGAAGACAAATGTCACTAGGTTTGCTCATGGGTTCTCTTGGGCACAAGGGTTTGGAGAGGGGACCTTCCGCTTCTGCACAGCCTCTGCCTATGAGTCTCTCCCTCTTGGAAGCAACACACATCTGTCTTATATCCGGAACCTCCGGGCAGCCAATTTGAGCCCTTGTCTATTAGAGGATTAATTTTTAATGGGTTTTATAGCATGGCGGATAAATCAGTTAGGGAGAGATGGGGAGCTGGCAATGCCTAATGAATATCGATTGGGCCATTTAAAAGGGAAACCTTGCCGAAAGGGGGACAGCCACCCAGCAGTCAGATCAGCTATGTGAGTGACCGGGGGGCACCAGTGACTTCTTCCCTCTCCCCTCCCCCATCAGCGGCTGAAAAATTTCTCCAACCTGTTGACCACCGATGCCAGGAGTATCACCACTTAGGGGGCAAGGGTCATGCCTTTTGTAAATATCCATATACCTTTAAGGTAAGACAAGGAAACCATTGTCAACACATAATCCCTTAGGATAAAATTGTTATGTAGATATTTCCCAAAGGATGTGAGAGAGAAGGGGAGGATTGAGTCAAGGGGATGTTTCTGGGGTGGACCGTGGCTGGGAACCCAGAACACAGCATCTCAAATGGAGGTATTGACACTTTGGGGGGATAATTAGTATTATAAGGGGCAGACAAAGCCTTAGGAATGGTATGGCACACTTTCTAAAGTCAGTTTTAAAGATTTGTTGAAAAATGCCTTTCTCTAAAGTATATTTTCATGGAAGAAAATGAACAGTTGGAGTGCAGAAAGAAACATCTTCTTGCTGTGTCCCTCCTTCCATTTCTGCTGTAGGTGAGACTTCCTTCGGTGATGGAGAGAGAACCAGTTTCAGGGCAAAAGCTCTGGGTTCAAGTCTTGATTCCAAATGTAACCAATAGAAATAGAGCAATAATGGACAAATCATTCATTGTCCTATTAATAAGGATACAATTAAGTGCTGAATTTTGCCCTATAGACTGTAACACAAGGGGGTTCATTAGCCTCTGAGGATCCTTCTAGATCTAACATGCCATGATTATTAAGATAATCCACAGAATTTAATATGACACAGAGTTCAGACTTATTCTTGTATGTGCCGTATTTCTGGATGACTATGTCCTTGGATGTGATGATGTTGTCATGCAAAGCATGTCAGGAAGTTCTCTTTGGGGATAACCTTTAGGGCCAGTGACCCACAAACAAACATTCACTCGTTAAAAACAGTCATGCCTCACAGTGTGCTGGGAAGGGTGGGTGATGTGAGGACCAGGAGATCAGGAAGGACCAGCTAGAGGGTCCTGGGCACAGCCATGGGGTAGCCGGGGTGTTTATTATAATGCCCTCTCTCTCGCCTGGGCCTTTTATCACTTGGAATTTGCCTTTCCCGTCTTGGTATTGATAAACGAACGATACTCTTCACCACCCAAGGTTTGGTGGTGCAGTTTTCTCAGACCAGCAGGAAAGAAAACACCAGCCCCAGCCCTCCTGTGACGAGGCCTGGCTTAGTGGCCTCAGTGCCGGAAAGGGCTGGAAGAGTGGTTCCCGCTTGATGGCAGTTGGGGGGCGGGGGTGGCACGTTGGAATCCCACGGGAAGGGGAGGCATTTCCCTCCCTGCCTTCGTGTCATTTCCTGTTTCTAGAGGGGGTTTGGTTCCAGCTGTGAAACCCAAAGAAGTGACTTTCATAGGGGAAATCAAAGGCCATGCCATTTGAGGGGTGAGTCAGCAGGGAAGCCAGCCCTTGTTTTCAAATCACAGGGCAGGTGTGAAGGGGCTAAGTCTTGCCAAGATATTGCAGCTAGTTACTAACAGAACTGAGTATGTAAATCTAACACCCTAACCAGGTTGTGAGGTGCCCAAGGGCAGGCGTCTTGTGTTCTCCTGCATCTCCTAACATGTGGCAGAGTTGTAGACATATAGTAGATGCTCAGGAAAACCCTAACGACCTATAGTAATGGTTCTCAGCCTTGAGAGGGCATTGGAATCACCTCGGGAAAACACAGATTGCAGGGCCTCGCCCCCACTTTTTGGTTCAGCAGGTTTGGGGTGAGGCTCTGGGAATTCCCATTTCTAACACGCTCCCAAGTGGTGCCTCGCTACTGATCCAGGGACCACACTTGGAGAACCGTTGATGTGTATGTTTTATGAGTTTATCTGTTTCTTTGTAATTTGAAACAATTCATTCCCAGGAAACTTACTTTATTAGACAGTAAGTGGCTACGTGAGAAATCCCAGACTTGAAAGATACTAGTTTAAAAGTATTTAAAGTTGAATAATTACCTTCAGGGTGGTCTAGGTAGAAAGATTAAATAAATTAAGTTGAGTCAATAGGAGTTTAAGCATCATTTGTTAAAGCAGTACTATTAGTTTTTCTTTTCCTAGTGGAAATTCTTTTCTTGTCACATAATCCTAATTAATTATTGTATAAAGACCTGAAAACTTAAATGCACAAGGGAGTAATAATCTTATGTTTCATTAACCAGCAGCTTCAAAAGCCAGAACCAAGTGTGTGGAAAGAGCATGAACAAGGCGTACTGAGCAGATTTCCTTCCCCACTGGCCTGAGGTCTACCCTGCTCTGCCATTGCTGCTGAGTGTGTCAACTTGTGTGCATACTGGCACTCTTAAAGACGTCGTCTCTGTTCAATATAATCTTATCAGAGTTAATCAATAGGAATTTCAAGAGTATTTATCATTGATTTTGCAGTATGCTCTGTAATTACTGAATCGATATCAAATTCTCAGCTCATTAGGAGATTAGTTTTTTTTAAATCATTTATATTAATGTGCTTAACCAAAAGCAATGGAGCTCCTTTAGAAAAAAATCACTTGTTTAATTACTTATATTAAAAATGAACAAATGCTGTGGACTAAAATCTTACTCTGTTCAATTTGCAAAGGGCATGTCTCGGAGAGGACCTCCAAACTTGTTGCATGGTGGAGCCCAAACCATGATCTAGAACAAAATGGGAATGCCCATCCGAATAACCTGATGAAGAAGAGGAAAACAAAACCAAAACCAATCTTTAGGCCCGATAAACACTGGCTCTGATTTGCTAGTTTAACTTGGCAGCTTTGCATTTTGCTGTTTCTGTGTGATGTCTTGCTGTGTTTAGCCAACTTTGAGAACCAGGACAATGGAACACTGAATACATACAAGGCAGATTCAACAATTCTGCAGATTTTCGGTAATGATAGAAACAACATCTCATCACCGCCCTGGGTAGGGGCTGAGCAAGCAACTGTCCACTTTGTAATAAGAAATTGAGTCCTGTGGGATGAAGTGATGAGCCCTAAGTCATCACTGGGCAGCAATGGATCCAGAACACAGATATGTGTGTTGTTGGGATGAAAGCTGGGCAGGCTGGTCTTCTGAGGGGTTGTAGCTGTCACTCACAGAGCACACATTGCTGGACACGCTTTACTTGAGATATTTGTGGTGACCTTAGAGCTCAAAGCAGCCCCTCTCACCCCCTCCCACAGGATCCACGCAGACCTAGGCTGCCCTGGCTCCAGCCAATGGCTGCTGCCTATAGTTTTCAGGGCTCGAAGCTCAGTTCTGGGGAAGTTTGAAGGTATTTCTTTTTTTTTTTTTTGAAGGTATTTCTTCTGCTGCTAGGATTGCATCACCCCAGTCACCATCCCTGGGAGCCATGGGAGTATCAGTGATCCCGTCTTTTTGTGCTGAACCCAAATTTACATGATGCCTTTGAATGCACCATCCTAGCTAATTCTCACAACAACTCTTTGAGACAGGCTAGTGCCATGGTACATTTTTACAGGTAAAGGCTAGGGAAGCTCATAGGATTTAAGTGAATTGCTTGTGGTCAGTGAATGGTTGAAAATATGCCCCTCTCTCACTACATCATGCAGTCTTCCCAGGAGAGGAAAGAGCTCTAAGCATTCAGTCCAGAGGCCAGGCTCTTGTATCCACTTGACTTTTTGTTTCCTTGGAGCTGAAGCCCACCTCAGGGAGATGATGGTGGATCTTCTGCTCTTCTCTCCTCCTGGTGCATTTTATTTCAAATACACGGCAGTTTTAAAAACTCGATTCTACACTGACAGTAGCAGCGGTGTCTTGTTGCACGGCAGGTCCCATGGAGCAGACTGGATTTCTGGCTTGAAGGCATTTACTCTGTGTTTAAAACAACATTCATCTAAGAACCCTGTCTTAGGATCCAAACGTCCTTCTTATCCTTTGAGATTGACATAGGTTTCTGGTGTTCCAACCATCAGAGTTTCAACCTTTAAACTTCCCCATATACTATGGCCACAGCCTGAGTCCTTAGCCTCAGCCTTCCTTGCCCATCAGCTCCTCCTCTATACTCACACCACCCCTCATGACTCCAGAAGGCTGGAGAGATAGCCAACCTGGGGCATTTCTAGAGCATGATGATTCCATGCAGCTATTCTCCACCATTGAATAAAACCAGTAAAAATGCTTGCAGAGGGCTGGTGTTTCATCACCCCCCTGTCAGGAGATGGTCTTATTTGGATGGAGCATTGGCTTGTGGCTTCAGCCTGCAGAGCTGTCATTGCCAGAAACCCCCAAAATGCTGCCTAGTGTATGTCTTTTGTTCTTTAGGAAGAAGCCTGGGGTGGCATGGTGCTTTGTAAAGTTCTTTCACATGCATGATCTCAGCTGGTCCTCCTGGAAATCCTGCAGGTCAATTCACAATGCTACCATTTTATAGGTGAGGAGAACAAAGCTCCCCCAGCCCCACATCTGCGTTAGGTGCCCTTCCTATGTACTCCCACCACGCCCTACCCATCTCTTACGTAGCGCTTATCAACGAGCTACTGTGATTGTCTGTTGCTTCCCCTGCTCAGGTGAGAGCTTCCTGAGAGCAGGGGCTTTGTGTCACTGGAGCAGGGCTGCATCCCCAGTGGTTGGCACAGGGCCTGACACAGAGTGAGTGCTCAAGAAATACTTTTTGGATAGAACGGATGGAAGGACAGCTGAGTAGGAGGATAGGTAGATGGAGAAATGAGTGAATGATGAGCAGGCTCCCTTAGCCAGCTTCCTGTCCATGGGCTGTCTGGCAGCACAGTGGCCTCCAGAGGTCATCGAGGGCTAGAGTGAGGCAGATGCTGATGAGGAGGAGGGGTGGTGGAGAGTGAGGGCTCTAGAGATACCCAAGACAAAACAGAGATGCTGGTGTTTGTATCGGGGTCCAGCTGCCTCTCCTCTGGGGGCTCTCCCTTCTCATTTCAATGGACTTGCTCATCACCCCAGGTGATCCACATTCTTTCCTGGGTCACCTTTCCCAGGCTTTGAAATGCCACCAAAGCATACCATGTTGAGTTCCCTTCCAATACATGCCTCTATAAAGAAAAGCTGAGCACTGAAGAATTGATGTTTTTGAACTGTGGTGTTGAAGAAGACTCTTGAGAGTCCCTTGGACTGCAAGGAGATCCAACCAGTACATCCTAAAGGAAATCAGTCCTGAATATTCATTGGAAGGACTGATGCTGAAGCTGAAACTCCAATACTTTGGCTACCTGATGCGAAGAACTGACTCCTTGGAAAAGACCCTGATGCTGGGAAAGATTGAAGGCGGGAGGAGAAGGGGACGACAGAGGATGAAATGGTTGGATGGCATCACCGACTCAATGGGCATGAATTTGAGTAAACTCTGGGTGTTGGTGATGGACAGGGAGGCCTGGCGTGCTGTGGTCCATGGGGTCACAAAGAGTCGGACACGACTGAGTGACTGAACTGAGCTGAACATGCCTCAGCTGGCTGAGTAAAGAAAGATACTGACAGTCATTCAGCCAGAGGTGGAAATGACTAGCAAGCTGTGACTGTGTTACCCCTGTGAATTTCAGTCTCCTCCACACAAGCTGGGCCCTGACTTGGGGTGCACATCCGCTCACTGCTGGGCCCTGATGCTCCTCTGGAGAGAAGGGCCCTTTGGCTGTCATCCAGGGGCTCCGGTTAATAAAGCAGAGTTCTCTTCCACCACCGCTTGGCATATTGTTCCAGTACCACTAGTGGGGCTGCCAAAGTGTCGGTCTTTCTGGGCTGGGGTGTCTGGTGTAATTAACCCCCTCTGTGAACCTCCCCTTGGAGCTCACCCCCAGAGAAACCCGGCTCCAAGATGGCCCACATGGCAGGTGGGATGGGAGCTGTTGGCCTGGCTGCCTTCACTGGGGAGGTTGGATGAATCAGGAGGGAAGCTGACAGAGTGGAAAGGGAGCAGCTGTGTCCCAGGATGGGGGCGAGAGACGCTAGGCTGCAGCCTATGGTGGGAATGGCTCTGTCTCTGCATCTATGTCCTCCCTTCCAGTGGGCATCCTTGGCATTGAAGAAGTAATGAGTGTCTTTGGAACTTTGAACTCTTTCTTCCACTCCTTTTGCCTCACAACAGCTTTTAAAATTATTGTTGAAAAGATGAAGTAATGAGGAAACATTTTTGAATGACCTTGGATGGCACCATCACAAGAATCTCAGTTTTGTATGTAACTACAGATTCTGGTTCATGTACATATTTATGATTGATATTTTGTAGTTGATAAGTAAGGTGCTCTCATTATTTTGCACTCTCTTATCATGACTTTTAAAGAAGGGGAAACAGGTTACAGGCTTGTGAAGCTGCTTTCTTAACTCGGCCCCAAGCTGCTTTTACTGGGGCACCTGAAGGCAGTAATTAGGGGGTTAGGAAGAGAGGGATGGACAAGAATGCCTCCTGGGGACTTCCTGGGTCACCAGCCATATCTGATTCTGGGATGTACATGGGACCATCCCGGCAGTAGTTCTCAGACCTGGCTGGTTTGTCCACTGGGCAAGAGGCGCATGGGTGCGCTCGGGTAACAGGCCATCATTTTCACTTTCCAGACTGTGGGTAGCAGCAGGAACCTAGAGAGATCTTCCCATTGTACAGATGAGGAAACTGAGGCTTGGGACAGGAAGTGACTTCTCTTCCCTCTTCTAAGGAGGGTGTGTTGTATGCTTAGTTGCTTAGTCATGTCCGACTCTTTGTGATCCCATGGACTGTAGGTCTCCAAGTTCCTCTGTCCATGGGTATTCTCCAGGCAAGAATACTGGAGTGGGTTGTCATGCCCTCCTCCAGGAGATCTCACCAACCCAGGAATCTTCCCAACCCTCTAACGAGGGTATTCCCTTACAAATTGCATGGGTTGTAGGGTGAAATTTTAGACCACAGAGAAAAATTCCATTGTTCATATTAAGGAGTCAAGTATGGCATTTAAGTTAAATCACAGCAAATAAACATATATCTTTGACTTATAGAAACAGAAATTTCCTATAGTTCAATTTGTTATTTGAGGAGGCAAGACATATGTGAAGAGACCTCCCAGAAGATAAGAAACAAAATATTTAAAGAACAATTCAAGTCTAATTGAAAAGCTGCCATAAAGCACTTACCATTAAAAAATTGCTTACTTTGAGGAAAATAGCAGAGTTTTGTTCATATTTGCACTCCAGTATATGAATTTACCATACATGTACTACATGGTATTTGACACATGGTAGGCAGTGGCACCCCACTCCAGTACTCTTGTCTGGAAAATCCCATGGATGGAGGAGCCTGGTAGGCTGCAGTCCATGAGGTCGCTAAGAGTCGGACATGACAGAGCAACTTCACTTTCACTCTTCACTTTCCTGCATTGGAGAAGGAAATGGCAACCCACTCCAGTGTTCTTGCCTGGAGAATCCCAGGGATGGGGGAGCCTGGTGGGCTGCTGTCTATGGGGTCGCACAGAGTCCGACATGACTGAAGTGACTTAGCAGTAGCAGTAGCAGGAACTCAGTGAATGGTTTTTGAATGCACAAATAGTCACATGGTTCATTTCTGTTTAGCTGTTGACTCAGGATTCCATTTGGCTGTCTGTAATAGAGCCCGACCATGGTGGCATAAAGCAGGGAACCCCAACCCCCAGGCCATGGACCAGTACTGGTCTGTGTCCTATTAGGAACTAGGTCACACAGCAGAAGGTAAGCTGGCAAGCAAAAGCAAAACCATTCCCACCCTCCAGTCTGTGGAAAAATTGTATTCCAAGAAATTGACTTCTAGTACTGTACAACCTATTGGAAAAACTATAGCCTTGACTATATGGACCTTTGTTGGCAAAATGATGTCTCTGCTTTTTAATATGCTCTCTAGGTTTGTCATAGCTTTTCTTCCAAGGAGCAAGTGTCTTTTAATTTAATCGATGCTATCACTGTCCATTACTGTGATTTTGGAGTCCAAGGACATAAACTCTGCCACTGTTTCCATTGTTTCCCCATCTGTAAGTGATGGGACTGAATGCCATGGTCTTGGTTTTATGAATGTTGAGTTTTAAGCCAGCTTTTTCACGTTCCTCTTTCACCTTCAGTGACTACTCAGATGAATTTTAAGTCCTAGAGGACTGCAGGAGAACCTTGTAGGTAGCATTGATCTCCTGAGTTCTCATCCAAAAAGAGTGATCAATAGACTGATCAGTTGCTCAATGGATTGATTTTGGGAGAAGAAACAAATATGGCAGCACAGGAGACAAGGTGAGACTTTGCTCTCCTTCCCCTCTGATCTCATCTGCTCTTTAGAGCAGGGGTCCCCAAACCCTGGCCACGGACCCATCTCTGGTCTGTGGAAAAATCTGTCTTCCACAAAACCGATCCCTGATGTCAAAAAGATTGGGGGGTGCTGGCTTAAAGGGTGATTTTAGTTTTCTCACTTGAAAAACAGACAGGAATAGGCTGTCCAGAGCTAATGTAGCTATTCAAGCAATTCATTAGGGACCAGTCTCCTTCTTTATTCTCTGTCATCCTTAGCATTGACTTTGCTACTTCCTCCCCAAAAGATCAGATCCAGGTTCCAGATGGGAACTTTTGCAAATGGCAAAAGTCACTGTGAACTAGCAAGTGTTTTTCTTTTTATCAAGAATACAGTGAGCTTTCTAGATGCCCCCTGACTGGACTTCTGCTGTCAAGTCATTGGTCAGAGTGAATCACAAGGTTAACCTTAGCTGCAAGGGAGTCTAAAGAGCAACACTGAACCAAACTGAGTTCTTTTGGTCAGAGAGGGGAAGATGCATATTAGTAGATCCTGTGCATCATCTCCCTCAACTATATTAAAGTGAAAAATGATGACTTAGATATCAACAAGCAGAGCTTCTAATTTAGAGATATCTGAGTATAGAGTTTGGGCTCACTCATGCATTCATTTATTTATCCATTCTGCAAATATTCATAGGCTGCCCACTATGTAGTGGGTGCTGGCTATGAGCTAGGAATGCAAATGGAACAAGGTGGACTCAACATCTAACCTCAAAGGGCTCAAACACAGGGACACAGAAGAGTGAGATTCCCTGGGCAGGGAGGGAAGCCAGATCCAGGTGGGCAGTGAGAGTAGTGTGTGCAAAAGTCTGGAGGAAGCAGAGAGTATGAGGAAAGGAAAATAAGGCCCTTGGAGCAGGAGCAGGCCAATAGAAGGGGCATGGGCTTCATGTGACCTGGGAAGGAGAGTGGTTGGACCCACACATCTGTGTTGGCCAAACCAGGCCTGGGGCTCATCCGATGGCACCAGTGGGATGTGGGGACCCAGCACAGCAATCTGGACCAACGTGGGACATTTAGATCTTGCCTAAAATGCAGCCCCTTAAAGGTTGGGAAGTTGGGCACTCAGTTACAAAATATGCTTCCTCTGCCCATTTAGAGCTAGAGGGACTTGTGAGATCTCGATCACAGGTCTCACTTTACAGATGAGTAAATTGAGGCCCAGAGAGCTCAAATGACTTGTTTAAATGCCCTTTTCCCTGCTGCTGCTGCTGCTAAGTTGCTTCAGTCGTGTCCGACTCTGTGCGACCCCATAGACGACAGCCTACCAGGCTCCCCCATCCCTGGGATTCTCCAGTCAAGAACACTGGAGTGGGTTGCCATTTCCTTCTCCATCCTCTTTCTTAGTTAATGTCAAAACACTTGGGTCAAACCAATAGTCTCCTGACTTCTGGCCTTTTTCTTCTTCAGACATGTTTTATGCTTGTAAGCACTTAGTTCTCTGTTGTCTGATTTGGTCCTGTTAGCAGTCCAGTGACCTGGGCCCAGGGGGATTATTTACTCTAAAGTTACTACGACGGACAGAGAGGTTGAGAAGGATGAAAGGCTGGAGCTGGGCAGCCAGCCTCCGGATTCCCAGGCCCTGCCCCCATCTGCCCCTTCCCTCGCCTCTCCTGAGACCAGCAGGTCAGCATTCTAACTGACGGTGTGGCTGGAAGAATGACACTGTCCCCACCAGGTGAGAGGTGGCCCAGTTGCCACTGCCCTGTGTCATGCCTCACGTGGGCAAGGACAAGAGGAAGGCTGTCCCTCTGCGATGTGACAACGAGGCATTCTCACCCGGGTCTCGAGCCCTAGGAAGACAGGAGAGGCTGCTGGGTTCGGGGGTCCTAATCGCTTCTAACATTCTTTATCATTTGTGATGATCCGGCCATGCTTGGCCACCCCACAACTGGGGGCAGCTCCAAGAGTGGGGAGAAACCATTAGAAAGCTGACCCGGTGTGCAGCTGTGGGTGGTGATGGACTGGCTACCGGCTGAACTCTGTGCAAACACACATCCTATGGATTGACCTTTTGGAGACAGAATTGGGTGTCCTGGTTGTGGCTGGGTTGCTGAGGCTGGGCTGTGATGAGAGTGGTTCCTTAATCAAGACAGATTCTGCGTAGGGTTTATCTCCCCGGTTCTATCTTGGGACCAAAGAGCACACCGTATTCGGGTGGCTTCCGCCGGATGCCCAAGTGGCGGAGTCCCCGTGGCCTGGCGAGTTTGGCCTGTGGGAGACTCCGGGGAGATGGTGTCAAGTTTGTCAGGCTCCTTCGTCCTCCCTGCCCCTGGCTTGCTCTTCCCTTCCTCCCACTGTCATCCTCCAATATTGCCCTGCTGCTCCCTCGCTCCTGGGGTCCCTGGCCTCCGGGGTCTGACCCCTGTATTGAGTACTGCTCGCAATACTTCCTTTGCTCTTCCCCCGCGGGGAGTCCTGCCCTCAACTCTGCCAGAGCAGCCACGCTCGTCCTCCCCTGAGAACACTCGGGAGGATGTTCTCAAAACCACTGACCTCTTTTGAAGAGACACTGTCTTTTTAGAAACTGGACTTTGGGTATTTTTTTTTAATTGAATGAAAATTCTTTGAATTTTGCAGTGCTTTACAATTTTCAAAAGCTTGACACACATGATTTCATATAATCCCATAATAATAATTTAAAAAAACCCCTCCCTCTTCCCTGTCCCCGCTGGTAACTGCTCGTTTCTTCTCTGCGTCTGTAAGTGCTACGTCTCTTTTGTTTTATTCACTAGTTTGTTGTATTTCTTAGATTCCACAAGTAAGTGAGAATTTGTTTTTCTCTGTCTGGCTTATTTTATTTAGCGTAACGCCCTCCAAGTCCATCTACATTGCTGTGAGTGGCAAAATTTCATTCTCATTTATGGGTGAGTAATACTCCATTGCATATATTAACATATACCACAGCTTATTTATGCATTCATCTGTTGATGGATACTTAGGTTGCTTCCATACCTTGGCAATTGTAAATGATGCATGCTGTGAGCATTGGGGGGCATGTATCTTTTCAAATTAATTTTTTTTTATATATACACAGGAGAGTGGAATTGCTGGGTCATATGGTAGTTTCATTACAAATAAAAATAGAACTACCACATGTAGGAATTTTAAAGTCTTATTGCTTTTTGTTAGATGAAAATCTAAAAAAGTTAACATAAATGAATTCTGAATCTGTGAGGGACTTCTGTAACACCAAGAAAGCCTGCACAATTTCAGTACCCCATTTGCTTTTGAGCTGAAACTAGTATTAATGTAAAGTAGAATTGCTTAAATGGAGGAAAAAAACAGAGGCTACCCAAAGGTATGAATATCAGATGGAGACCTTTAGGACACTTGGATTCAGGCTAGCAGGAGAAATTTGAGGTCTTTGGCAGCCCCTGAGATGGTACTGTTGAAGTGATATGGATGGATAGGGATGTGAATTCCCCCTTAGAGTTTCCATCCATGTTATGGTCATGGACAGAGGACAAGAAGCCCCACTCCTACTTCCCACCCTTTCACCCCTGGCTGAGGTTGAGTCGTGTTTTGACACTAGGAAAAGTCCAGACCAGAAATGATGATGTCTTTGCTTCCTATTGCAGAGTTGGGCCAGGGAGATATTTCTTGCACTTCATTATCCTATGTATATCATAGGAACTTGAAGATACCTCCCCATTTGATATAGTAAGTGGAGTGACAGGCTATGAGATAAATGTAACCAAGCCCCCCTGGTAAAGGGACAGCATGGGAATAATACCTTTCTTACATTTACCTGAATGCTTTAGGCAGACATCGGGCTGAACACTGTCAGAAAATTCTTAGTGAATCCTTGTTACTCCATCAAGTAGGCACCCCTCCTCATGTACTTCTGTTTCGATGAAAAGAAAAATCATGTGCGAAAAGGTAAAGTAACTTGCCCTCATTCATGCAGCCAGCAGCGGGTAGAGAGAAGAATCCAGCTGTGTTCCTCTGACTCTGCTGCACGGTGCTGACCAGGAGATGCAGGTCAGGTGTGGTCTGGGCTTCTCCACCTGCTCTGTGAATTTGGGGAGTTCCCTTCCCCTCTCAAGACCTCAGATTCCTCTTCTGCACAAGCGCTGGGATTAGGGTAAATTCTCCCACCATGCACAGGAGATAGGGTGGCGTCCTCCTCTGCTGGGCTGGGAAAATGACTTTCGGAAAGCGCGTTTCTCCGAGATCTGCTGTGTGAGTGGCCAGTGGGCTCCTGAGGTCCAACAGGTGTCAGGGAACCCGGCAAAGTGGGATTTCTGGTCAGCTCTGTAAATACATACTTCGGGAGCTTTAATAACACATACTATTGACCAGATGGGCCAGTAGAGCTATTTGCGTGTAAATCTATATTTAGGACACTATTGATCTGCATCGGTCTGCCAAAACCATATTAATTTGAATGTGAAGATTAAAAACATCTTCAAAAGTTGTTGCAGAGGATAAAGCAGTTGTGTTTGCTTTCTCACAGCCTCTTGTGCTTCGTTTTCCTTCGGGTGGGTGCCTCCTTGCAGCTGACTTAATTTCTTTTTCAACTATTGTCTCCCTGCCCTCTCCCCTAGAGTGGTCGTTTGTAGTATTGGGCCGTGCTGAGCTCCCAGACGCCCTGTCAGGCCCAGAGCATCTCTTCCCCACTGCCCGGCGCTGCCCACTGATTGCTCTCAGTTGAGTCCCTCTCCAGACTTTACCCTCAGGTGAAGAGGACCTTCCATAAAGAAGGCTGAGCACAGATGAAGTGATGCTTTAGAATTGTGGTGCTGGAGAGGACTCTTGAGAGTTCCTTGGACTGCAAGGAGATCCAACCAGTCCATCCTAAAGGAGATCAGTCCTGGGTGTTAATTGGAAGGACTGATGCTAAAGCTGAAACTCCAATACTTTGGCCACCTGATGCAAAGAACTGACTCATTTGAAAACACCCTGATGCTGGGAAATATTGAAGGCAGGAGGAGAAGGGG
Organism: Bos indicus; assembly: GCF_029378745.1. Lineage (NCBI taxonomy): Eukaryota > Metazoa > Chordata > Mammalia > Artiodactyla > Bovidae > Bos > Bos indicus. The sequence continues at coordinate 47,422,275 of NC_091783.1, forward strand.
ACGGAGGATGAGATGGTTGGATGGCATCACCGATGTGACGGACTTGAGTTTGAGTAGGCTCCAGGGGTTGGTGATGGACAGGGAAGCCTGGCGTGCTGCAGTCCATGGGGTCACAAAGAGTCAGACACAACTGAGTGACTAAACTGAACTGAACTGAAGAGGACCTTATCCACCTCGTGCAAGGTCACGTCCACTCCTGGGAACAGCCAGTGACTGACGGTCATGTGGGGATGTGAGGGTCTTTCCCAGCTGCAGTGCTCCCTGTGTGATGGGCTGAGGCCCGTGTGAAGAGTGCAGAGCCACCAGGCTCCTCCCTCTGCCCAGCAGGCCCCTCCTCCCCTGTCCCATGGTGGTGGCCCCGCCCACGAATCTCTACCTCTGAGTCTGTTTGCTGTGGAATCTGGCCTGAGACGCCACTCATACCTGGAAACCATCCTTGTCTCTCTCCTCTTCTGCTATTATAAAAACAACTCATCAAACTATGACTCACATATCATATAATCCACCCATTCGAAGTGCACAGTTCAATGTTTCTTAGTATATGCATAGGGTTATGCCTCCATCAGCATAATAAATTTTAGAATATTTTTATCACTCCAAAAAGAAACCTAGTACCCTTTAGTCATCACCCGCAACCCCTCCATCTCACTTAGCCCTAGACAACCACTAATATACTCTCTGCATCTGGAAATTTGCCTGGTCTGGACATTTCATGTAATTGGAATCACACTCTGTGTGGTCTTTTGTGACTGGTTTCTTTCACTTCACGTAATACTTTCCAGGTTTATCCACGAGGTAGCATGAATCAGTACTTTGTTCCTTTTCCTGGTGGAATAATATTTCATTGTATGGATACACTCCATTTTATTTAGCCACCCATCAGATGATGAACATTGGCTTGTTTCTTCTTTAGGGCTAATCTCCTAAGTTTTATTCCTGAACTTTTCTTGAGTCCTGCATCTCCTTTTTAACCCTCCTTCTTGGCTTCCAATTCTTCAGTCTTGTTTCTCTCTGCTCATCTCCCAAATCTGAGCATGTGATTCTCTTGCTTACAACTCTCAAGATAAAGTCTAAATTCCTTAACACGTGGTCATAATGTTCCACAAGATAACACTCTCCTTGTTTACCATGGATTTCCACATCACCCCCACATCTAAATTTTCCTGGGTCCTCTGACTCCTTGGCCTTCCATACCATGGGATACTCTCTCCCAGGACAGTCTTGCTTTCTCCTTCCTCCCTGGCTGCTCCTCCTCCACCTCCTTTGCAGGCTCGTCCTACTCCACATGGCTGGCATCCTCAGAAGTGGGACCTGCTTCTCCCTCCTTACCTTTGTCTCTTACAACTTCTGGATTTCTCTCTCCAGTACTGAGCTCTGTCCTGAGCCAGAACCTCCAAGGAAACAATCTGCTCGAGATCACACCTTGGTATCCCAAGGGGACTTCTAGTTCCACGCATCCCCGCTGTGTTCCCATGGGGCCTGCCAGTGGGACAGATGTCTGCCCAGAGGACTATGCCCCAAACTCAAGAGACAGCAAAGCTAGCCCATGAAAGTCACCTTCCTGCTTACTGGGAGAATGTGTGATGCCTGAGATCTACTCTCTGGGATTCCCAATTTTCAGGTCTGTTGAGGGGGCCAGAAATCTGTATTTTAACAAGTTCTCCAAGTGATTTTGATGCAGATTTGTTGTTCACAGTTTGAGCAATGTCTTACTAGGGGAAGTCAGTCCCTAGACCATGAAGGAAAGTGAGAACTAAAATGGATGTGGGGAGGGAAGGAACCGGCTTGCGGCCCATAAGCTTCCTGAGGTTTTGGGAAGCCATGGGGCCCCAGGCCTCACAGAAGTCATCTGATTAAACCTTGGTCAGTCTTTTTACCTTCCCCTTCTCCTGCTGGAGAGGAGGCACCTACAGAACACCTGTGACAGGTGATCTTTTAGCTTCCACTAGAAGCTTTCAGTGACAGAAGGTCATGACCTTATAAGTCAACCCCTTTAGACAGGTGAGCAGCTCAGATTTTTGTGGAAATATTGTTACATTTTGCTTTCAACTTCCACTGGGTCTAGTTCTGCTATTTAGAGCTTGTCACAGCCTATTAAACTCATCAGTGAGACATGGGCTGGTAGAGAGGGAAGAAGTTAGGGGTTGGGTGGGTCATGGTAGGTAAGACTGATGCTGTGTTAGGGCCAGTGTGTACAGGAAACTGGAAATCCACTCTCAGTAGCCTGAAAATCAGGATTGACCATGATTAGGCTGGTCTTGAAAGGAATGGTTCTTATCTGGGTTCAAGGTGGGCATAGTGGCAGGAAATGCTAAGTGATCACAACATTGAGGGGAAGTGGCATCAGGATTTAGAGGGTTTTGTCCAGATTGGAGTAGACTCCAGCAATGAAAGCGGTAATTACAATGACATCTAACATTTGTTGAGCATCCTGCCCTGCTGGTTTCTCTTTGACAAGAGTTGACCTGAGGGTTTGTTAGAAGTGCAGTATCTCAGGCCCAAGCCCAGATCTGCTGTATCAGAATCTGCATTTTAATAAGACCCCCAAGTGGTGCACATCAAAGTTGGAGAAGAACTGGTCTAGGAGAATTTAGACTGTATCAGCCAGGATTTTCCAGAGAAATAGAACCAATGGGATATATAAATATTCAGAAAGGGATTTATTATGTGGGCATGGCATCCCAGTCCAGTATTCTTGCCTGGAGAATCCCATGGACAGAGGAGCCTGGTGAAGCACCTGAGCATGCGTGCAAGCGTGAGGGATTAATTCATGTGATTATGGAGGCTGAGAAGTACTATACAATCTTTCATCAGCAAACTGGAAGCCCGAGGAAGCTGGTGATGAGGTTCCAGTCCAAACCTGGAATCCCAAGAAGCAGGGGAGCCAGCAGCGTTCGTCTGCTTGAGTCCTGGGAGTGCTGACATCTGAGGGCCAGAGAACATGGGTGTCACAGCTCCCGCAGGGCAGCAATTCACCCTCCTCTGTCTTTCTGTTCTAGTTAGGTCCTCAGGGGATTGGAAGATGCCCACCTGCATTGGTGAGGATGCATCCTCGTCACTCGGTCCATCAATTCAAATGCTAGTCTCTTCCAGGAGCACCCTCACAGACACAGCCAGAAATAATGTTTTCCAGCTCTCTGGATATTCCTTAGCCCAGTCAGGTTGGCACATACAACTGACCATCATACAGGTTTAGGGCACCCCCAGCTGGGGTGAATGAGCCCACTTGGGCCTATGTCAGCAGGGCTAGTTCAGGAACTGAGGGTGGGGCAGCAGGCAGGGGCAGGACCAGCGCCCTGGCAGCCTTTCAAGTGTTTGATAGCAGCTGTCCACCACCCCGCAGCCCCCTCTCCCCAGGTGTCACTTCCAGGTTAATGTCTTCCTTGGTTTTTCTGTGGTTTTCAGACATGTCACCATCCTGGCCACTCTCCTCTGGGGAACACACCAATGCCTCTCTTGAGATGTAGAGTGTATATTCAATGCACCTCATGTTTAAGTTAACTGCATTGGTAGTCTTATTATCTTCATGTCAGTTAAATCCAAAAACTTTATTTATTTCCAAGAAATGGTTTTTAAACCAGGTCTCTTACTCTTAAATTGCACAGTGAACAAATATTTTTGTTGTAACTATTAATTTTCATTTTGTCAATTTTGGCTTTGTCCATGTATTTTTGGTATCCCAAGTATATCATTTAATGTACCAATTCCTCTGATCAACGGCAGATTCTAAAAGGATAGGGTCCAGGAAAGAATCCTGTGACCTAACCTTCCAGGTGATGCATACCTGCTAAACACCCTTGCCAGGGCATTTGTTCCCTGAGTCAAGGGTGCAGCCGGCATAGGACCACCCAGGTCCCACTTGTCCAGGTTTACAAGAAGAAAGTGAAAAGTGAAAGTTAGTTGCATAGTCATGTCCAACTCTTTGGGATTCCATGGACTGCAGCCTGTCCCACTCCTCTGTCCATGGGATTCACCAGGCAAGAGTACTAGAGTGGGTTGCCACCTTCTCCAGGGGATCTTCCCAACCCAGGGATCGAACCCAGATCTCCCACATTGCAGGCAGATTCTTTACCAGCTGAACCACAAGGGAAGGTTTACAAGAGCATTTCCCTAAAGACTTGTCAGGGGCTGTGCCCTCTCATAAGAGCAAATGAGCCCAAGGTCTCTTCTAGGTTCTGGATGAGATTAAAAGGGCTGATGAGCCAACCCTTCTCCTAGTAGGCCAGTCATGTAAAAAGTTACTGCAGGGCAGTGTACTGGTGTGTGTCAAGGCACTGGGGATGAAGGCGGACAGGTGACTCTGTCTACGGTGGGGGCTGGGAGTCAAGAAAGATCTCAGAGTTGGTGGCACATAGGGTGGTTTGCCCATAACCTTTGTCTAGCTCCCTTTGACCTTGAAGGACTTGGCATATTACTTTCTGGCTGTCTTTGCATAAACCAAGTGCTAGCTACACATTAAGTAGATATCTGGGACCCAAAGTGGGAACAGCTTTAGACTAAGGAATATTGGGTAACAGCCACATCATCACCATTTGCATCAGTATGGCCTCGGGGAATGCCTTCCTGTAACAAGAGAAAATTAACAAGGCAGGGAGCTCCCAGCCAGCCCAGAGGGTAATTCAGGTTATCCCAGATAGTGAGCATTACATATGCCCCACAGGCTATAAACCACCCTAACAGGCATAATGACTTCCGCACCTCCACCTGAAGGGGCTCATTGCAATAAGGTAACAGCTCTTGCAGATGCCTCTAGCTTTAACTATGGGAACACTTGCTTTATAGCACCTCCTGAATGATCTACATCCTGCTCTCGTCAATGACAATTTCAGGAGTGATTTGGCTTATGTCTTTAGTGCATGCGTGTCTACATAGCACGTGGAAAACCTTTGGCTCTGGGAACACGTGAAGGGGGACGTGTCACAGCTGCAGAGCTGGAGATGGGTGGAGTTGAGCCCTGACTTAGATGTTGTTAAGAGATAACTCTCAGACATTCATGCTAATCAGAGGGTAAGACTAACCCCTCATTCTGCATTCACTGAATCATTCATTCTCAAACCCTTCCTGAGCCCTCCTACTCGCCAAGCACAATATTGTGTGCTAGGGCTACGAAGAGAAAGGAGACACAGGCCTTTCTTTAAAATCTTAAAAATGAGAGAAGGAGGCAGATACAACAATGAGTTGGGTAGTGAGAGACAGCTGTTAAATATTCAGGAATATTTGTATATTTGTCCCATCCAAATCAACCAATGCTATAAATCAGGGCTTAAAAATTTTTTTAAACTTTGGAGAGCTAGTTCATCCTCACACAACTGTGAGATGGACATAATTGACCCAGTGTGACTACATAAACAGAAAGCAGACCACCCTGGAAGCCCATGCATTGCATAGCTTCCACACAACACCACTTATTTTAAATCCCAGTTCTGCCGAGGAGCTGTGTGACCACAGGAAAATTATTCAACCTCTCTGAGTCTATTTCCTTATCCTTAAAATAGAGATAATATAGAATCCGCTTCATAGGGTTGTAGTGAGGATTAAGTGGAACAGTATCATGTAGTATGTGTGGGGGTGATGAGAAGATTGTCTGTCTGGAATTAAGGCCCGCAAAGGAGAGAGTAAGCATGAAACTAGACAAATCCATGGAGTCTGACAGCTGGAGCTGAACTTAGATGTAGAATGGCCAGGGAAAGGATTTGGCAGGGGTGATGTAATCACGGGGGAGTCAGACTGTTGGTGGAAGTCAGTCATGGGTGGAAGGCAGACTGTTCTACATTCTTATAGGTTCGAAGGGAAGGACATGCTCAGTCTGAGCCCATGACACCAAGCAACCCCTAGTTATGCTGTTGCAGAAACCATTACTCGAAAAACCAAGCACCATATTGGAGAGTTGGAGAACTCAGGTTTACTATGCCAGCAGGCCCAGAGGAGTTAACACTCCAAGCTCTGAGCTCCAAATAAAGAGGTTACAGAGTTTTTATACATGGACAGGCATGATTAAGCGGGTTTGTGGGTTTGTAGGGGCTGGGCGATTGTAAAGAGCAGAACAGGGAGGTAAGCTCCAGTTCCTAGTATTGTGAGTCTGCTCTTTCTTAGACCTATGTGATCCAGGCTTTGCAAGGAGCAAGCTGAATTACAGAGGCAGAAGGTGCAGGAGGTTATGTAAAATTTTAACTTTTCCTCTTCAATGCCACCTGTTGCTGCCCACATCACTTACTTGGCCCTCATCGACTCCATTCTTGTGTCTGCTGTCACTTCACATGGCTGGCTTCGATCTCAGAAGCAGCCTAGAAGCTTCTTGGAGGTTGGGACTTTTATGTTCTCCTCATTGTCTGGCTCAAAAGCCATATGCAGGAAGCATCACAGACCCCTGCCTTAGGGCGCCCAGCCACTGGGGGCTGCCAGGGCCAGTTGCCTCCTGGCCATGCTCTTATTTGGCAAAGGTTGCAGTTTTTCCATGGAAACTTGCCCCAAAGGTTTTACATGAGTTTGGTGTCCTCCTGAGGCTGCTGTCAAATGAGCACCCTTGGGTCAGTCCAGCCCTCTCCTGGCTGAGGCCTGGTTTGTTATCGGAGGTTGGGCATTTTGCTGCCTGAACAAAATCGGTGCTCTACTGGCCAAGAGAAGGGAACGGCAAGGATGGGCAACAAAACAGTGTCTATCACCCCGCTTCCTGCCACCGCATCCCATCCCATCTCTTGGTTCATCTGGAGCCATGTTTAGCTACTGGTTTATTCTCATAAAGCACCAGGTGGGAATACCCTGTAGTCAACCCTCTCTCTCTCTCTCTCTCTCTGAGCCTGCAAGGAGCTGGTAGAGGTGCCTCAGAGCACAAGGTCAGGAAAGAGACTGGGGAGGGGATGAGCATGACCCCAGTACTATGCAGCTCTTTGCAGGGAAATGCTTTCAGTAGGAAGCCCATTTTCTTACCACTTTAGAAAAATTATATTGTAGCTAGCATTTAAACCAGTCCCCCACCACCGTGATAGATGGGGAAAAAATGGAAAGAATGACAGACTTTATTTTCTTGGGTTCCAAAATCACTGAGGATGGTGACTGCAGCCATGAAATTAAATGACACTTGCTCCTTGGAAGCTATGACAAACCTAGAGGGCTTATTATAAAGCAGAGACATCATTTGGCCAACAAAGGTCTGTATAGTCCAGACTACAGTTTTTCCAACAGGCATGTACAGATATAAGAGTTGGACCATAGAGAAGGCTGAGCACAGAAGAATTGATGCTTTAGAATTGTAGTGCTGAAGAGGACTCTTGAGAGTCCCTTGGACTACAAGGAGATCAAACCAGTCAATCCTAAAGGAAATCAACCGTGAATAGTCATTGAAAGGACTGATGCTAAAGCTGAAGCTCCAAAATTTTGGCCATCTGACACGAAGAGCCAACTCTTTGGGAAAGACCTTGGTGTTGGGAAAGATTGAAGGCAGGAGGAGAAGGGGGTAACAGAAGATGACATGGTTGGATGTCATCATTGACTCAATGGACATGAATTTGAGCAAATTCCAGGGGACAATGAAGGACAGGGAAGCCTGGCATGCTACAGTCCATGGGGTTGCAAAGAATCAGACACAGCAACTGGACAAAAACAACCCACAACCACCCCATGCTCTGCTCCAGCCCAAGCACACTTTTCAAATCTATTAATCACACAGTACTTTGCCTAACTTGTTGGTTCTTTCCTTAGATCAAAGAAGTAGAAATGAAGAATAAGTGATAACATGATAGCCAGATTTCTTTCTAGGTTCCCCTTCAGTAACCTCTTGAACAAATTGTGTTCAGAATGTGTGAACAAGACAACATCTAGAGGAAGAGCAGGAGGAGTTGACAAGCCTGCACACGAGCCTGCACACAGTGGGGATGGCGACCCCTCATCTCAATGATCAGCTCAGATTATGTCCCTCCTTTCCTTTAAAACTTTCATGGCCAAGTAGCATCTCCAGAGCTGGTTTTGGGGGGACACTGAGTCCACAATCTCCCAAGATTGCTGGCATTCTGATTAAAGGCATTGTTCCCGTCTATCTTTTTTGAATATGTAGCTGATACTGTAAGAAGCGAGTGTCAGGACCCAATTCATTCCGTAACGTGTATGGTCAGGGGCTTGCCAGAGAGGAAAATGTCTGCCCAGGACTGTGTTCTAAACTCTGGTTGCCCCCAGGCAGGTGTTCTCTTTTGCACAGAAAAGAACTGAGTAACTTTCCGATTAGGTCAATTTAGTGTACAAGTCTCATCTATCTCTCGTTTTATCTTTGTTGTTGCTGTTATTTAGTTCCTAAGTCATGTCTGACTCTCTTGCTACTTGATGGACTGTAGCCACCAGGCTCCTTGTCCATGGGATTTCCCAGGCAAGAATCCTGGAGTGGGTTGCCATTTCCTTCCCCCAGAGGATCTTCCTGACCCAGGGATTGAATCTCTTGCATTGGCAGGCAGATTCTTTATCACTGAGCCACCAGAGAAGCACCATTTTATCATTACAGCAACTGTTTTTGAGTCAGGGCAGCTAGTCTCTTTAACAGTTCAGGTTACTAAGGGACAAGCCGGTTAATTGAGTTGCCTAAAACTACACAATCTCTCCTGAACCCACACAAGCTTTTCCTGCCCGCCCCTCCCCCCGCCCCCCCCCCCGCCCCGCCCCCCCCGCCGCCCCGCTTCGGTCAACATACTTCTAATTATTGGGAAAGCAACCCAAAGAATGTGTCCTCTAGATGGCGGGGAAATGGCAAAATCAAATGGCCTTGATTGAAACACTCCCACTCAGCGTGTAAGGTTCAGGCGTCTTTTCTCTAGGAAGTCTTCCTTGACCACTCCTCCCCTCAATATAATTTTTAGCCTCTCCATCCTCAGGGCTCCAAACTTGTCTTGTTCACATTGCGAATATAGGTCTGACCTCTTTGTGATGTGCTTTATCCATTTACACTTCTGCCTTTTGCTTTAATCCTTGAGAGCAAGAACAAGAAAAATGGAATAATTATGTAATTGTTTTATTTCAATTCTATCACGTTCCAAAAAAGAACTTTCTCTATTTCTCACACACACACAAAAACAGTTCAAAGAAAGTTAATAAATGAGAAAATTTGGTTTCTGGATGAGGTTAATACTCCAAATGAGGTTACTACTCAAAAAACGTATGTACACTCAGGCCGTGGTTAGGCTCTGAGACACCTGGCAGGCCATGCAGAGAAGGAAACCTGGTGGGTTAAGGGATTTGTCATGTCCATCAAATGAAAATGAAGCAGCTGCAGTGGAGAAGAGTAAGACTTCCTGGCACCGAGGCCAGAAAGAAACTTCTCTTGTGGATTCTCTTTAAGAAGAAGCCGTTTAACACAATGAACAATCATCTCAGTCATGTAGTTTCAATAAAATCATGCGAATGAATCTTGGAATGCCTCTGAATAGTAGCTAATGGCCAATACCTCAGTTTTTTCTACTAAAGAGTATTTCTACAATAGCACCCAAGCATATGGTCCATGCATTCAGGTCTCTGGTGATCTTGCTTAGCCCAGGGCAACATCTTGAAATCATTGGGATAGGGTCCTTAAGTTGGACTATTTTTGTGCATGTTTATATGCCCACAGTTCCCTGGTGGCTCAGTGGTAAAGAATCTACCTGCCAAGGCAGGAGACATGGATTCGATCCCTGAGTTAGGAAGATCTCCTGAAGAAGGAAATGGCAATCCACTCCAGTATTCTTGCCTGGGACATCCCATGGACAGAAAAGCCTGGCAGGCTACAGTCCATGGGGTTACAGAGTCAGACATGACTTAGTGACTACGCAACAACAATTACATGCCCACACCTTTCTGCCTAAGGTTCATAACCAGTGAATGGCTAGATTCTATCTCCAGATTACTTTTTACCCATCAGCATTTTGATCTGTATCATTTGGCCAGGAGTTGGGGGCTTTAGTATCTGATGAGTACATGAAATCAGAGATTTGATACTGCAAGTTGAGGTGGTCAATTGAGTTGGCCTGGAGTTTCTGTTTTCCAATGAGAGTCAAGCTATCCAGTGGGCATGCATACTTGAAGACAATGGCTGGCACATGGAACAAACAAATGGAAAGGGCACCACCCAGTTAAAGGTGAGAAGGGCCAGAACCACTGACTAGCTGTCCAGCCCACTGACCATGGAGCACTGTGGACTCGGTCAACATCTGACATGGAGCATGAGCCGCAGGGGTGGAGAGGGAGATGGAGGCGCAGGAGGGAAACTCCTCTTCATCCAGGTTTCCTTTAATCAGGCTGGTTAATGTCAGTACGTAAACTCTAGTCAAAGGGTGTCCTAAGTCCTAAAGAGCTCTTATGTTGTTGTTTGGTTGCTAAGTCACGTCTGACTGTTTTGCAGCCCCAAGGACTATAGCCGCCAGGCTCCTCTGTTCGTGGGATTTCCCAGGCAAGAATACTGGAGTGGGTTGCCGTTTCTTTCCTGAAGAACTCTCAGGCTCTCTATTCATTTGTTTGTTTGGGGATTAAATTTTTTTTTTTTCCCTGAGTGGTGATGAAAAAGGAGCCATTATCCAAATGAAGCTGGCAAAGGTAATTAGAGGTTATTTACAGAAAGGGCAAGGGGCAGATGAAACCATCCACTGAACCCTGGGTGTGCTTAGCAAGACATCATTCTGTTACCAGTGTGACTGTTTTTACAGTTGCAGAGGGTTGCCTCCAGCGTGGTGAGTGGGGATCCCCTGTTTCAGTAATTGCTGATTACAGGAACTTGAAAAGTAGGTCATTTCCAATACAGCAACACTCAGGGGGCCTGTATATCCTGCAGACTACAGATTTGTCTATCAGCCAATCAATCAACAGTTATTGATTATCTATTATGAGCAAGGATGGTTCATGAGAAGTAGCAGATGGCAAAGACAGCCCAACCTCCACGAAGATTTGGGCAGTGTGATGGCAGTGTTTTCCTACCTTTAATGTGCCCTGGATTGTCTGAAGGCCTTGGCAAAGTGCAGATTCTGGTTCTGGGCACAGACCTGAGAACTCCTGTCCACCAGGAGAGACAACCAACCAACCAGCCGTGTCCATGAGGGTATCATGTGTGATGGGAAGTGGGGCTTGGATGGAAAAGCAAAGGGCAGTGTAAGAGAGGCCCCGATTAAGACTGCGGGGTTTGACAAGAGGCAGCACATTTGAGAAATGAGAAGTGAGGAAGGCACCTCTTTCTGTCCTGGGTGCTTTATGTCCAAGGCCTATGGAATTCTCACGACCCAGCACACTTATGTTCTGAAAATCTGGGATGAGGATCAGTGAGGCGGGCATGGGCGAGGGCCTTCAGAGAGAGCCTGGGCTTACAGCCAGCTAGGCCTGCTCTGTGTCCCTTTTGAGGGATGGGTTAGCTCCAGGACCCTATGATCCGTGAGAACTGGTTGCCTGAGTTCGGTCCTCATTGGTCTTGGAATAGATGGTCCAGTGGGCGTGGAGCCTTGGTCTTTAGGACACAGCATTGGAGCCTGAGCACAGCAGGTTCTAGGTATTCACAAGCCTTCTCTAAATCTCAGCACATTCCTCCTTCACCTCTCCTTGTCCATCTAGCTTGTCCCTTAAAGCTGTCTGTTTCTACCTTCCTTGTCCCTCTCTTTTACAACCTCAGCCTGGAGACTGCGGCCCATGAGTCCTAGGAGGGCAACCTGGGGGCCAGGGACCGTGGGCTCTCCCTCCTGCCCAGGTTTGGGCCCCACTCCACCCACACCCAGCTCTCTTTGACATTTTAACTACAATGCTTCCTGCTGGCTTCCGAGCAAAGGTGGCCTCCCCAATCCATCCACGGGGTGTGATAGATAGCCCTGTCGACGCGGGAAACAAAGAAGCCCTCCCTGGTTTTTGTATTAATGCTGGGTTATCTCCCATAGTATTGATTTTTTTGTTTGGTTTTGAAATTTCTCTTCTCTGTTTCTGAGCCATCTCTATAAAAATGAAAGTGCAGGTGAGGGATGATGGCGCACAGGCTGACAACCTTTGCTGACTTGCAGTATTTGCTACCATTTTCCATTAGGTCTTTCTGAGCCTGTCAGCTGCCTCTTCTAGGCAGAAATATATTTAAAACGTGGTATGAAAAGGTCCCCATGTGTCAATAGTAAGGGCCTGCCACCAAGTTTAGTCACTGGATTTAATCTTTCCATCCGTAGCTCTTGGGTCTCCTTCAAAGGGGCAACGGAGACTGGAATGGGCCTGGCCTCCGTCTCTCAGCTCTGCTTTCTTTCTCTTCAAAGAGTCCAACCCTCCCTTCTGCACAACTGGCTCAGCCTCCCTTTCTCTACTCTGCTTCCCCTCAATTTCCCCTCAAACTCCTACCCCTGCTCACCCTGCCACTTCCTGCTATCAGAGCTGCCGTTAATACTGGGTGTGAATGACTTAGAACAGCTTAGAGGGGATCCTCGCCCATGGGATTTTGCCTTTAGTGGAACTGGGATAAGGACTTGGGGATGTGGAATTTCATCCATTCAGCTGAGAGAGGAAGGAGGGGAAGGCAGCATCCCTGAAGTCTGGGTTGCCCTCTTCCAAGAGCCTGCTTTTCCTGGCAGGGGCTTCCTTTAGACTAAAGGGCATATCAGGCCAACGCAAGAAGCAGGGCTGCATCCAACTTTCCAGGGCCGTTCATCCATCCATCCATCCATTCATTCAGTCAACAAGCATTTGAGTTGAATTAAGGGCCCATTTGCTTATAATGGTATTCTTGGCCTGCAATTCTACTTTCTCAGAGTCTACATCTCTTTCTCTATTCATTTTTCATTCCTTAAACATATGCAGACACAGTGCCAAGACCCAGGGCCAAATGCTGGGGATGGAAAGAGAGTCAGTCCCTGTCTGAATACAGCTGCCCGGGCCAGAGACCTGGGGGTCACCATCAACCTCCTTTCCAGCACCAGTACATCTGGTTAGGTCATTTGTTTCTGTCTTGCTGCTAGCCTTGACCCGTTGGTCTAAAGCTCCTAGAATAGTGCTCAGCATATACAGTAGGCCCACAATATACTACCCCACTGTTCCCCTAAGTGTGGTCTAACATGCAGGTAGGATCCCTCTCTTGCTCCAAAATCTCCAAGTGATTTCCAATTTTCCATATGATCCCGGTCAATCATCTTCTGCAATCTACTCCGATATTAGGATTTTTCAGGGAAACTGAAACAATAGGATATGTATACCTACAGAGGGAGAGGAGAGAGAGAGAGAGAAAGAGAGGAGGGATTATAAAGACTCAGTTCATGCGCCTGTGGAAACCAGTGAGTCCAGGATCCACAGTGTGGGCTGGTAGCCTGGAGGCCTAGGACAGCTGAAGGTACAGATGAAGTCTGAAGGTAGTCATTGGCGAATTACCTCTGGCTTGGGGAGGCTCATCTTTTATCCTATTCAGGCCTGCAACCAGTTGGATGAGGCCCACTCACAATAGGGAGGATAGTCCATTTACCCAAACTTTACTAATTTAAATGTTAATCACATCAGAGGAAACACCCTCCAAGTTGACACATAAAATTAATGATCATACCCCCTTTGCCTTCTAGGCTTTGGGAATACTGCACCTGTTTTTAGCTTCCAAATACAGCACTCTGTCCTGTCTCTGGGCCTTTACACATGGCATGCAGTTCCCTTTGCTGGGCTCTGCCTCCGCCATTCTTGTCCACTCAACAGACAACCTTCTCACCAGTCCAGTCTCAGCTGGGAAGCTTTCTCTCTCTGTCTCTTTTGTTGACCTCTTCCCTGAACCTCACAGATAAACTTGGAGCTTTCATGTCACTGTTAACCCTTAGCCTTGTGACATCGTTTATCATGCCACAAGTGCTGGTCAGCATGTCTTTCTCCTCACTGGGGAGGCAGAGTTCATTTTTACAATTTTTTCTAAGTCAAGCCCTATGGGGAGAGATTCCTTGGGAAGTATGGCCCTAACTGGACTTCCCTGGAGGCTCAGTGGTAAAGAAACTGCCTGCAATGCAGGAGACCTGGGTTCAATCCCTGGGTTGGGAAAAGCCCCTGGAGGAGGGCATGACAACCCACTCCAGTATTCTTGCCTGGAGAATCCCATGGGCAGAGGAGCCTGGTGGGCTGCAGTGCATGAAGTCGCAAAGAGTCAGACACGACTGAGTGGTGAAGCAGCAGCAGCATGGCCAATCTTACAATCACCTTAGCGCCTCATTTCATTCATTTATTAAGTGAAGGATTGGACTATAGGATAGTGGTCACTAACGGCTCACCCTGATAGCCATTCTCCTCTGATTTCATCCTTACAGAATTTTTAGCTGAGCCCACGGTCATGCTAAATCGCTTCAGTAGTGTCCAAGTCTTTGTGACCCTGTGGACTGTAGCCCGCCAGGCTTCTCTGTCCAAGGGAACTCAGGAAACACCAGGGGCAAAATGTCCAAGGACACTGAGCTTAGCCCTCCGTACTCCCTCCTGTCCCAACCTAAGGGCATCTACTCCACCTCTGTGCGTTTAACACATTGGCCTAAAATTTGTTTGAAGTTGGAAGAACTAGACACTCTCCAAAGTTCCGTCTCTTTCTGACATTCTAAGACTGTCCGTGTAGACAAATAAAAAGAGGAACAATTCCATGAAGAGGAGCAGAATTTTTCCATTGTTTCCATAGACAACCATGGATACGATAGCCACAGGGCTTTCCAGGTGATGGGTGCAGGCACAGTGGTGGATGCTGGGAAGATCTCTGTCTCCTCTGTCTATATCTGGGTCTGTCTGGGCAGCATCCCCCCCAGCTCCTGCCCACTGCATCCTCCTGAAACACTGGAATGCATGAGCACACACTGACCCCCTCACCGACCTTTACACACTACAGGCTCTCACTGGAAAACTTGGAAGAGCTGTGGGTTGGCTTCTCGGCAGCCCTGCTGTGTGGCCTTATTCTTCCCAGTCTTGCCCCATGACTCTTTGGGGTAGGCTGGAGATTCTGCCCAGCACCAAGCCCGTGCAGAGACCGCTGGACACCCAGGCTGGTGGTGGCCGTGCTTGTGTGGTGCCTGTGTGCATATCACGTGGCTTACCACGGTCTTTCCTGCCCAGGTTGGCCTCACTGTGCCCAGAAATTCACCCAGGAAGCCCAGAAGCATGCCTGCTGTGGAAGGTGATACACTTAGAGTACTGGGCAGTTGGCGAGCTGCAGCCATCAGCAGCTGAATCGGGTGGGTGGGGACAGAGCTGAACGGTCTTTCCTGGGCTTTCCCTGAAACCATCCTAATGCCTCAGTGGCCACCACCTGCAGCCCGTGCTGGTATTAGTCCTGTTTTATAGATGGGAAACAGAAACACAGAGGGGTTAAGTACGTTGCCTCTAGTCTCCCAGCCTAAAGGTGACTATCCAGTTTTCTGCTGATGCTGCGGCTGTGGAAGCACTTTGCAAACTGTAGGGCACAGTCTGTGTAGAAGGCGCCGCTGCTGTTACTGCTTGTCTCCCAGAGACAGACAGTGGCGGTCGCCCCTCTCCCTGTGTATGCGCTGATACTTCATCTTCCTGGGTCCCATGCACACAGCCTGATGCAGCAGAGGTGTGTGCCTGTGTGTGTGAGGGAGGGCAGGCATGCACGAGCGTGTGTGCCTGCACGCCTGTGTGAGGCTGTCTTGTCACGGCTGCCTCCAGCTTTAGCTGCAGCTGCCATTTCTGATGAAGAAAAACCCACACTTTGCCCCCATTACAGAGTCCATCATTTTTCCAGCGGGGCGCCTGTCACCAGCACTTGGAGAGCACGTGTCATCCGGGCCTGAAGGATGGCTTGGCCAGCGCAGGAGCTCTGGCAGGGGAGGGGACGGAGCCCCGGAGCAGGAATAGGTGGGGCAGGGCAGTGTCTGTCCAGTTGCCCCAGGGATGTCCGGGGTTGGTCCCAGGAGATGTGCCCTGGCCCCCACTCCCGCTCTGGGGCTCTGTGTCCTGCCTGTCATGTCGGTATGAGGGAGGCGGGCCGATTCCAGGGGGTAGGGAGCTGGACCACGTTTGCCCTGACCTGGGCTCAGCCTTCATTCGTCACTTTCTCTGACACTTTTTCTGCTGCAGCCGCTCGCTTTCAGTGGAGCGGGAGGAGGAGCTGAGGGGGTGAAGAAGGGCAGCCTCCAGGACCTCCCGGGTCTGAGGGTCAGTGCAGTGGAGATGAGGCCCAGATTAGGTCTGAGGACCAGGGCCAGCCCCCAGAGCAGCACCTGGGGCCTGGAGCCAGCACTGGGTGTCCGGGCAGCTGGGACACTCCCTCCTCCTCTACCTCAGTTTCCTCATCTGCAACCGTAGAGTGTGAACAGTCCCTGCTTTACAGGTGCTGTGAGGGTCAGTGGCAGAACTGGGCTTGGCCTTAGGAAGGATGCAATAAGAGGTGGCTACTGTCACCATTTTTATCTTGTTGAGGCCCTGCCCTGACCCCCATGGGACTTGGGACAAGGAGGTCTCATCTCTGCAGGTCTCAGCCTCATCACCAGCCTGAATAAGCAACCTAACCGCCCTGGACCATTACTGTGGAAGGGATCAGTGAGTCCTTCCCATTAGCCCAGCAACAGGGATGGTCTTACCTTAAGAGCAGGCAGGTTACTGGTAGTTGCCAAAACTGTCCTCCAAAGTACCTGTACAGATTTGCATTCCTATTTGCAGCATGTAAGAGTTTCCGTGGCGACACATCTTTGACAAAATGAGGTATTACCAGGTTTTTTATTTTTTTCCAATCTGATGAGTGTAGAATTGTATCTCACTGTCTTTTTAAATTATTTCTCTGAATTTTAGTGAGATCAAACATCTCACAAATGTATCAGCCATCCTCCTCTTTTGCAAATTACGTGTCATCTACTTTGATCATCTTTCTCCACAAGTCACTCCACCTCTCTGGACCTCAATTTTGTCATAGGTAATATCAAAGAATTGAAATAATACTGGGATAGTTGCTACTTATATGGAAGAAAAGAAAATGTCAGTTTCATGTCATACAGAAAAATAATTTCCATGTGGGTTAATGACACCAAAACATTAAAAAAACTGTATAAATACATCTCAATAGTATCAGTTAAGGAAAGATTTCTTTAACAAAATGTGAAAAACAAAAGCCATCTGACAAATGAGACTACCTTAAAACAAACACATATACTAATCAAAGTGAAAAATGAAGCTATAACGTGGAGGAAGATATCTACAACTGTCATGATGAAAAATATGAGTAGTCAGAATAAGTAAAGAACTTTTACAAATCTGTTGGAAAAAGACAGGTGGGCACTTTCTGTGTGCCAGGCACTGTGATGCTGGAGATTAAAAGAGGAATAACACAGGTTCTCTGTTCTCAGAGAAGTGTGATGGGAGAGACTGAAAAGTCAAGCAGCAGTTGTAAGACTGTGCTACTGAAGCTCTACACAATGGGAGATGGGGGAGGAGTAAAACCAGGAAGCCTTCCTGGAAGAGGAACCATTTGAGCTGAGTCTTTAAGGATGGGGAGGAGTGGGCCATGTGGCAAGGGTGCAGAAGGATGCAGTATTCCAAAGTGACATCAGGAGCACAGGCAGAGATCCAAATTATCTTGTTGCAGTTCACTGGCTCAAGAACACAATACTGGGTGGCTGAAGGCATTTGTTCATTTCCAAGAGCTCAGCTTTGCCCACAGACTAACACAGCACCCCAAATACTGCCCGCCCTGTCACAAATTAAACCAACTGGCTTTAGGGACCCCATTTTGTGATTTTCTCTTGTCTAAAGGGGGACTTCCGGAGAAGGCAATGGCACCCCACTCCAGTACTCTTGCCTGGAAAATCCCATGGATGGAGGAGCCTGGTAGGCTGCAGTCCATGGGATCGCAAAGAGTCGGACACGACTGAGCGACTTCCCTTTCACTTTTCACTTTCATGCATTGGAGAAGGACAAGGCAACCCACTCCAGTGTTCTTGCCTGGAGAATCCCAGGGACGGGGGAGCCTGGTGGGCTGCCGTCTCTGGGGTCGCACAGAGTCGGACACGACTGATGGGACTTAGCAGCAGCAGCAGCAGAGGGGGACTTCAATTTTTTGTCAGTGACTGGTTTTCGCCTTGTTTCATGATTGTAAATTGAAGTTGCCATTCTTGCTGTAATTTCTGTTGCTGATGCTATCATCATGGGCCTTTCTCACGCAGCTGGAATAACAGATGACACCGGCTTGGGGTGAGGCGCACCTGACAAAACCAGAGAGAGCCCAGCTCGTGCTGTTTGCAGAAAATTATCCCCCGGAGGTGATGTTTAATTTGGAGGCTTCCAACAATGGCACCCTACTCCAGTGTTCTTGCCTGGAGAATCCCAGGGACGGGGGAGCCTGGTGGGCTGCCATCTATGGGGTCGCACAGAGTCGGACACGACTGAAGTGACTTAGCAGCAGCAGCAGCAAAATGAAAACCTGACCAAGGCTACTTCGTAACCCAAATGCTTATCTTACCAATCAATTATTACAAGACTTACTGGATGCTGTAGCAAGACTTTCTAAATTCTCCTTAATGGGTCAAGTCCAAGTTGCCTCTGTTAGTGGGAAAAGCTGGGGTCAAGTGAGCAGTGTAATCAGCTGATGAGGGGAGGGAAGATAGGGGAAAATGTTCTCACATCCAGATAAAGAAAAGCACAAAAGGTGGGTGGAGCAGGAGTAAATTAAAGCCAGCCACGTCAGCTGGGCAGCAAGAAGGCAGCGTATGATGTTTGCAATGGATTAATAATTCAGCCCCCAGGCATGAGATTAGGGTTTACGCACAGCAGGAGCAAACTTGCATAAAGATTAATTGATGTCTATCAGGTGCTGTTTAAGTGGCATTTCCTATTTTGTTGTTTTGGGGGGCCCGAGGAAAAAAGAAAAGAGACAGAAGGAGAATTGAAAGTAAAGATCCAGCATCAGGATTTCATGAAATTGTCCTCCTGGCCCCAGCGGGTGGGGGCGGGGTGCAAGGAGGTGAGGGCTCAGAGCCTTGATGGGCTTGAAAAATGAATTTCTGTGTCGCCTCCATCGTAAGCCTTGCACATGCTATTTAAACTTGACATGTCATAAATCCAATAGCAGCAAACAAGATGGCACTGGCTTGCTGTCCACTTTTATTTGTGTGGATGCAGGAAAAGATGCTGGCACATAAAAGTGACAGGCACTGCAAGCTGCTCAGTCTGAGGGACTTGAGGGTTGGACCTGGGAGCCTAAGAAGCAGGAACACAGGGTTGGGGACTGCAGTGTGATTGGAGGCACTGAGTTTCCTCTGTCCACATGGCGTCTTCATGACTTGGGCTTAGGGTCAGGGCAGTTCCTGAGCGCCAGAATAACCCTTACTGCAGGGGGTTTGTGTGTTTGTTTCTGAGCTGTAATAACACCTTCCAGTGGCCATTCAGTATAATCAACCATCTCCTTTACTAGGCTGGAGCGCTCAGGAACAACATCTTGTCTTGTTCATATCTTTATCCTCAGCTTGAGACCTTGGTGTTCATCTTGGTCACGTTTGTTAAATGGCTGAAATGGACCAAGGAGGTAGGTCTTTGCTGGCACCAGCACTTTCCATGAGGCACATGTCTTCGATCTGGACTAGATCAAGCAGTCATTTAAGTGCAGTGATGACAATTATTTGAAAAGTCTTAAAAGATTTCCCTGTGTCCATACATTTCATTTATGGACTCCAGGATTTCTTGAACCTCCACCATTAGCCCAACACCTCATGTGTATCAAAAGTTTCTATTTCATTGGTGCCCCTTGCTTTTTACAACAATTCACAAAAGCATCTTGTTTTGGAATCAAATAACTGTCAATCTGCTCTGGGTTTTGTAATAGGTCTAAGGTTTTATTTTTAGCAATAGCAAGATTCTTATAAGAGTCCAGCTCTAAAGAGGATCTCTTAGATTTTCTTTTCCCTTGCCCCCTCCTCTCCGAGCAGTAACAGGGTGCACCAAACACTCACTTCTCAGTTAAGTGCCTCGTTCCAAAGTCCACTCTGCTGGTCTCAAGAGAGTATCAGTTATATACTCTTGCAAACGTGCTTCCTTCAGAACTACATTTCAACACTTTTAATTGGCTAATTAATTAATTAATGCCACACCATGGCATATGGTATCAGTTCTCTGACCAGGGTAGGAACCTGTGCCCCTCTGCAGTGGAAGCATGGAGTTCTAACCACTGGGCTGCCAGAGAGGTCCCCATTGCGACACTTTTAGAGACTCCTTATGAAAGCCAGCTGTCTGTAAAGTAAGAAGATAAAGAGCAGGAGAGATCAGGAAAGACTCTCAGTGCATTCTCCTGCTTCAGGGTTGGAGTTTCTTAAATCACCTGAAGGCTCCAAGATTCCCTGAGAAGATTCTCCTGTCTTCTGGGGTTCTGTCTTCCTGGGCTTCAGACCCCTGTTGGTCTGAGTGTTCATGTGATTTTCTAGCTATCTTTCTAGCTGAAAATTCAGCCCCAGGGCTTCCTCTGTACATCAAAATAGTTTGTTTCCCTTCCTCCCATGATGTAACTGACAAAGCGTTTGGAGAAAGAAGTGACTGACAGCGGCCTGGTTATGGGGGAATTGGGAGGTGTACCTGCATCAAGAGGGCCACGTGGAGAGACTCCTGAGTTTGTGTCCCAAGCCTTGTTTCACCCTCCTCATAGTATCCCAGAAGACTCCTTTGCCACGCATGCCCCTGCATCAGCACAAAGATGTCGAAAGCTGGCAGAACTCTGAGCACTTGGACTGGCCTTCAAGACTCAAATGAAAAGAGCAAATAAAATGGAATACAAGCCTCAACCAGAGCTTCCTGAAATGAAAGGCATTACTCTTCTCTTTGTATCATGCTATGACCAAAAGATCCAGGGAGATCTAGGTTTGAGCCCCAGCTGTGACACTTGCGATCTTTTTGCAGATTATAAAACCTCTTATGCTTGGTTTCCTCATCTGTGAGCTGGGGATAACAATATCTGGTTCATGGAGTGTGACAAGATGAGGCACAAAGCATCATGGGAGGTGGTGAATCCTCGATCTTTACCCACTAGTTTTGAGGATTTGGGAAAATAACTTTCCCTCTGCATATTGTAATTTTCTCTTCTGAATCACGGGTGAAAAATAGAACCTACCTCATCTGATTGTCAACAGGCCAGATGGTGGCTTAGAGTGTGGCCTCTGAAACTAAACTGCCTGGATCCGAATCTCAGCTCTGTCATTTTTCCACCTGTGTGCGTGACCTTGGGCAACTCACTCAGCCTCTCTGTGCCTTCATTCCAACATCTTTAAAATGGGAATCGTGATAATACCAAACTGTAGGGCTGTTATGAGGGTTTACTCAATTACACAAAGGGTTGAATTAATATACACAAAGTGCTTAAAGCTTGATGTGGCATTTTAAAAGTGCTGTGCAAGTGTTAGAAATTATCATTGAGAACATTAAGTTAGATGGTACATGAAAAGTTCTTAGAATGGTGAATGGTACATGTTAAACATTCAAAAAAAATTTGCTAAGGTACCTGGACCTAAGGGTGGAACTTCAATAAATGTTACTTCTCTTTCTTCCCATCCCTAGTGTATAGAATGGGGAACCCCTTTCCTTTCACTTAGCCAGCATGCACAGAGAGCCTGGCCAGGTAGGCAGGTGGAGAGATGCTCTTTTGGTTAAAAAACAACTAAGGAGCCAAGTAAAAATCCTACCATAAGCGTTCTTATTTTTGGTCAATATGCTGCTAGGAAGCAAAAGGAAATAGAAGGCTAGATTAAAGCAGCATTTATAAATACTTTAATAATGATGAATAAATGATTCATCACAGTTGCTTGGCAAAGTAAATTATTCCAAGATGCACAGAGACCCGCTGGAATGATTGTAAACTAGTTAATAGATGATATTGCAACTTGTGAAGAAGCACTTTAGAGCAGCAGCTCAAGCAATTATTTATGCCTCCGCACATTCTAGCATAATTTAAGAAAAAGGGAAATTTACTTATCAGCTCTTAGTAAAGTACTCATGATATTTCAGTGTGAAATGTTGCCAAAATTATTTAGTGACTTATTGATTCAGTTAAGATTTTGTGTTACGCTTGGTATTCTTTCTTACTAAAACCAGGTGGCAAAGTTAACTAAGACAGCATGGCCTTTGATTTAAACAGCTGTCTTTTCTGGAAGAGTCTCGAGATCTCAGGAAAAATTGCAGGGGGCTGGGGTAAGGGTTGGGGGGTTGGAGGAAGCCCTGGCAGGCTGCACTTCAGGGGATCAGATGGTCGGCCTCAATGTCCTTCATAAACTATATGGATCTAGGGATGGTGAGAGTTCAAAGGAACTTCATACTTCTTCTCACAACAACCCTATGGGATAGATACAATTGTTAATCACATTTTACAGATGAGAATACTGAGTCCTAGAGATTAAGGAATGGGCCCAAGCAACAGAGTTAGGGCTTAAATCGCAGACTGTGAATCAAAGGCATTGCTCTCGGTGGCTGTGCTGCCTGCCCTACCCCTGGGGTCTTTCCTGCTCCGATCTGACAGCAGTGTCCTAGAGTTGCCGTCTCTCCGTGAAAGGGTTGGTGGGAGACATCCCAAAGCAGGGGGGTAAGAACTGAGGTCAAGGCAGCTCTCTCCAGCCCCCAGCACAGAGGTTTGCCCAGAGAGGAAATAAGGGCAGAATCAGACACGGAATTTCATCTGGAGATGCGTGTCACAGATACCTGGCAGCCACCCCCAGCCTTGAGCAGAAGGGAAGTCAGTGCTTGGGTCTGCAGCTCCTGAAGCCTCTGCCCCGCATTGGGTTCCATTTCCCCCTCGGTGGAGTCCTGCCCTTCCTTCGTATGACCACTGCGCTTCCATGCTGTCTCCTGATTCAAGAAAACACCTTCTACTAGTGAGTCTGCATCTCAGCAGACTTTGTAGAAAATCAGAGAGGTTGACTGAACCAAGTCATTCACTTCCACTCCTTCATTTTACAGAGAAGGAAACTGAAGCCAGAGAAGAGAAGTGTATCCCCTGATTTTACACAGAGGTCAGCAGCACACTGGGAAGGGAGCCCACCAGGACGGCTGACTCCTGGTCTTTTGTGTGTGCACATGTTTGTATGCATATATGTACACTGCGTGTGCATGCACACGCATGTTTGTGCATGTGGGTGTACAGGCATTGCTGTTTGCATTTTAAGCCTTATTTCACATAGTGTAATTAAAGCCTATCTCTGCTGCTAAGATATAGATACTTGGGGTAGTACCTGGGGGAAAACTGGTAGCAGAAAAAAGATGACCCTGAAATCCTACCATGTAGATGGAAATCCTTTTACTTAATCAGTGACTGGACTTGTCTTTTGAAAATTAAGGAAAAGGAGATAGGCAGACAAACAGCCCAAGAGACGAGGAAGGAGAGACCTGGAGCCAAGTGAAGCCAGGGCAGCCCGTTGCGGGAATCTGCAATGGGAGGTACAGGAAACCCACGGGCAGAGCTGCCTACCCTAGTGTCATCACTAAGTCCTGAGGGCAGGCCCAAGTGCCCAGAGCCACTTAGCTTTGCCTTGGCTGCAGTGAGTCGTGACATGCTCAGATCTGCAGATGCTGAAACCATTGCGGCTGTTCTCCAGGGGCCTGGCCTCGCTGCTGATGGGATGCAGGCTGCCTTGGTTCAGGGTGGGCCAAGGATGCAGCCCAGAGGATTTTCTTTGGGGTTTTATAAATCAGCCAGGAAGACAGCCACTTTCATGCTGAGGTGTCATAGTCAAGGCCCAACCCAAGATCAATTGCTAGCTGACTTTGATTCCCTGTCATGGAACCTTGGACACTGGCACGCTTGGCTTTTGGAGCTTTTCACTTAGCCTTTCTTTCTTTTTCTTGGTCTCACTCCTGATCCCCATGCAACCTTTTCCATATTAAGAGGTTCACCTGTTTTATCCTGGGGACTCTAAAACAAAGAGAGCTGTTTCTCCTCTAAAAGAATATCCTGCAATTTGGCCGTGCTGCCAAAAGGGGGCAGTGGTTCCATTGGCCAGGTGCTATGAATGGTGATATGAGGGGTAGAAATGAAGAGTCACAGAATACTTTGGCACTATCTATCTCTATCTATCTATATCTATATATATATCTTGAATTTGTCACCACTACTTTAACATTAGGAGACATAAAAATTCTGATTTGGGGCTTCCTGTGAAACATCAGGACATTTGGTAACGGTCCCTCAGGGCCTGCAGCCTTTTGCTGCCACTCTCACCGGTTGGCAGTCTCTCATTTGTGTTACCTGTCTGCTTCCCAAAGCCCCGGGTTTCAGCTTTAGGCCTACTCTGCTGCTGCTGCTGCTGCTGCTGCTAAGTCGCTTCAGTCGTGTCTGACTCTGTGCAACCCCATAGATGGCAGCCCGCCAGGCTCCCCCATCCCTGGGGTTCTCAAGGCAAGAGCACTGGAGTGGGCTGCCATTTCCTTCTCCAATGCATGAAAGTGAAAAGTGAAAGTGAAGTCGCTCAGTCGTGTCCGATTCTTAGCGACCCCATGGACTGTAGCCCACCAGGCTCCTCCGTCCATGGGATTTGCCAGGCAAGAGTACTGGAGTGAGATGTCATTGCCTTCTCTGAGGCCTACTCTAGAGTTACAGATTTAAACATTAATTTAAAAAATTAAAACAACTGAACTAAGGAAGCAATAAACAACCACTATTTAAACACGATGACTTAGGATCAACCTTTAGATTTTAGACCAAATCTAAGATACCTTTCTTATTAAACATGCAATAATCTTGAGCCAATTTCAATTTCCAGAATACGTCACACCTTCTCTTGCTTCTAGAATGATCAACCATACGGATTGCCTGGAACTAAGGGGTTTCATGGAATGCAGAAATTTCTGTGCCCAAACCAGATACAATTCTGGGCAGATCAGGACGAATCGCTTAGCCTAATTACCTCTGGTCACTCTCTTTGCCTGGAACTCCTCCGCCTTGCTGGGGTCGCTGCCCTCTTTCCCTCGGGTCACAGCTTAGTTCAGTGCATCCCGACTTCCCCGCTCCCCCAGCCTGCACCAGGTCCCCTCCCGAGCCCTGCTCACGACTCAGCACCTGCGCTGGGTGACCCACCTGCTTGCCTTTCTCATACTAGACCCCGGGCTCTGTGGGTGCTGCCCATGGCACTCCTGTCCAAGACTGTGTCCTGAACAGAGCACAGAGTAAATGCTGACAGCTGCACATGGACTCATTCCTGAAGGTCGTGCGTGGGGCAGGCACACTGTTTAGCTTGGCTCTGTACTCCCCATGGGCCTGGCACACAGTGAAGTGAAGCGAGGAAGTGAAAGCTGCTCAGTCATGTCCAACTCTTCGCGACCCCATGGACTATACAGTCCATGGAATTCTCCAGGCCAGAATACTGGAGTGGGGAGCCTTTCCCTTCTCCAGGGGATCTCCCCAACCCAGGGATCAACCCCAGGTCGTAGGTGCTCAATAAGATGTTCGTTGAATTGCATTGAACTGGGGCAAGGATTTGGTTAGACAGATATCTCTTCTGGTAAAAGAAAATGATGAAGGAAAAGAATCTCCCATGACAGTCTCTTTCAGATTATTTTGACTATGACCCGCAGAGAAAAACGCATTTTTACACCTGGACCTAGTATATCCCCCAGCACTCACACACATGTGAAATAAAAGTGTTACACTGTGATTCACTACAGAGCGATTGCACTCTGCTCTTTTCTACCTATTCCATTCTTTACATTCTACTTTACTCTAATCTATTCTATTTTATTCCATTCTATTCTACCCCATTCCACTGTTCCATTACCTTGCATTTAAAAACATGTTGGTAATAACCTCATGAGCTGATATCATCACTAGTGGGTTGTATTCTGTAGTTTGAAAAACTACAGAATGTGACTATTTCTTTACATTCTTAGCAGATGGTGGACCTAAGATTTCAGGTCTTTCTCAGGCACAGGATGAAGTGGAACTAAACAAGCTTTTACCATCTGCCAAATCTCCCCTTGATAATCCAGTCAACACTCGTCACTACTGACAACTTGGGGCGATTACCACAACCTCCCATGACACTCAGCCTCATTACCACTTACAACATACTGTATGCTGTTTGTTACAATGCATTGCTATGCTCTCTTGCTTCCTGAATGTTCCTCATTTTCCTAAATAGATTGCAAGCCCCTGGTGGCCAGGTACCATGCCCTGTGTGTTTTTTTTATGTTCCTCTTTTAATTATAAGCAAATGCTAAAAGGTAAAGAAAAACAACAACACTTGTGTGGGGGCCTTCCCTGGTCATTCAGGGGTGAAGAATATACCTTGCGATGTAAGAGACATGAGTTCAGTCCCTGGTCAGGAAACTGATATCCCACATCCTGGGGAACAACTAAGCCTGCACACCATAACTGCTGAGCCCTCGCTCTGGAGCCCTCATGTTGCAACTGCTGGGCCTGTGCACCACAGCTGGAGTCGTGTTCCACAACAAAGATCCTGCATGCTAAAAAAAAAAAGAGAGACGTGTGGATAAGCGTCTCCCACCATGGTGGACTTTCTAGGGAGGGACTGACAGCTATGCTTGTTAAAATGTTATCTCTCCCCATTATTCCTGGTTGCCTCTGGTCCCTGAAGGCCTTCCTCATCCATTCTCCATACCCATGAGGATAAGAATTGCTCCTAGCTGGATCAGACTCTGATTAAAGAAAGAAAGTTGAAAGTAAAATGAAGAACGGGCCACTTCACCGAGTGATTTATCTGAGGAACTTAATTACGGAATTTATCATCATAGGTCTTTAAGCCATGGGCTCTGATCTTCAAGACAAAGAATGATGTGAGGCCCCTTCAGGCCCTGCTCTAACCTGAGACCTGGTGGCTTTCTGAGAGGCACTGAGAGTGAGTGGGGGTGGCCCATGGAAGAGCAGGCACTTACCCTGGGGGCAGCTCTGACCCCTGACCTCTTATGTGGCCGCAATGAATGCCTGGGATAGATTTCCGTTTCCACCCTTCTATTCACACACGAGGCTTCCCAGTCTGAGGGCCCTGAGTGGGCTACGGCTTGCTGAGCTGATATTGATCCTCTCAGCCCTCCAGGCAGCCAAGACCCCCAGATTGGGCACCTCTGACCTCTAGGAAGCACCCCCATTTACCCATTGTGCTTCACAGTCTTATGTTCTGTCTGCCTTGACTTGATGGAGAAAGCAATGGTACCCCACCCCAGTACTCTTGCCTGGAAAATCCCACGGACTGAGGAGCCTGGTGGGCTGCAGTCCATGGGGTCACTAAGAGTTGGACACGACTGAGTGACTTCACTTTCACTTTTTACTTTCATGCATTGGAGAAGGCAATGGCAACCCACTCCAGTGTTCTTGCCTGGAGAATCCCAGGGACAGGGGAGACCGGTGGGTTGCCGTCTATGGGGTCACACAGAGTCGGACACGACAGAGGTGACTTAGCAGCAGCAGCAGCAGCCTTGACTTGAAAAGCGTGAAGCTCTGTCTTATGCTACACTTATGGGGCCCTGAGTGTAATGTAGCCAAGTGTGTCCAAAAGCCTGGGCCCCAGTCCTGGCTCTGCTCCCACTGAGCAAGTGTCTCAGCCAGTCGTATTTCCTCTCCACATTATATAAATGACCTCTGAAATTCTGTGCAAACTACGGATCCTGGTGTTACGAATATATATTTAGTATTTGCACAATATGTACCTTTCTATGTATGCTGAGTTGAACTTCTGTCAATCAATATTCAGCAAGCATTCGGGCAAAGCCTTCTCTGGCCCTCCTGTCTTTGGTGCCTGCCGTCATGGAGCTTCCACACTAGCTCTTTCTAGCCTTATGTCAGGAAGTGGAGGACCTGAATTCACCCCACTGCCCCTCCACTGGGAGCTGGTCCCAGAAGTGGAGTAAAAAGTGCTACCTTGCTGTGTGAAGGGCTGGAATCTTCTGACCTCAAGTTCAAGGCTAAGAGCACACATTCCACGACATTCTGAATTTCACAGTCATTTCCACCCCCAACACACACAGGCAGATTAAAAGGCAGCAGTCTGAAATGGACTGAGACTCTCCACTGGGAGACTGTTCGGGTGTGATCAAATCACCACGTCACTGGGTGCCGTCTTATTGACATCTGGCCGTGTTCTTTACTCCTCCTCCATCCCCTCCCCACCCCTGTAGTCTGCTCTGTGTCACTGCCCAAATACCTCCTTTCCAAATTGGGCCAAGGGGCATCCCCCTGATGCAAAAGGAAGTGCTTGTTTCTGCCGTCCGTTACTCCAGCAAATAAACAGTTGTAAGCCTCTCTCTGGGGAGAAATCGGCAGCAGAATCTTTTGTTGAATGAGGCACCTTTCACGTAGAGAAAGAGCAGCAAGATAAAATGACACGTTGCTAATGATGTATTTTATGGACTGCCATCTGTCTCCGGAAAGGTCAGAGAAAAATGGCAACTTGGTTGCAGGCGATCGGGCGGCGGCGGTGGTTGAGGGTACAAATGACTCTCTTCGGAACATGACAAGGAGCCTCGGTGACATCATATAAATGCCCTAATTGGGAAGTGGTCAATCGAGCGGGCCTGACTTCTGAATTTGATGTGTCAATAAACAAGCTCAAGGTGAGATGCTGGATCAATACCGCAGGACAAGAACCATCCGGCAAATTTACTGCAAAGTAATTGGGTGCAAAATGACTCAACTCAACCTTCACACTGCCGAAAAGCAAACAAACGGTCCACCCACCGGCGACGCTTTGTACGTGTCAGCGGCTGCTCAGGGCGCTCGCTGCCTGCTAATGGGTCTGGACACAGGAGCCCCCGAAAGGGCAGAACAGCACATATTCTACGAGGATGCTGACACCAGCAGGAACCAGCTCACAGGTGGGGAGTATAGCCCAGATGCTTCCACCAGGATTATATAGTCTTTAATTTGATAATAATAATTATTATATTGAGCTTCCCTGGTGGCCCAGATGGTAAAAAATCTGCCTGCAATGCAGGAGACCCGGGTTCAATCCCTGGGTTGGGAAAATCCCGTAGAGGAGGCAATGGCTACCCATTTCCGTATTCTTACCTGGAGAATACCATGGACAAAGAAGCCTGGTGGACTATAGCCCATGGGGTCACAAAGAGTCGGACATGACTCAGTGACTAACACTTTCACTTTTATAATTATCATTGTGTTTCCATTTTTTAACTTCCATAAGGTTGCAAAATATATGAGACACAGAGGAAATCTTCCTGTCTATATGTCTACGTCTGTATCTTGACTTCTATCTCTATCTGCTATTGGTGCTAGTTAGTTCTCTCAGTCTCTGGGTATAGGGAAAGACAATAAAGATTCTCAGTTGCATTAACTTCAGGGCACCCTGGCCTGGAGGTGGGTGGTGGGAGTAAGAAGAGTGCATGCTGCCCAGACTCAGCGGTGGACCTCCTGCTGTGCCATCTGGGCATCCAGACCTCTGAGGCGATAGGGTGAGAGCACCTGGAACTGGCTCATATCAGCTCAGGAGAGCTGATTGCTAAGCATTCAGGGATTTTGTGATCTAGTTGTTTAACCATTGGTAGTTTAAAATCCTCCATGGTGGGAATATTAATGTCATGGACATCAGCAAACGCTCTACATCAGGTGCCTCAAGTTATTTACTAGTATGCAACTGGGAAGAGTGTAGGACCTGGAGGCCTGGGATCCAGGCAAGGATCCCAGGGTGAGTCCAGGACTGGGCTGCACCCTCTAAAGTTGGGCTTGCTGCTGGGTAATTATACTTTGGTAGGGGAAGTCTTAAGCAAGATAGAGAGGCAGTGGAGAACAGAGAAGTTTATAGCGAAGGAAGAAATACCATCCAGATTTTGATCATCTTCTCTGAGTGGCCCACTTGGGGAGGACTGATGGGGTTAGTAAAAGGAGCAATGGGCTAGGCATCAGAAGGCCAGCCTTCTAGACTCAGCTTTGTCCTTCACTAAGTAACCAGAATGGGATAAGTGTCCCACAGATATGCCCCTGTGGATTTTAATATATTAAAATACTTCTGCATTGGCTGTTGTCTTAGTCTTTTTGGGTTGTAATAGCAAAACACCACAGATTTTGTTGTTGCTCAGTCACTCAGTCGTGATCGACTCTTTGCGACACCGTAGACTGCAGCATGCCAGGCTTCCTTATCCTTCACTACCTCCCAGAGCTTGCTCAAACTCATGTCCATTGAGTCGGTGATGCCATCCAACCATTTCATCCTCTGTCGTCCCCTTCTCCTCCTGCCTTTAATCTTTCCCAGCATCAGGGTCTTTTTTTAATGAGTTGGCTCTTTGCATCAAGTGACCGAAGTATTGGAGTTTCAGCTTCTGCATCAGTCCTTCCAATGAATATTCAGGACTGATTTCCCCTAGGATTGACTGGTTTGATCTCCTTGCAGTCCAAGGGACTCTCAAGAATCTTCTCCATAGCTTATAAACAATAGAATTTGATTTCTCACTGTTCTGGATACTGGGAAGTCCAAGATGAAGATGCCAGCATGGTTGAATGAGAGCCATCTTCTTCATTCATAGCTATCAGCTTTTTGCCGTGTCCTCACTCAGTGAGGGAACAAGTGAGGGGTGTCTCTGAGGCCTCTTTCATAAGGGCACTAATCCCATTTATGAGGGCTCCACCCTCAGGATCTGATAACCTCCCAAAGGCCTCACTTCTTGATCCCATCACCTTGGGCATTAGGTTATCCACAGGTGGATGTGAGGGACACGAACATTCAGACCATGGCAGCTGCACAAACCACTGGAGGATCACGTTCACAGTGCTGGTCCCTCTCCCACCCGAGACCTCTATTCCCCCATCTCCTCAAGACACAACAGCCAGGTGGAAAGTGCAAGGCTTCATATTATCACCATCAAAATGCTGCGAGGGAGGGGGCTGCTGGCTGAGGGAGCAAAGTCTTCAGGGTGTGAGGAGACAGGACACTTGAGCTCCCTGGAGAGGGGCAGGTGGGTCACTGTCTGCAGCCCAGGGTCTCAGCGAAGACATTGGCTTGGCTCCTCACGGATGTCACATAGCCTGAGGTAAGGCACTGCACATCTGGGCCTCAGTTATCCCATCTGTGAAATGAAGTCCCTGAACACTGCTTGAGCTAATCACAGATGGTGCTTAGAACAGTATCTGAGCTTTTGAGACAGCTGGTTCTTGGACTTCATTCGATACTGCTATAATTTCACATAAGACTCACAGTGACTGTGGTAAGAATAGTTTTCCTTATCAATATCTCCATTTTTATGATATGGAGACTGAGGCTGAGAGGTCGAATGTCTAGACTGTGGTCTCATGACCTATCACTGTTGGAGCCACTTGGAACCCAGCTGTTTCCTCTGTGTTCAGAATGTTCTCCAACATTCTGTTCATCTGCAAGTGCCCAGTGGGTGGGAAGGGAGGATGCAGGCTTGGGAGAAAGCAGGCCTTCCCAGAGGAGGGCAGGGTGATTAGAGGAGGTGGTCTGAGGCCAGAGGTGCAGGGAGAGGGCTGCAGGAGAGTTCACGGGCAGACGTAGCCAGGGGCAGGCTGTTTGGGCTGCAATAACAAAATACCACAGACTCTGTTGTTGTTGCTCAGTTGCTCAGTTGTGTTCGAGTCTTTGCAACCCCATGGACTGCAGCACGCCAGGCTTCCTTGTCCTTCATGGCGATGAGAAGGAAGCCAGGTAAGCAAAGCTAGCTTCATTTCTCCCACTTGAACCTGGCTCATGAGCTTGCACATATCCATAAGGGGGCAGAAAATTTAATTCTACCAACTAAAGGTAATCTGTCCTGGTTTTGAGTGTAGTCACTTTGGGGCAAAAATGAATAAACTCATGATTCTCTCCTTTCTCTTTTTCCTTTCCCTTATCTGGAGGGTCATTTTAGTCTGAGGGAGCGGTGCATGTGTGTATGTGCGTGTGTGTGTGTGTGTGATGTGTCCTGGCACTGGGAGAAGGCCTTCAGATCCAGCATGTCTCTGGTCTGTCCTTTTTCGGCATGTGGTCTGTCTCACCTCATCTTTGGATGTCAGTCTATCCCAGTAGCACCTGCTGCAAGGGCTGTGGGTCCCCATGTCCAATGGTCACAGGCCCAGGCAGGCCACGCAGTGTCTGCCCATCGCTCTGGTCCCCTGGCCCTTCCCAGCCTTCCCCATGCCTTTGGTGGGAGCCCCAGCCCACACTGCATTCATACATCCCTCCCTCAACAGGCATTGCAATGCAATTAGCCCAGGAGCCCAGACACTCACTCTGACCTTGGCCACCTGGACACACAGGTGCCAGGGCAGATGCAGAGCAGACTTCACGGCTCCTGCCCACACTTCAGAAGGCCAGGGAGGTTGGCCTTCCTCCATCACCCAGTCTGCCCCACATTTGGTGCCCATTTGGGTGGTGGGGCCTCAGAGGTGACGTCCGAGCCGCTGTCATACTCTTCTTTCCGCTCCTGTCCCTGCTGCTCAGCCCTTGGCGGCTTCTTCTGAGCTGCTTCCTGTGTGACTTTTGGCGACTGAGTCCCCCAGGCCCTTAGAGAGCTAGGAGTCAAAGTCAGGCTTCTGGACTAAACTTCATGTCTTGGTCAAGCTACCAAATTTTTAAAATAAAATATTTTCAAGGCTAGCATTCTTTCAGGGAGTTTAAAAAATTCATTCATCAACTTCATTGACTTCTTTATTCTAAGCTGGTTCTAATTCCCCAGTTTCTAAGATGTTCAGGGCAAGAAAGACACACGGGGAAAAGCAAAAGTCAGTTATTATTTAAAAATATTATCCCTCTGCTGAGTAAATTGCTTAGCACAGGAGCTGGCATTTATTTGATAAGAGTTCAGTAAGTTACTATTATTATTATCATCATATATATCAATATACATTGTATTTATTATCATTATATATTAGTTATCATTATCATTATATCATGCTGCTGCTGCTGCTGCTAAGTCTCTTCAGTCGTGTCCGACTCTGTGCGACCCCATAGACGGCAGCCCACCAGGCTCCCCCGTCCCTGGGATTCTCCAGGCAAGAACACTGGAGTGGGTTGCCATTTCCTTCTCCAATGCATGAAAATGAAAAGTGCAAGGGAAGTTGCTCAGTCATGTCCTACTCTTAGCGACCCCATGGACTGTAGCCCACCAGGCTCCTTCATCCATGGGATTTTCCAGGCAAGAGTATTGGAGTGGGGTGCCATTGCCTTCTCCTATTATATAATATATGTTATAATTATATATGTGACAACATATATCATTACATATTGTTAGTTATCATTATTATCATTATATATCAATATATATTGTCATTATATATCAATATATCATTATATATTGATTATATATTATCATTATATCATTATATATAATTATTAGTTATTATCATTATATACTATAAGTTCAATATATATACTATATTGAATATAAGTATATAAGAGTAAAACAGAGAGTAAGAGACAGTTGTAATCATGCAGTCTGGGTAAATGCAGGGAGCCAGGGAACTGGCAGAAAATTTTGTAATTTTAGAAAAAGTTTCCAGAAAGAAGTGATATGTAAATGGAAATGCAGCTTCTCTGGCCTCACTTCTTATCACTTCCTGCCCACCACCCCTTCTTCACTTCAGCCTCACTCAACTCAGTAACCCCAGATTCACAGGGCATCCCTACTGTCCCCTGCCCTTTCCATGCTGGGGATGCTCTCTATTCTACCTCTCTCCCTTCCCCTGGCTTCAGTCCCCACCTTAACTGCAACCTCATGAGAGACCCTGAGCCAGAACCACTCAGCCAAGCAGGTCCCAGATTCCTGACCCACAGAAACCAGGAGAGGATAAATGCTTGTTGTTTTAAATCACCAAGTTATGGGTTAACTTGTTATACACAGCAGTAGATAGCTAATGCATTTCCACATTCTCCCTTGACTAGGATGTTCATTACCCGTTCTATCATAATTTTCTTTACCCGACAAATAATTCAACAATGAAAGGGAATGTTTGCAGCAGCAAACGGCTGAGGGAAGCCAGGAGACACGGGACGCTGGTATGGTTCTGTCCTCCCCGTGCTGGGGGCCTTGGGTCAAGACTTTTCCTCTGGGCCTCACCCTCTTCATTTTTGGAAGGAGGGCTAGACTGGACCATCTCTAAGGTGACTTCTAGCTTTAATATTTGATGAAGGCTTGTGAAAATGCTTTCTGGCAATCACAAATTTTGCAGTGAGACGGGACTAAATCTCAGGAGTGGGCACGCCTGGTCGATGTCTCCTTCCTCTCCCTCAGGCTGCTTGAGGGGACTTTTCTGATCAGCACATCCAGCCCTGAGTGTGCAGGAGAAGCAGGCAGAAGATGTGATGGGCCCTTCCTGTGAGCTCTGGCCTGGCCTCCAGCCCCTGCCAAGGCCCTGTTTGCTGGGTAGGAGCACTCTGAGTGCTCTCCAGATCAGTCCTGGCCCCAGCCTCAGGTATCCCAGGATCATCAATCACACTTGTTATTTTCTTCTCTGACTTAAGAGGATTATCCAGATGGGGTATTTTGCTCATCAGTATCATGCAGCAACACTTTCATTTAGCGGTATCTCTGGGCCTGAGGACTGGGGCCAGCCAGGCTTCCTCCCAAGTCAAACACACCACAGTCACACTTTTCTGACATCCCAGAGTTGATGTCGGTACCTCTGGATCTTGGCGAGCAGGCATGAGGCTGACCGAGGGGAAGGGCAGTGTGGGGTTGAATGCTCCTGTGTGAATGACCACCTGGCCCCTCCATTCCAGTGGGGGAGACTCTTACCAGTGCAACAGGAGTGTTTTGGTTGCATGAAGCAGAAAACCAATTAGAGTGTCTTAAAGGGAGCTCCCTCCTTGCCCAAACTAAGAAATATTATGGCAGCTGGAATCGTTAATGGCTCTGACAGAACTCTAACCTTCCGAGGTGAGAAGAAAGGGATCTCAGCAGTAGGTGTCTGCTGTGTCTTGTCCGACTGTGTCTCATGATTAGCTGCAAGGGAGGCAGAGAAAGCCTGAGTGCTGAAGTCGGCAATGGGAGAAGGGAAATGCAGATGGAGGTCAGTCAGGAATGTGTTGGTTGCAAGTGACAGAAACCCAGTTCATACCAGGATAAGCTGAAGAGGAAATTAGTTGCTTCTGTCCCCAGATGTCAGGAAGGTGAAGATACGGCTGGCCTTGAGGACTGTGAGGGCTGCAGGGCTTCGCTTGCCTTTCCCTGCAGGCTTGTGTCTCTGACAGCCTCCCTCCTCCAGTCAACTGAAACCCAGCTGCTCACTGCCTCTGAAACCACGCCTCATAGCCTGACCTTCAGAGGGCAGTCTTGTGTCCCCACTTCCAAACAGAATGTCTCGTGAATGTCTCCAGCCTGCAGGGTTGCATGCCTCCCCTGTCTCATTCAGCCTCGGCCAGGGCAGGTGCCCGGGGACAGAGTGTGAGGTTAGAGTGGTTGTGGGAGCAGCTCCATGAGAAGGGGAGGAGAGTAAGTGAGACAGCAAAAGTTGTCCCTACCCCAGGGGCCCAAGGGCCTCAGAAAGCATGGACTTCACACTCCAGAGAAATGAGGTAACTTGGCCTACGTCACACAGCAACTCAGAGGGAGGCCTGGGCTGAAGGCTGGATCCCTGCCTCCTTCTTGACCCTGCTGTGTGTTTCCCAGCCTTGGTGTTCTTGCCTGTGGGATGACCCACATGTTACAGGATGTTTGATCCAGCACTGCTTTGGACCAATGATGTGTATCTTCTGCCTGGAGTCAGCTGCTAAATCTTTCCATACTTCAGTGTTCTGGCAGTAACAAGACCTGCTGGCCTACTTTGGGAAGGAGGTAAAAACAAATAGAAGGTTTAAGAGTACTAGCTATGAGTCCTTTGTGGAGCCAGAAGTATGATAGGAGTTCAGTTCAGTTCAGTCGCTCAGTCGTGTCCGACTCTTTGTGACCCCACGGACTGTAGCACACCAGGCCTCCCTGTCCATCACCAACTCCCGGAGTTTATCCAAACTCATGTCCATCAAGTCGGTGATGCCATCCAACCATCTCATCCTCTGTTGTCCCCTTCTCCTCCTGCATAGGAGTGTAAGGTGTTAATTTACGACAACTCCTGTTTCCACTGTATGTCTGAGAAAATGGTTGGGAATCTGTATGTGACAGTGAATGTGTGTGAGATTGAGTGTGTGTGAGTGTGTGTCAGAGTTGTGTGAGCGTGTGTGTGTCTGAGTGTGTATAACCTTTCTCTCAGAGGAATTAGAAACCCTTTTGCCAAACTGACACCCAGTGAGACACTGTGCACCAGGAAGGAGAAGACACCTGGGTGGGGGTCCTGGGGGCAGCTCCTGCCTCTCCCATTAATCCCCAGTGTGAGTCTGTGGCCTCAGAGTCAATCTTCACAAAGAGGCAGAGCCTCAAGTGTGCCAGGAATAAAGGACAGCCACCTGGCAGCTTGTCGTCCACCAGGACCCCCAACACAGCAGCCCCCTGGCCTCTGAAACCCCAGCCCTTAACCAAGGTCATCTTGTCAAAAGAACCAATGAACCAGCCAGTCGACCAATGGGAGCCTTACGCTGTAGAACACGATGTAGGATAACCTCTGAGCCAGGGCGTTCGTGTCCCCTCCTCCCACGGGGCCATGTGGCCAGGCCCAGAGACATCCTCTCTGGCACCCCCATCGTCTCTCCAGCTCACACAGCAAGACCGGGTCAGCCCGAGGGTGCCCTCACCAGGACTGTATATATAGAGGCAGACCCCGTGATCGGTCATCCTGAGGCCTCTCTGGACAAGGATGCCAGGTGAGGTGGAGACTGGCACTTGTATTGATAGCCAGGCTAGGCTCCCAGGAGGAGGCCCTCCGTGAACAGACCATCACGGGTGGGGAGAACATGAGTTCCACCTTCTCAGCCCTCCACAGGGCAGAGCCCATCCCGGAGTGGTACTCTGGAGACACTGGCCTAGGGTCCGGTAGCCGGGGACCACTTCCTGGAGGACTCGGTGTTTGGAAGGCCATGTGATAATGGCTCCTAGACCAGGTGCCTGCCTTTGAGTGCCCCCACCTTGACTCAGCTCCATGGTCCTCCTTGTGGGCCCTCTGGGCAGTCTGACCTGCTCTATCCTGATTTAGGTATGAGAAAGTCTAGGGGATTTCAAGGACATTTACTGAAAATTAAAGGAAAGGAACAAGCATCAGAGACATGAGCTATTTTCATTAGATCAAGTTCAAGGGCTTGGGATGGGGCAGAAAAGGACTGAGCTTATGACGTTCTCTTCCTTTTCCAACATGATCCATTATTAAGATAGCACTTTTCATGTCAAATCTCTTGCTTCAACCAGGAGGTCCTGGACTTCTGATCTATGTCTTTGATCTTCATCAGTGTTACCACATAGTTACCCCACATTCTGTTGAAGGGAATTTAATAATAACTAGGAATGTGTCCAGCCTGGAGGAGGGACTCACAGGAAAGGAAAGCTGTGACTCCTACTTTAAGACTGATATACAAGAGACAATTTAAAGACTCTGTGATCAAGAGTTAAATAGAATGTGTTAAAGTCAATTATCAAGGAAGGGGAATTTGTGTGCTTTATTTAGAATTAAGTCAGTCTTATAGTGTTACCTATCCTGGAAGCCTTCCTGGAGGAGGCAAGGGAGACGGCATCCCCATTGAGAAACCCTACTGTAAGGCAAGAAAAATCCTGTCGCAGTGCAGATGTGGCTTCTGGACAGCCCTCCTCGTGCAGCTGGCAAGGCACCCCCCAGCATGCCCTCTTGCTAGCGGCACCTTTCTGGGCTCTGCAGAAGGTAGCTGGCAGGCTCATCTGCCATGAAGCTTTCCCCGGGGCCATTACCCGCAACTACATTTCTTTAAGAACTGACGACCTCGCCAGCAATTTCATTTCTGCCCAAGTTTGTGTTTTCACACAAGACTGAGTTTCTATCCACCTTCAAGTGTCCTTCCCCTTTCCCATTTCACGCTCCTGTCCCTAAATAATGTTTGTGTTTTCTATTAATAGGACTCTCTTGATTGTGGCTAGTCCAGCTGACCTAGTTTCCTCAGTTTTTTTTATTCCAGAAATGGTGCTTCCTGATTTCCTCAGCATTGTCTACCATTCAGTCATTTATTCTATATGTGGTTAGGGAGCCCCTGCTGTTTAGAGATTGTAAAAAAAAAAAAAAGGGTGTGTAATACAGTACCAGGCCCCAAAGGCTTAGAGTCTAGAGGGACCTCAAGACAAGAGTACACACCATGGTGATCTAGTGGGTCCTCCAGTGCCTTCTGAGGGGCTGGGGTGGCAGTGCCCCAGAGTGTGCACACCCTCTGCTCAGACAAGGGCCAGAGCTCAGGTCTGGGAAAATCCCAGAAAACTCAGGGGGGAAGCAGGAATTCGGCGAGTTGTAATATTTTCCTACAGGGGTGAGATCTCTTGCTTCCAGTTGCTAATTTCTTAATTCATCAAGGAGAAGAGGCAAGGGCCCAAGAAAGACCTCGTTAGCTGGCTTGCCACCCACTTCTGTCCCCAGCCTCATCGCCAGAGACAGGTGGGGCTCCATCCTCTACCTGCTCAGCTCACCCCTTCTATCTGGGTTGTAAGTATCTTCCCGGCTGTCTCCCAGAGCAGACTCATACTCACTGCTTTGCTCGTATAGTCCTTCTGTGTGGACCAGCTTTCCGTCTTTCTCCATCACTGTGATAAACTGAAAAAATTCATTTCCTTCTCACCCATCCACACCCATTCTATACACACACACACATACACACACACTTCCTGTCCTATTGAAGTTGGACTTGGCTGTGATTTGCTGTGACTTCATGGTAGACTGAGTGTATACCTCACCTCCTTGATGAAGGGCTTGGCCATATGACTTGCCTTGGTCAATGGGAAATCAGAAGGTATGATGTTAATGTGTCTTCTTGTGCTTCTCTGATGGCCATGAGAAATGTGTCCCTCCTTGACCCGTGATGTAAGGAGGATGAGAAACGAATGTATGCACTTGGACCTGGCCCACAGTTTGGAATCAAGCTCAGCCAGGGCACGTGTGAGTGAATGACTGTTGTTTTAAACCACTGAGTTTGGGATGGTATGTTACATAGCATTAACACGGTGATAGGTGACTGATACAATCACCAATGCAGGAGTGC
Source organism: Bos indicus (assembly GCF_029378745.1). Lineage (NCBI taxonomy): Eukaryota > Metazoa > Chordata > Mammalia > Artiodactyla > Bovidae > Bos > Bos indicus. The sequence continues at coordinate 47,461,187 of NC_091783.1, forward strand.
CTGTTTTCCCAGGATCTCAGGATTCAGTGTTGCTTCCTTCAGGAAGTACTCTTGGATTGACCGTGCCTGCATCTCTGCTCATCTATTCTGTGCCATGTGAGATCTCACTAACTGCCTTGTCATGGCTCTTTGAAGGTACCCTCTTGCCATCTGGCGTGTGCGCTCCATGCCTTGTAACTGTGGTGTGAGCCTGAGAAGCTGGCTGGGGGCTAATGTGTCTCTTTCCTGTCACTGTGTCCCTTTGGGACCCAAGTACCTAGGAGTCTCTCGGTGAAGGAGAGTGCAGGGCAGCTCTGATGTCCCCAAGTTCTTCACCAGAGACTGACTTGGGCTCCGGGGTCATGGTCGGTGCTTCCAGTCTGTTCAGAGGCATCCAGGGGAGAGTCAGGAGAGCCACCGTGCGCTTGGCCTGCTGACCTCCCCTGTCACCTGAGTTTCAGCAAAGCTATTTCCACTGCCAGACTTGGTCCCAGAAAATGCCATCTACCTGGAGTTTCCGGGCTCCATGCCTGTCTCTGTGGGTGTGGGGAGAACGACCATTTCCAGGTTGATAAGGCTGTACGCATCCTCTGAGGAGGCTGCTGTCCAAAAACTGTTCATCCACTTTATCGACTCAATTGTGAAGTTAGAAGCAACTTCCCCTCTTGGCAGGTTCCTGCTGTAGTCCCACTGCTCCCTTTGCTTAGACGCCTCCCTCCCTCCAGCCCGGGGAGGTGGGGGCAGAGGGCTACCCTGTCCGCCAGCCCGGCCCAAGGCCATTTCCTGCGGGAAGCCTTCTTCTCGCCCTCAAGCAGAATCTGTTTTTCCTTCTTCCGTGTTTCCACAGCCCTTGATTTATTCATCTTCTCCAACACTTGAAATCATCATATTCTAGATATTTGCACAAAGCCCCTTATCTCTTCTAGACTCTGAGCTCCAACGGCGGGCAGGGAGGTCCCTTTGTATTTCCTGGTAGATAGAAAGTGCTCAGGGACTGCTCTTGGGACTGAACTGAACTACCATCCCTTACTTTCCAGGACTCTCATCCCCACACTCCCAGGTTCTGCCTCCTCGCCCCCTGGCTCTACATGGCCCCAGGCAGCCCAGTTCTCCCTGGATTTTTCTCCACCTGGTCCTTCTTTTTCATCCAGAGTGCTTGTCATGGGCCCCGCTGCCTCCAGACCTTGCTAAATGACAGACAGACTGCTGATGACACAGCTTCGGCTTCACAATCCATACTTGGCATGCTTCCTCGGCGCTCTAAACAGGAAGGTATTTAATAAAAGTTTCCAGTCCCAAGTCACACTGACAGAGGAGAGATTAGGGTGAAGAGAAGGGGGTCTGGTCCACACCCCAAACTCAAGTTCACATCAGTTGGACTTTTAAAGACAGAGTAAATCCTCTGTATCCCAACAGCCTCTGGATTCCCCAGTCAGACCTCTGGAAGCACATCCTTCCCAGGGGAGGGAGGACACTGAAGATAACATGGTGGGTGCCCAGCCCAACATCTGCCTTCCCCAAAGCCCCCACCCAGGGCCAGGCCTGGGGAGGGGGGAGAAGGAAGCAGGTGAGGGAAGTTAACCACCTTGTGCTCCCCTCCTCCCGCTGTCCTCCACATCTTCATGTGGTCCCTGTCACACGCTGAGCCCCGTGGATGTCGAATGGTGAATGTAGTGGCGAGGCCCTTAGACGAAGCAATTTCCTTCATTCACATTTCGGTTCTCACCGGGCTCAGCTGCACACAACAGAAAACCCAAGAGGCTGAGGCATAAGCAAAGAGGTAGCTTATTTCTCTCTTACTTGAAAGAAGTCTGGAGGTGGTGGCATCAGGCTGACGTCAGGGCTCTGCATCCCCAGCTTCAGGGACACAGAACCCACCATCTTCAGCCCATGACTTATATCCTCAAGGTGGCCTAATCACAAGTGGGGACAGGCAGAAAGACAAGGAAGGAATAAGGGCAAGCGTTCACCTTCCACTGCAGACGGTGGGCCAGATTGATTTGAGCGAATGGAAAGGCACTCAGAGGGGGGTCTGAAGAGATAAGGGGCAACGATAGGAGTGTGCAGGTAAGGGGGCCATCCGGCAGGGAAGAGCCATCGGAAATGCTCCTTCCGATGATGATTTAGGCTGACTTCTAGATGGCCAACTGGTGGGACAGGGGTGTGAGAGCTGCCCTGAAAGCCAGGTGTTTCCCGAGAAGGTTAGATCTCTGGGGCTAACTTGGAATCATAAAATGTAGGGCTGGAAGGGAGCCTAGAAATCATTAGGGAATTGGTCTCTGTACAGACAGTCAACCGTGTTGCCAAGGTTAAATGTGCTGCCTCAGTTTGCCTGGCTAAAGTAGTGGCAGAACCAGGACAGAACACAGCCCTTTGGGTTTCCAAGAATTGTGTGAAGACCTTTTGGAAAATGGTCTCGGGGTGACCAGGCACTGAGGGAGCGGGCAGGAGAGAGGGGTGAGGTCAACTGCTGTGGGCCACCCTCTCTCTGATCAGTGTCATCCACAGGGCGTGCCGTTTGTACACTTTCCACTGCAGTCGATTTCTGCCCCAGGCACCCGAGAAGGAGGACACCCCTTTGCTGGACATTTTAATATCTCTTTCTTCCGCCTTTCTCCTTTGCTCTCCCTCCAGAACGCTGTCCCCCCTCCTCTGCCTCCATCATATTGAATCACCAGGGTGTGAAATATAATAAAGCATCGTACCATTCAATCTGTCGGCTATTCCTTAAAGGTGTACTCCAGGTAAATATCCCCTTGGCCTGTGAAAAATGAGCTTACCTGCAACAAATGACTTTGATGAACCTCAGGAGCCGGCCCTCTATCATTCTTTTCCAATTGGCTTCCCCAGCCAGGCATGGTTTCCCCGGACAAATTTGTCTTGCTGAAGGAACAGTTTCTCTAATTCACTTCCCTCCCACTGCCCCAGCTCCCCTTTATCTGGCCACCACACTCAGAGATGTCTTTTTTCTGGAAGTCAGGGAACTCGTCACAGTCATCAAATGCTTCACCAAGTTGATCAAAATTAGAATCCAAATTAATCAGTCCTTCCAGGAGCACTTACTGGATGTGGCAGTCGAAAAGTGGACTCAACCTGGATTTGGGAGATGGCTTTAATCCCTGTTTCGCCACTTCCTAGTTTTGTCACCTTGAAAACTGGCTTCTGCATCCCAGTTTCCTCACCTAGGACTTGGGGACAGATAATAGTACCCCATCTTCCTCCTGCACAGCATTGTCTGAGTATCAAGCACATTTTTTATATGTGAAAATGCTTTGAATAATGTAATTCCTTATGCAAACAGAAGACTTCCTGTTATTACTGTGGATCTGAACTCTTTAGGGGATATAAGAAAAGTTTGCTGATTTATTCAACAGACATTTGCCGAGTGCCTGCTGTCTGCCAGGCATTGTATGAGGCACGGGGGGTTGTTTAGGGAATAAAAGGGGCAAAATTCCTGGTGTCATGGAGTTTAATTGTATTTCCTTACCATCTAGTTGTGATGACAAAGCCAATATAAATAGGAACCAATTTTAGGACAAAAACCTGTACTACATATTGGTGAACTAAAGAATGTATCTTAAGTATATATTTCCTTTATCTGAGTCCCTAATATGCTATGATGTGTAATTTTATTTAATTTTTGAAACATGCAAAGTATTTTTGAGCAGATGAACTTGAGACTTGGAGAGGGGAATGATCTGTTTGCAGTCATGAAGCAGGGCTGGGGTGAAGACTGGGGCTCTGGAATTCCCTTGAGAGACTTCTCCTTATGCCTCTCAGTGCACGTCTGGTGACTGAACTTGCCTGGGAGGTCACAGTCACTCTTGTGGCTGTGGTGCTCAGAGGAAACTTCAAAGAAGTTGCCTCTCACCTGTCTTTGAAGGAAAGACTTCGCATTAGCACAGTGGGCTGAAGAAGGCATTCCTGACAGTGTGGGAGCCATGCTGGTGGCAGTGGGAGATGAGCCTGGCTGAATGGAAGCCAAGATAGGAGAGTGTGGTTGGACAGAGGCATATTACAGAGGGGCTCAAAGTGAAGGTTTTCGGAGAAGAGTCCTGTCCAGACAGGGAAGGTGGAGGGCATCTTGTTATTAAAATAAGTGGACCGTCTCCCTGCCCAACTTTTATTTCACAGCTTTCTACACAGGAAGTGCAGTTAGCTTGTCACTAGCTAGCTGAGTTGCTCAGTTGTGTCCAACTTTGTGACCCCATGGACTGTAGCCCACCAGACTCCGCTGTCTGTGGAATTCTCTAGGCAAGACTACTGGAGTGGGTAGCCATACCCTTCTCCATGCAATCTTCCCAACCCAGGGATCAAACCCGGGTCTCTGGCATTGCAAGCAGATTCTTTTCTGTCTGAGCCAGCAGGGAAGCCCCTAAAGGAAATCAACCCTGAATATTCTTTGGAAGGACTGATGCTGAAGCTCCAATACTTTGGCCACCTGGTACAACTCGTTAGAAATGACCCTGAAGCTGGGAAAGATTGAGGGCTGGAGGCGAAGCGGACAACAGAGAATGAGATGGTTGGATAGCATCACCAACTCAATGGACATGAGTTTGAGCAAGCTCCAGGAGATAGCTAAGGACAGGGAAGCCTGGTGTACTGCAGTCCATGGGGTTGCAAAGAGTCAGACACGGCCTAGTGACTGAACAACAGCAAACTAGCTGAGTGAAGCTGGGTAACTAACATCCTTCCCCTGGGCCTCAGTTTCCCCATCTGTAAGAAGAAAGAGTTGAAAGAGAGGAATGCTGAAGTTCCTTCTAGCTCTGAGATGCCTTGACTCTGTGATTCCATAATGAACTCTAAAGCATGTACATATGCAGATCACAGCCATGCACCTCCAGGGCTTTTTTCCTTCTCTGCTGTTGGCTGTTGCAATTTTAGATAAGTGCTCAATGCCTCTTTATTCTCAAATACAAAAACATTGTGAAGATTAAGCCATGGCCTGTCTCATAATAATCTGGGCATCCAATTCCGTCTTTTTGATGAAGCCACCACTGTTATAAGAAAATTGGAAAGTTTAATATTTGTGAAAACAAATCACCCCCCACCCCCCTCCTACCTTGAAGGAAGCTGAATGTTTTTGGTGACTTAGTATCTCTCTTCTCAGGTTCTTGATACATGGAGCTTTATTTGGAAACATCTCAGACTTCTATAAATGTGCTGTGGGTACAGCCCTCATTTGGGTCTAGTCTCTCTTTTTAGGGTCAGAATCTGTGATCTCCATAAGAGTTCAGGCCCCCAAGGTCAAACCTTAAAAAGAACTCACATAGCTCAGATTAGTAGTTACAGAATTAACCCGAGCCATTTTGATGCACCACTTGTGCAAAATGAGGACTAAATGATGGTGATGAGGATGATCAAACATGTTTTTTGCTGACTGTGAGCCAGGCAGGTCCTACACACTTGACTTGCATTAATTCATCTTCCTCACAACCTGTAGGGCGAGTGCTATTGTCATCGTCAATTTTAGAGGACCAGAGAGGTTAAATGGGTATATCTTTCCTTTTCTCCTTTGCTTTTCACTTCTCTTCTTTTCACAGCTATTTGTAAGGCCTCCCCAGACAGCCATTTTGCTTTTTTGCATTTCTTTTTCTTGGGGATGGTCTTGATTCCTGTCTCCTGTACAATGTCATGAGCCTCCATCCATAGTTCATCAGGCACTCTGTCTATCAGATCTAGTCCCTTAAATCTATTTCTCACTTCCACTGTATAATTGTAAGGGATTTGGTTTAGGTCATACCTGAATGGTCTAGTGGTTTTCGCTACTTTCTTCAATTTAAGTCTGAATTTGGCAATAAGGAGTTCATGGTCTGAGCCACAGTCAGCTCCCAGTCTTATTTTTGCTGACTGTATAGAGCTTCTCCATCTTTGGCTGCAAAGAATATAATCAATCTGATTTTGGTGTTGACCATCTGGTGATGCCCACGTATAGAGTCTTCTCTTGTGTTGTTGGAAGAGGGTGTTTGCTATGACCAGTGCATTCTCTTGGCAAAACTCTATTAGCCTTTGCTCTGCTTCATTCTGTACTCCAAGGCCATATTTGCCTGTTACTCCAGGTATTTCTTGACTTTCTACTTTTGCATTCCAGTCCCCTATAATGAAAAGGGCATCTTTTGGGGTTTTAGTTCTAAAAGCTCTTGTAGGTCTTCATAGATTCGTTCAACTTCAGCTTCTTCAGTGTTACTGGTTGGGGCATAGGCTTGGATTACCATGATATTGAATGGTTTGCCTTGGAAATGAACAGAGATCATTCTGTCGTTTTTGAGACTGCATCCAAGTACTGCATTTCAGACTTTTTTGTTGACTATGATGGCTATTCCATTTTGTCTAAGGGATTCTTGCCCACAGTAGTAAAAAATAATGGTCATCTGAGTCAAATTCACCCAGAGTTCCAAATAATAGCAAGAGAGATAAGAAAGCCTTCCTCAGTGATCAATGCAAAGAAATAGAGGAAAACAATAGAATGAGAAAGACTAGAGATCTCTTAAAGAAAATTAGAGATACCAAGGGAACATTTCATTCAAAGATGGGCTCAATAAAGGACAGAAATGGTAAGGACCTAACAGAAGCAGAAGATATTAAGAAGAGGTGGCAAGAATACACAGAAGAACTATACAAAAAAGATCTTCATGACCCAAATAATCACAATGGTGCGATCACTCACCTAGAGCCAGACATCCTGGAATGAGAAGTCAAGTGGGCCTTAGGAAGCATCACTACGAACAAAGTTAGTGGAGGTGATGGAATTCCAGTTGAGCTATTTCAAATCCTAAAAGATGATGCTGTGAAAGTGCTACACTCAATATGCCAGCAAATTTGGAAAACTCAGAAGTGGCCACAGGACTGGAAAAGGTCAGTTTTCATTCCAATCCCAAAGGAAGGCAATGCCAAAGAATGTTCAAACTACCACACAATTGCACTCATCTCACATGCTAATAAAGTAATGCTCAAAATTCTCCAAGTCAGGCTTCAACAATACATGAACCATGAACTTCCAGATATTTAAGCTGGTTTTAGAAAAGGCAGAGGAACCAGAGATCAAATTGCCAACATCTGCTGGATCATCAAAAAAGCAAGAGAGTTCCAGAAAAACATCTATTTCTGTTTTATTGACTATGCCAAAGCCTTTGACTGTGTGGACCACAACAAACTGTGGAAAATTCTGAAAGAGATGGGAATATCAGAGCACCTGACCTGCCCCCTGAAAAATCTGTATACAGGTCAGGAAGCAACAGTTAGAACTGGACATGGAACAACAGACTGGTTCCAAATAGGAAAAGGAGTACGTCAAGGCTGTATATTGTCACCCTGCTTATTTAATTTATAAGCAAAGTACATCATGAGAAATGCTGGACTGGATGAAGCACAAGCTGGAATCAAGATTGCCAGGAGAAATATCAATAACCTCAGATATGCAGATGACACCACCCTTATGGCAGAAAGTGAAGAGGAACTAAAGAGCCTCTTGATGAAAGTGAGAGAGGAGAGTGAAAAAGTTGGCTTAAAGCTCAACATTTAGAAAACTAAGATCATGGCATCTGGTCCCATCACTTCATGGGAAATAGATGGGGAAACAGTGGAAACAGTGACAGACTTTATGTTTTTGGGCTCCCAAATCACTGCAGATGGTGAGTGCAGCCATGAAATTAAAAAACACTTGCTCCTTGGAAGAAAAGCTATGACCAAACTAGACAGCATATTAAAAAGCAGAGACATTACTTTGCCAACAAAGGTCTGCCTAGTCAAGGCTATGGTTTTTCCAGTAGTCATGTATAGATGTGAGATTTGGACTATTAAGAAAGCTGAGCACTGAAGAATTGATGTTTTTGAACTGTGGTGTTGGAGAAGACTCTTGAGAGTCCCTTGGACTGCAAGGAGATCCAACCAATCCATCTTAAAGGAGGTCAGTCCTGGGTGTTCATTGGAAGGACTGATGTTGAAGCTAAAACTCCAAGTCTTTGGCCACCTGATGGGAAGAGCTGATTCATTTGAAAAAACCTTGATGCTGGGAAAGATTGAGGGCAGGAGGAGAAGGGGACGACAGAGGATGAGATGGTTGGATGGCATCACTGACTCAATGGACATGGGTTTGGGTCAACTCCGGCAGTTGGTGATCAACAGGGAGACCTGGTGTGCTTCAGTCCATGGGGTCTGGAAGAGTCCGACATGACTCAACAACTGACTGAACTGGGACAAGTAACCTCTGTGTTTTGTATCCTCATCTTGAAAACAAGATTTATAATCATATTACCCTTTACAACTTTTTAAGTGTTAAGTGGGCTCAGGCATATAAAGCATCTAGGACAGTGACCGATAAATATGAACTGTTATTATCCCAGGCTTCTGGACAGAAGGCTGGTGTGGCATATGGCTGATGTGATGGAGCACCTTCGGTCCACGTGTTCCCCACACTTTGGGGATTGCTTGAGCAACAGACATACTAACTATGCCATGGAAAGAAACTTAGGCAAGAAATCAGTGGGCAAACTCCAGCTCAGCAACCTATCCTGCCCAGTTGGGAATCTTCAGGGCTTTCCTAAATGCCCATAAACTTAAAAAAAAAAATTATATTATCACAAAACTTGTTAGAAGCAGGGAAGGGAGCCTACTGTGTACCAAGAACAGAGTGGGGATCTACTAAATGGGACAGGAGGTTGGTTTCCGGAATGACGTGTTAACAAGCCCCTATTGCCACAGACCTAGAGCTGCACCTTCCAGTCTGGCAGAGATGAAGCTGATTCTACCCCTGGTGGGCTCAGCTGCTTCTGAGTCATCTGTTTGGGAAGAATATTATTTAGTTGACCTGTAGACTCTCATCAGGAGTCACTTCCTAAGTAAGGCAGACGACTGGGGCCAAATCCTGTCAAAGGAGAGTTGCTCAAAGGGGCTTATAAATGATTTGTGCTGTCATTCCCATTTCACAGATAAAGAAACTGAGACCAAGATGGAGAAAAGAGGAGAAAATGGAAAATTGGCCACAGTATTCCCAATGGCCCTCTAGGATTGACGTTATCTGTTTTTTGCCAGTGAAGAGCTCATGAGAGGAAAGGCGCAGCTGGTGACAGAGGTTCGCACAGGTCTCCTGACTCCTTCACCCACTTTATTTTTCTTTTCACTGCACCATGAGAGCCACAGGTGGACGCTACAGTAAAAAGACTCAGAGCCTTCAGCTGAAGAGCGGACTCTCAGGTGGTAACACTGACAGCCTAGAGGAGCCGTTGAGAGGTGGAGAACTATTTTAAACCTCGGGAATCATCCCATTTTGGCCCCTATCTCAATCTGTAAGTAATGCTGGCCCTGGGTCCTCTATTCTCTCCCGTCTCCTTTTGCCTTCTGGAAGATACTGGCTGTTGCCTTTCTGGCAGCTATTCCGTTCCACCCTCTTCTCTGCTTGAAGAAACTTCTCACATGGGAGCGATCAATGTGTGAAGAAGCTGTGAAGGTTGACAGGATCACTCAGGGAAAGTGGGTTGAGGGGGAAGAGAGGGCCCTGCTTCAGAACTTTGAGGATGAACTTCCATTGAGAGCAAACAGACGAGGAGTTAGTAGATGAAGCTGCAAAGAGGTAGCCTGAGGTAGAGATGGAGAACCAAAAATGGTCCAGTGGACGCCAAGGAGACCGAAGTCTGGAGCAGGGTGGGAGGGTTGAGTCACGATGGGGCTGGAGGAGGGTGAAGGCTGAAGGAAGTCTCAGGGGCTCAGGGATGCCATGGCTAATGCCAGTGAAAGTTGGTTTTGTGGGTGAGGGAGACAGTACCCAGAAGGTGGGTACTGAGATCTGGTAGAACCTGAGAAATTCCAGACAGCGAGAAATTTTCCCTTAATAGGAAGGAGTGATTCAGAACATTGGAATGGAGGAAAAAGGGAGAAGGGTGCTGGGGAAGGCATTTCCCCAAATGGGAGCCGGTCGAGCAGGCTTTGGTGGTGGTGGTTTAGTCGCTAAGTCCTGTCCAACTCTTGTGACCCCACGGACAGCAGCCTGCCAGGCTCCTCTGTCCATGGGATTCTCCAGGCAAGAATACTGGAATGGGTTGCCATTTCTTTCTCCCCAAGCAGGCTTAAAGACCACACAAATAATGGAAGCAGTTAACACTGGCTATGTGACATCCCTACTTTAAGTGTTTTAAAGGCAGTACCTCATTTTATTCCAGTAACTGTTATTGTTCCAGTCTTTCAGACATGGAAATTGAGGAGCAGAGAGGGGAAGCAGACTGCTCAGCTCTTAAGTAGTGGAGCAGGGATTCAGAGCCACGCAGTCTGACTCTGCAGAAGGGGAGCGAGCCCCTAGGGAGGGGAGATCGCAGATCCTAGAGAGCTTGGGGATGATTGATCTAGCGATGGGCTGGGAGGGATGGGAAGGGATGGGATCAATAGTCCAGGTGGAGAGGTTGCACCTTGGCCAAGTAAAAGAATACGTCTTCCTTGGAGATGGTGGGGGGTGGGGGGAGGATGAAAGGATGGATGATAATGATGCGAGGAGTCTCTGAGGCAGAGGGAAGAAAGTCAAGGCAGTACATATTAGATGACCTTAATCTCCCTGGGAAAGTAGGTAGCAACCTAGGTGGGGAAAGCTGGTCTTTCTCACCACTTCCTTTTTTTTTTTTTTTTGCTTCCCTGCCCAACCCCCTTCTCTTGTTTCCACCTGGAAGAAACAACCCAGGCTATATTTTCTCATCTAAGTTGGACATTGGTTTGTAAGTGAGGAATTAAGCAGAGGAAGGGGAAATAAAAGATTGCCTGAGGAAGGATCCTGAGAGTTAAGGAAGAACGTGGAAACGTGAAGGCACAGCAGAGGTAAGTACTGTTTTGATTTTATTTCAAGGACCTCTAACGGGGACTACAAAACTTGGTGGCATTATAGTTTATTTGTAAAGGGAACAGAAATGTGGAGTCCTTGAGTTTGGGGTCTGGAGTTAGAGATGGCTTGTGGTGGATGGATTGGAAAGCAGAATTTCTTTTTTCATTTAGTTTTTTTTCCTTTTTTTAAAAAACTAAATCAACACATAACAGAAACTTAGGAAGTACAGAAATATATGTAAAGGCCAGAAAAATCACTCTGCCTCTGAAAAACCATTATTACTATTTTGTAGCTTTTTCTATTGTTTATGCATTAAAAAACTGAAGTTTTACCATATCATACTTTTACGGCATAATTGTACTGTAGGCATTTTCCATGCCACCAAAACTTCTACTAAACCTACTTTTGAGAACATGAACAATGGGCAATTTAAATTATTAATAGTTAATTTTGTTAACATGGCTCATAAATGTAAACATGCTTTTTAATGGCAGGAGAGCAGTCCTTCACATGGATTCATTGCATTTTTTAGCTTTTCCTGTCATGCTGGACAGTAGGCTGTTTCCAGTTGTTTGCTTGAGTATTAATACTCCAACGAACATCTCCATGCACAAACCTTTGTTTGCAGTTTGACTATTTCTTTAGGATAGATTCTTAGAAGTAAAATAACCGAGACAACAGGCATGAATATTTTGCGGATTGTTTCTAGAAGGTTTGCTTGTATCTGTTTACACCCTAGCCACAGGGGCAAGCTGAGTTTAATTCTTGGGTGTGTCCAAACTCTGGGAGGTCGGGTCGGGAAGGTGGAGCAGGCACGCTGATTTGGACTCTGAACTGGGAGACAGTTGCTTGTTGCTCTGCTCTGGCTACGAGTGGCTCTCCATCACGTGTTCTTGGCTCAGGGTTAGAGACCCACGGTGGGTTTTGGCCCATATGGAAGGAAGGGCAGGGGTGTCAGGGCCGCGTCTGAAAGTGCTAGATGCGAGGGGGAGCCCAGAAGCAGTCCTTGCGTCTGCAAACATAATCAGCATCATCTGATCTGCAGTCATAAACCTTCTGAAAGCCGGTGACTGTGACAAAGGCTCTCCCTGGGCACACATGCACATGTGCACTTTCTTCAATTTCAAGGGACTCATTGATCCACAGAGGTCTCGGGCTGATGAACACCAGATTAAGAACATCTGCTTTGCAGACCATCAGTAGTTTTGGCCTTCTTTCCAGACAGTTTAGCACTTTGGGGACCCCTTTCAGTACCAGAAATTTCAAGCCACGTTCAGGATGACTGTAATGGTCTGAGTCTGCCCTTTTCAGACAAAACCCCTGCATCCATAGCTCCTTAATGCACATCAATGGGAGAAATTTTAATCTCAGCACTGGGGCTCAGGCTGGGCATTTGGACCACTTGATAAGTTGAGGGAGAGTGCATGGGAGAGAAAATACATACGCATCCACATATATTTTCCCAGATAAACACGTACTCTTACATACACACATAGACACACACATGACTCTCATATCTACACACACATATTCTTCAACGCACCCACATGCACATATATACATATATATATTTCCAGATACACATACTTTTGTACACATAATACATCACTCTCTCATACCTACACTCACACACACACATATTCCCAGAATCGCACATACTTTGCTTTAGAACTAGTCCTCCACGCCCTCTGGCTCAGCCCTGGGACTTCTGTTTCCTTCTTCACTTGGTCTTGGCCTAGACCCCCCTCCCCCACTCTTTTCCTTCCACCCAATAGTAAATATACCCTTCGGAGTTGCAGCACATGAAAAAGAAGCACAGGAGGAAAGTGGTAGATAAATTTAACAAGCATTAAAGTTAATATATAATTTAAATATGTATAAAATTATTCCATGCATCGATTAGAAAATGGGCTGTTGACCATTTCAAGGCAACAATCAATTTCAGAGTTCACAGGTCAGGTCAAGTTTCTTTCTAATGATCTACAGAAGCAGCAGCATTAGGGAGATAATGAACTCCATGGGCTTGCAGACGTGATCTATGGCCGGGTGGCCGTGGGGCCGGCCAGCGGGCCGAGTTCTCTCGCGGGCCCGTGTAAAAGCTTGGCTGGGTGATAACCCGTGATGTAATCAGGCGGTCTCTGGGATGACTTGTTTGTTTTTTATTTTTAAAAGACGGTGTGGTTGGCGAAACTCTGCAGTTGTCAACGTGTGGCTGTGGTGGGACCCTGTGAACGTGCGCGTAGAGCGTGAGCTTTTCTGGGAAGCGGAGGTGGGCGGGGCCAGCCCTGTCCATCACCTGGCGTGGCAGGGGCTGGGCAGCCCCGGGAAGGAGCAAACTGAGGACATGTGACCTCCCTGCTGGTCTGCTCCAGGGGCATCCCCCAAATCCCCCGGTGCTTCCACAGATGGAGGTGGAGGGCATTTTCCAGGGGTACTCCTAGGTCCCTACTTTAAACGGAGAGGGACCAAGGTTTGGGGGGATGGAGGGTAGAGGTGCTGGGATGGGACTACCCGCCCAGAAACGATGTGAAGCAAAGGCAAGGTGAGCTGCTAAGGGCGGCTCGGCACAGCCTTCAGTCCCCTTCTGATCTGGGAGGCCAGGCAGAATCCCCTGGCTCCTGGCTTTGATCAGGAACCCAGACCTGTCTTCTGATCATTGGCAAGAGACACTAGATCCCAGAGCATCCATCTTTCATCTTGGGGGGAGTTTGCTTTTTCAAAGGCCTTGAGATTTTGTGATGTAATGAGATGCTCTAGAGCTCACTGTACCTGAGCTGGTCCAGCCTCCCTGTTATCCTTTGAAGAGCAGTCAAGGAGGTGCTCCATCCTGCAGCAGTCCCTAGCCTTTTTGGCACCAATGACTGGTTTCGTGGAAGACTATATTTCCACCAAATGGGATCAGAGATGGTTTCAGAATGATTCAAGCCATTACATTTATTGTGCATTTTACTTTTATTGTTACTACATCAGTTCCATCTCAGATCATCAGGCATTAGATCCTGGGGGTTGGGGACCCCTGCTCTAAAACAGCTCAGGAGGGTCTATTCTTGATGCCTGAACCTCCACCATGAGAGACACATTCATTTTATTAACCATCACATTCTCTTTAAGATGTAAATCTGCCCCACAGGTCACTGGTTTACCTGTGGTTAATTAGGTGATACGCAGTCCCAGGAAGGAGGCAGAAGTACCGGAAGAGGATGTGGAGGAGCCCAGACTGGCTGAGAGCCCTTTTCTGCCATGGTGAGAACAGGGGCTGTTGTTCAACCTTGAGGGTCCCTGGAGGGTTTGCATTGGCCATGAGCCTCTGGCAACACTCCTCTGAAAACCATTGAAGGAAATGGGGAGGGAGAAGAAGGGAGGTGGGGGAGAGAAAGGAGAGGGAAGGAGGGGAGACTTGGGAAAAGAGAGTCACCTTAAGTTGTCTTGGCCCTTTCAAATCTCCGTGCGTTTATACATGTTCTTTCCTGTTCTTTCTGCTGCCCCATTTCTGCCCTGTCTGTCCAGCAAACTCCTGGTCTTCCCTGAGATCTTTCTGCTAGAGATGTGTTCCTGGGCATCCCTCTCTTCCACAGTTAACGATGGGTTCTCTGCACCCCTCCTGCTTCATGTATAATGCAGGGATGCACATGATCAGTGGATGTTGTGACTGTTTCACTCCCTGCTTGACTGGAAGCCCCTTGAAAGCACATGGGAGGCTCTCAGTACATGCTTGTTGAACTGAACACAGGCGGAGCACACCTGCTGCTGGGGTTCATTCCATTCCAGGGGTTTCCAGCCAGGCCTGGGGTGAGCGGATCATCCCTAAGGAGGCCAGAATTGAGGGTTGTTTCTGAAGGCGGGTGAGACAGGAGCCAGGGATGTTTCTAGAAGCCCAGGCCTGGGCTCAATGACACGATCAGCGTCTCATCCCTCTACAAGCTCTTCAAAAGGATGAAGTGAGGCTACAAACACCCAGGTAAGAAAATAGTGCAGAAGCGCATCCCATGGCTTTCAGGGCAGCAGGAAGGCCATCTCTCCTTTTCTATGGATGATGGGTTCCAAGGTGGCAGGGTTCAGTTGTCTGGATGTCTAGAGGACTCCCAGATTCCCCTTTGTTCCACTTGGCAAAACTTTCTGCGCCCTCCATCCCTGTCTTGTTGAGTCTCTGCCTTGTTTAGGGCTCAGGGCACTTGTGACCCTGGAAGGCAGGCCTAGTTCAATCCCTACAAGACAGACCCATCTGGAAGGATATGTGGGGAGACAAGAGAGCTTTCAATGAGCCTGAGACAACCAACAGCCCAGGAGAGCCATTTGGGAACAGTTGCTAATGAAGATGTGACGTCAGGACACCATGGAGGGATTTATGTAAAAGTTCCACTGAGGGGGCACCTTTGCCCCATCCCCCTCCTACATTTACCAACCCGTTGACTGTGCCCCAGGGCTCAGCTGCTGGGGGAGGGAGCCCTTGTGTTAAGTGACGATTGGGCACCCTACGCGGTGGTGGGAAAAATGGCATGTGCTAAGTGGTTCAGATCATTTTTGGTTGTCGTCCCAGGAGGTGTCAAGAGCCCCACAAACAGGTTTGTAACAACCTCCTTCTTCCCCTCATTAATCTCGTGAAGTGGAGGGAGGGAGAGAGCTGGGCGCACAGCAGTGTGTACATTACTGAGTTAACCAGGCATGTAATTAGCGCTCAGGTGCTCAGCAGAGGACAAACCACTCACGATTAGTAGTGTTTAGCTTTAATGCCCTAAGTTGGGGGAGCCACCATGCTGCCCAGGCACAGAGCTGCCCTGTCGCCCACAGTCCCTAGTGTGCCCTCCCTCCCTTCCCCTCTCTCCTCCTCGTGGATTTCGATGTTTGGGGCATTTGTGGATGCTTATGGAAATTTATGTAACTGTTCCAAGTGCTGTAAATCATGTTCTGACAAGGAAAGTCCGTGATCCTGGCGCTGGGATAGCAAGGAGCCTGCGGGAGCCAGTTGTGGGAGCAGTTGGTCTTCTTTTCTATTTTAGAATCTTCTGTGAATTAGATGGAGATGAATGCTGTTATTAATTGCATGTTAATGGGGCCTTGGTTATAAAGCCATCTTTGTAATCCATGTGGGGAATTTGTCTACCAGGTGACACCATGTTCCAGCAAAGTGCTTCTGCTGCAGAAAGAGATGACTGAAGTTTTAGAGCCATGGTACCTAGGAGGTGGTCAAGACCCGCCCCTTTACTATGTCGTTGGGGAAACAGGCCCACCTGGGAAGCTGTTTTTCTATAATCATGGAGGTAATGGCGGAGTTAGGACTCTGGCTTCTCAACACCACGTGGCTTTCACTGGACTCCTTGAGTAGGATCTGACCTCATCCCATTCTGAGTCATGGTGGTGAAGAACCAGAGTTCTGGAAGATTTCGTTGTCAGTGAGCCCAGTGAGGGACAGATACACCTGTGACAGGGTCGTCCTCTGCAGCAGGGAGAAGAGATCCCTGCCCTGTCCTCTAGATAGAGGTGTCTTGTTGTGCTCTTAGGAGCCTCAAGGTGAGAATGTGAGTGAGCAGAAGGGATGCATGATAATTTCTCAGGTAGAGAGAGCTGCTTATTCATGGATGTGGGGAGAGAAGCAGTTTAAGATGGAGTGGAGTGACTGCCCATGCTGTTCCAGTTATGTCTCCTGGAAAGAAGACAGAGGACAGGTGGTGGAAACAGAAGCAGAGAGTTTCTGGACTATTTCATCTCTTTGGGGAAAACGTACCAGGTACCTTCAGAGTTTGGATTTCTAAAGCTGGCTACCTCATCACCTAAGTATGAAGTTCTGGCCTCAGTCTGCCTTTCCAGCCTCATCTCTTAAAACATCCTGGTAAGTATCTTCTGCAACAGGCAAGCCAATTAATTGTCTAGAGCGGGGATTGCCTTTTATTTGCTACCATTGTCCATATCTACTCTTGTTTTTGGAATGCTCCTCACTAGCCAAGCCTGGTCCATTTCAAATTTCACCTCTGCCAGGAAGCCTTCTCCTAGTGCTTTTTGCAGGAAACACTCCTGGAATCTGGAAGCCTTCATCTTCCCAGGACATCGGATGGGGTTGACTTGATGGCCTCTGCTGCTGGACTGCCTACCAGGGAAAGGCCACGTGGGGACCTTCTGAGGGTGGGGGTGGGAGCAGGGAGGGATAAGAAGATGAGGCTTAGGCTTGGTCCATCGCTCCAGGCCAGCACATAACGTTGCCAGCTTCAGGCTTTTGAACTTGAATTGTTACCTAGGAAAGGTGGTAGTAGGTGACAGTAGACTCATTCCTAGAGAGTAAACATTCTTAATCAGCTTTTTATTAATTTGCATGTGTATGCATATTCATCCCTAAGGGGCTTATTTTCCTGGTGGCTCAGACAGTAAAGAATCTGCCTGCAATGCAGGAGACCCGAGTTCGATCTCTCTGTTGCGAAGATCCCCTGGAGACGGGAATACCCACTCCAGTATTCTTGGAGAAGGCCATGGATAGAGGAAACTGGCAGGCTACGGCCCATGGGGTCACAAAGAGTTGGACACAACTGAGCGATGAACACAGCAACTTACCTAAGTCTCTAGTGTTTGAATCATATCAGAACATTCCAGTGAGTTCTAGATAGCCAGTATCTCCCCTTTCCTGAGTTAAAACTGGCAGCTCCTATTCCATTTAGCTTTTATGCAAAACCATGACAACAGTTTCATGCCACTGTAGGACAAGACACGACTCTGAGACTCTTGTTACTGAGTGGTGTGCCAAAAATTTATTACTTGGGTACTCATTGATGGCCTTAGTCTCCCATTCTTGAATCTGGTCCTTTTGATGAAACACACTCTTTAATTAAAAGCATCCTGCAAACACCACGACAGTGGCTTATTCCACATTCAGCAGTGGCGATGCTGGAGGATGACGGGTGGGAAGGTGGAGGGAAATGGCTGAGGCCCATAACTTAATTCCTGTGCATTAGCCTGTACTGCATTTCCCCTCTCCAATCTTGGCTTCTTTGTGAGTGAAACAAGCAGGATTAGCACATAAGAGAAGCCGGGGTCATAATTACACCCTGTGCGACGGGGCAGCAGAACCACCAAATAAATCCCTGGACAATTATTAAAATGGCCCAATGCATTACACAAATTAGAACAGGCTGGGACTTTTGGGGAGAAGGGAGGGGAGCGAAGAGCCAGTATTTAAGTGTTCTTGTAAGCCATCTAAGATATTAATGTTGCAAAGCTCCTTATGAATATTTAAGAACATAAAATGGAGCTTCGCTGCAGCCCCACAGCACCATAGAAGCCTGTAATACGGTTGAGCCCACTTAAGAAGGCAGAGCCTGAGTCCATGGCAGATTGAAGGCAGATGAAGCAGGACAGGCCCATTTGCAGGGGAAATGTTTGGCACAGGCCAGGGTAATGGTGTTGCATTAGATCCTCATAGAAGAGGATTTAGTTAAAGACTCACAACTTTTATGGGTGGGACTCCCTAGGGATTATTAACCCATTTCCCCACTCCCCAATGATTTTAGAAAATTGACACGATCCCTGAGTTTATCACAGACCCAATGAAGTCTGCGTTTAGACATCCCATTCAAATCCAGGTTGCACAGAACCTTCTTGGACACGGAGTCCTGGGACCTCTTGGGTCTCCGGGCTTTGATTTCTCAGAGCTGTGTTTGTGGCCCTTTTATACTGGTTCCTATAGGAAGACAATTGGCTCCAGGTTTTTCTTCGGAATGGATAGTATCCCCTGGATAAAAGGGAAGGGCTGCTTGATGGAAGAAGAGTCGGTCTTCAGAAACCAAGCTAACTGATGTCTTTCCCAGGATCAGATCTGGTGCATCCTTGTGTTGGGAATGGAGGTGTGGACTCCTCTCTTATAGGTGGCTGGAGACACAGAGTCAGCGGGACTCAGAGGAGGGTGTTGGGTAAGGACACCGAAGTCTTGGTTCTGGCTTCAGCTCAGCTAATGGTCTTACTTCCTGTCCCACTTTTCCCACCTGTCAAACGGGAATAATATTCTTGGCAAGCCTGTCCATCAATGGAAGAATAGATGTGGGTACACTCAGGAAGAAGGACGGTATAGAATATGCCATCTTCTGTAGATGTAGGAAGAGTATTATTACTTCTATTTTTTCCTTCTATTTCCTTCTATTTTTTCATGTATTTGCAGTGGTTCTGCTTTGTCCCACTTTATTCTTCCTCTAGATAAAGGGAAAAAGGAAATGGTCCCAGACTTGCCCACCCCCACCCTTCTAGACCCCTGGCCACCTCTTTTTAGGATTGGGAAACCTGTGACCTCTACAGCAACCACTGGCTGGAGTGGCCTGTGACAAAGTGGCCCAAGTGCTCGTCTGTGCAGAGGGATCTGAGGACACCTTTTCACTCATGATGTTGGGGAGGGAGGGGAAAAGAGCCTCCCCTCCGCTGAGAGGTTCAGCACGAGGGGCAGACAGATGGCCTGTGCTGCTGCAGATCAAAGTGAGACTGGTCACAGAATGTTCTGGACTTTCAGGTCCTCCCTGCAGTCCAGGTGGAGAGCTGCTCTTGCCCAGGTGGGTTCTAGGATTTCATACCCGATCCATCTCACCAGCACTTGGGAAACCATGAATTAGCAATGTATACATTTTCTTAGAAGCTCACAACAGAACAGTCCCCTTATCTCAATTTGGGGAATTTTAATCATGGTAACTGCTATCTATTGAGAAACCACACAGCCACCTGAGAGGTAGATATTATTCTCTGCACTTGACACAGAGTCAGGGAGGTCCAGGCTCTCCCTGCCACTCTTCCCTGGCTCTCTCTCTCTCATCCAGCTACATGCACAAAGGTACCATCTTCTCAAAAAGGATTTTCTGCCTGGCCCAGAATTTTTGACACCCATTGCCAGTCCTCGTGAACACTTCCTGCCTGTCTTAACCACACAAAACTCTATAAGCCATCAATCACAGCTTTATTAAATCTAAATGCATCAAGCCCTAAAAAC
This sequence comes from Bos indicus, assembly GCF_029378745.1. Classification (NCBI taxonomy): domain Eukaryota; kingdom Metazoa; phylum Chordata; class Mammalia; order Artiodactyla; family Bovidae; genus Bos; species Bos indicus. Next base: position 47,480,917 of record NC_091783.1, read on the forward strand.
AGAGTCAGCGAACCTGGGTTCAGATTATATCTCCTTACTTACTAACTGTATGACCTCACTCAAAGTACTTATCTTCTCTGAGCCTCAGTTTCCTTGTGAAAAATGTGGCGGGGGGGGGGGGGGGGGCGGGGAAGGGTGGGGATGATCAGAGTACTTGACTCTTTGAGTTAATGGGAGGATTAAATAGGATAATACTTGTGACGTGCCCAGGACGGGGCACAGATTGCGTGCTCACTGAGTGGGGGTGATCATCGTCTCCATCAGGGTCTGAGATTCCTCCAGCAGAGATTCATTCCATAGAGACCTTAAAACTCAGACACCTGGAGGGAAAAAAATGAATGGTAAGCCTTTATCTGCCAATGGTGTTATAGATCTAACATCAAGAGGTATGGCTTGGACAACTTCTATGGTGTCTTTCAACTTTGAGAATTTCTATTAAATAGTTTAGGGTGATCTGGGCCTGGGAGGAAGTTGTCACAGAAGAGAGGCCTAGAGGCACAGGAGGGAGGAGTCAAGAGGTGAAAGAAAGCCTGTTGCAGAGACATGATGATCTTTAGTGGAAGTGTTTCTTCAGGTTTCTGGGCCAGTCTGATTGTTTGCATGGTGATCCCTTGGGATCATTTTCATTAGCTATTTGAGGCAAAGTTCTTCCCTGATGGGTCAGTGATAAAGAATCCTCCTGCCAATGTAGGATATATGGGTTCAATCCCTGGGATAGGAAGATCCCCTGGAGAAGAAAATGGCAACCTACTCTGGTATTCTTGCCTGAGAAATCCCATGGAGAGAGGAGCCTGGCAAGTTACAGTCCATGGGGTTGCAAAAGAGTTGGACATGACTTAGCGACTAAAACAACAGCAACAAACAACATTTGAGGCAAAAGCAGGCAAAGCTGACGTTTCCCCTGTGATTTGCAAGTACCATCAATCAATCTTTCAATATTGTCATTAGTATTTGTTGGACACTGTGCTAAATATGTTTTCATTTAATTCTCAGTCACAATAACGATCTCCATTCTTATCTTACAGTTGGTGAGACAAAGCTCAAGGTCATAAGGGAACTGGTGGCATTGCGTTTGACCCCAAACAATCTGAATCTAGAGCTTTGCTCTCAAGTACCGCTGCTTCCTTCACACACGTTTAACAGAATGTGATGCTTTCAGCCTGGTCTGAAATTCACTTTGTAGTTGCAGCATCTAAGTGATCTGTGTCCTCTGCAAACTTATTGTTCAAAAGTAGTGTGTACTGTGTGCCAGGAGCTAATGTAGCCTGTGGTTAGAAAAGATGCTGCTGATCCAACATTACTAGGGCTCAAAGGATTGGACTGGTTTTGTGTTAGGACATCTACACTCTCTGAAGTCCCCTGGTCTGAGGGCTGCACACATTCCTAATTACAGTCTTGGAGACACAGTCATGAGCCAGGGGTCAGAGGGTTCCTTTCTTCATATGGAAACGAACTGGCTTCCAGGTGTAGGGGCAGTTCCCTGAGGGTTTCTAGATCACAGACCTTTGGGGCTGGAAGAGTCCTTGATCTCACCTGCACTTTAGCCAATGCGGTTGTACCAGCCAAGCTGAGGAAGCCAAAATAAACAAACATACAGAGGAGGGGCCCTTATATGTGGACAGTGTGTGGTTCATTTCACTCTTGCTTGGAAAACTCTCATATTTTTTACCTCTGTGATCTAAACTCCAACCTTTTTTTTTTTTTTGTATATAACTTTTGACCATTTCAGTCATTGGCCTCCTTTTCCTTCAAATGTGAGGGCCATTTATAACCTGTTCACACCCACATTGTTAGGTCTTTTGGTGTTCTCTCGCTGTTTCGTGTGGAAGGGTTTTGCTTCTGTGAGGCTCTGGTACCAGGCGTAGTGAGTGCTTTGCGGGGTGGATTTGTTTTCATGAGGATTGTGCCAGTGCACCAGAGCTACTCGGTAAATATGGACTGAAACATGGAAGCAAGGACAGACGCTGTCTTCTCCTCTGCCAAATCGAATCTAGCACAGGAACAGAGCACATGGTGGATGTTCTTTGGCACAGCTGACCCTCCACAGATGAGTAATTCCTCTTCTGCCTCCCCTCCTCCTCCTTCCTCTTCTCATTCTTTCTTGGCAGCCTCGTGCCTGGTGCCCAGGGGCCATGGAGTGTGCTGCATGGCCTGGGAGGAGCCATCCCACCCCGTTTACTTGCCATTGGGGTTTTCTAGCTTGTGCCCTTGTCAAGAGATATCTATGTCATGCCACACTCTAGGAAGGCAAGGGTGTGGCTTCCTGACAGGGCCCTGCGTATCTGGGAGAAAACATCCTTAAAACAGGCAGCCATTACTGGAGGTTCCCCTTAGGATTCCAGTGAGGGTCAGCAAACTAGCCCATGGTAATTAGAGAAACATGGAGCCTTCCAGGTGGACTTCAAAGATGGTCTATTGATATTTCAGTGATTTGCCAAATTTTTTGTAAAAAAGCTTTTGACCCCTTCCTCAAATGAAAGCTTACCTAGAAGCCCCTAAGTTGAATTTAGAGTTGTTCTGACTGCAGTGGAATATGGTTCCCAGCGCTTTATGTTCTTGACTCCTAGAGGGGCTCGGAGAACCCCACAGAGCTTCTTGGAGAACACTTTGAGAATCTATGTTAGTGACTCTAGGAAATAATTTTCATTTATTTTGGTGACCCAGCATCTAAACTTACTTTCCATTCTGGGGGAACATAATAAACATACAGGTACACTTATCAAAGATGTTTGATTCAACATGCTACCGCATATATCTGGGATTTCTAATTCTTTTCTTAAATGGCTTACTGAAATCTGTACTAATAACAGCTTATATGAAAATAAGATATCAGAAAAATTTCATACAATGTAAAGAATCAAAAAACTAGGTAGATAAGATTGATAATAGATTTATCACATGTAACCTGCTCACCCACCCATTAACTGTATACCCCAACAAGGAGTAGAAGATGCTTCCTTTACCAAGGCACTGGGAAATACCACAGAGGGAAGAGCCAGCACCTTCAAAGGGAGCTGCAATGGCTCTTATGCTTTATGCTGAGTGAGTGCTATAGCTGAAACGGGATCCTTGATTTCATTGGGGATACTAATATCCCCAGGGGAAGAGACCAAGGAGCGACATTTTAAAAGCCTCCAGAGGCAAGTTGGTACATGTATTATTTAATGTTCTTAATTGCAACATAATCCATGCTGGTTGGCTTAAACAGAAAAGGGATTTTATAAAAGGATATTAGGTACCCATGCAGGATGCAGAGCCTGGGGCTGTGGGGAGGCTTTAGTGAGGCACCACTGCTCCTTGGCACTGGGAATTCTCAGGACTGGACACCAGATGCTCTGCACTCTCACCATCGCAGAGCTGGCTCTTTCCACCATGTGTTTGCCAGATGTCGGGTCCACTGCACTTAGGCTCCTCTTCATTTTGCTCACTTCTGAATCCAATTTTCAGGCAGATCTGTCTGATTAGTCAGAATCTAAGTCACATACCTGCAAACTAATGGCAAGAGAATTTGAGAACATGAGAACTTTTCATTGGGCACATTACTGCAATAAATTTTGTTTCTGCTAACAAGGAAAAAGTAGAGAGTGACAACTGGGTAAGCAGCTAACAGTGTCTAATACTGCATGGTTTCATACAGGCAGCAGGCTAGTATGGTAATCAGAATATCCTCGACTCATAACTAACTTTGACTGATTATAAAGGCTTTTGCACTGAAATACACGGACAGTCTTTTAAAAGCTTCTTGGTCCATATAATCAAAACAAACAAGTAGCAAACACCAGATGTAGAGAACAGAGCTCTCTTTTGAGTCACCAGGTATGGAGATTATTGTTCCTCACTCAGTTCTTAAACTTCGGCCAGAGACTCAGAGCCCAGGCAAATTTGAGGAAGGACCCAGTAATTACATCACAAGTATATACTGCAGATCTTGCTCTTGGCTGTCTTCAAAGAGATCTAGAGCCTTTTACCAAGGTAACAGTGACTTGGTGGGAAGGGAGAGACATCAGTACCTTTTTAGATCTTTCATTGGCTCTGAGCTAATTCCTGAGGATACAGTTTGCCACTGTGATCCAAAGATCAATGGGGGATTTTATAGGATTTAGGTGATTAATGAAACTTTCGGCATCATAGTTGACATCAAGTGGACCCTCAAGTCATTTTATATTATTTTCTCAGTTCCTGACTGTATAGTTGAAATAGATTTATCTAGTATGAGGCAGAATTAATATATTGTTCACTTAATGGTTTCCTTTTTAGAAAGTTCTAAATAGAAGACTTAAAGTAGTAAATCAAAAGCAATACTCTAACCCTGGGGGAAATTGTTAAATCTGTCAGAGACTCAAAATGTACAGTTGTGTTATGCCTATGACAACCTCATTTAAATCATTTATCTGTCTGATGCAGAAAGTGGCTGTATCTTGGTGAATGGCCGTAGATCATTATAAAAGTGATGAAGTGGCTTCCAACTATAGCACTTCCAGATATGGATGCCTTACTAGAGAAAATAACCCAGTCCTTGACACTTACTCTGCAGCTACTTATAGGTTGGTGCTTTTTAAAAATTCAGTTCCAATACACGGTTTGCTTTCACCTGGCAAGGAGTGTAGTATACTTTATTGCTCCAGCACTCCATCTCTATGTCACAATTTAGTCTACAGAGATATTGAATCATCTCTTCATCTTACAAGACATCAGGTTGTTTCAGTATATTGACAATATCATGCTGATAGGTTGTGAAAAGCAGGAGATGTATGTATTATAAAATACGTAGGTAAGATACATGAATATAAGAGCCTAGGGGTTGAATTCCATGAAAATGTGGGCAATATAGACATATTTTAAGGTAAAATTTTATATAATTTAAATCAGCATGTTGTTGCTATTTTATATTTTTCATTTATCATCACTTTATGTATGCATTTAAATATATGTGGACATTTTCAGTTTTCACTCTTAGTTAAAATGCCGTAGTCTGCTTAGCTTTGCTGTCCCATTATAGCTTAGGTTGTTATATTTTGTTTCTTTATATTTTAAGTACTATTTCTGTAAATGTTTTCATATATATATATACACACACATATATATTTATTTATATTTGGGTTTTTCCTTAGAATATATCCCCTAAAGTGAAATTACTATGTCAAAGAGTGTTGTTAGCCTTTGCTAGATATTGTCCTATTGCTCTCTAAACAGATTGAACCCACTGAAAATGCTACTGAGAGTAATTATTGTAGTCCACTCAATTATCGTTTTGTTTATTTTGGTTATGTTTTTTAATATCATGTACTAATATATGCATTTCTGTAATTGTTAGGAATCTTGTGCATCACACAATGTGATTCTTTGTCGTTCTATAGTTTGTTCATATTATTCTGATTTCCTCGGCAAGTTTGTAAGCCTGTCAGTGGTTTGTAAGCTGTGCATCACCCATAAATTTATCCATCTGTTCATCATTTATTAAGTGTTTATTATATTCCAGTCTAGGCACCATGATAAGTTCCAGGATCCTGGAGAATAAAATGCAGTTATAAAAGGAGGGAAAGATGAATTATAAACTTTGAGAAAGCAGTACATGTAAAAAGGGCACGGAGAAGTGAGAGTATTATGTGACCTCCAGGAAGAGAATGAGCAGGGACACGCTGGGAGTTGTAAAGTTGGGTGAATTCTGATAGGATGATTTTGGCTCCAAATAATAGATAGCTGATTTAGACAGTGAGAGAAATTTATTATCTCATTAAGCAAGAAGTTCTGAAGTAGAATGCTCCAGAACTGGCGAATTCTATGGCTGGACAATGTCATTAAGAACCCAGGTTCTTTCCATTCTTCTGCTTTGCCACCCTAGTGGGCTTCTTTCATGGTTACCAGATGGCAGTGTCACTACTCAGACATCTTTTGCAGATAAAATGATGTGGGGTAGCAGAAAAGGGACTATCTCTTCCTTGTGTCTCTTCTTAAAAACAAGGAAAATTTGCTCAAAAACTCCACAGAGGACTTCCCCCCACTTGGCACATTCTGGGTCATATGTCCATCCACAAACCAAGTTCAAGCAAGCAGAGTGGCATTGTCCTGATGGATTTAGATTTTTAAAGACATACTTATTAATTAAGTGCTTCCATGGTGGCTCAGTGGTAAAGGATCTGCCTGCCAATGCAGGAGACATGGGTTCAATTCCTGGGTCGGGAAAATTCCCTGGAGAAGGAATGGCATCCCGCTCCAGTATTTTTCCCAGGAAAATCCCATGGACAGAGGAGCCTGGTGGGCTACAGCCGGGCTACGGTCCATGGGGTTGCAAAAGAGTCAGACCCAATTTAGCGACTACATAGCAGCAACAACAACGTGAATTAGGAATAGGATCACCTTCCTTGAATATTGTCACTGATCAAACTCAGAGAGTGTTTAGCAAAAAAGAATGGGGAAAAGGGTTTTGGATAGATAACCAGTTGTGTTTGTATATCAGGGAACACATTGGTTCCCGCATAAGGGTGGTTGATTCACTGACTGTCACTTCTGAATTATTTCCTATGGAGATTCTGTCCTTAATCAGTTCTGAACCATGGAGAGTTCAAGTGGTAATGGGAGAGTTATAGGAGTGCCCTCTTTCCCTATCCCCATCGTATTCCCCAGTAAAACAGTGGGTGAAAAGAGATTGATAGTTATGAAATAAATATTTATTGTACGTCTGTGCTGCGTTGACACAGGGGTCATGGATTCAGAACAAAGTAAGTGTAACACCCAGTCCTGCTCCCAAGGAGTTCATCATGAGGGTTGGGGTGAGGAGATAGGTGAAGGGAGTAAATAGGTTCATATGCTGATAATGTGAGGTTGATGTGACATCATTGATAATACAATGATGACAACTGTCATTTATTGAATATCTGCTATGTTCTACCTAAGAACTTTGCCTAGTTTTCTCATTTAATCTTTACAGCTACCCTCGTTTATTTTCCCCATTGAGAAAAATGAGCCTTAGGATTAGGTGCCTTGTTCAAGTCCTCCCAGCTGGTAAAGGTGAGAACCAGATCTCAAACTGAGGCCTGCTGACTTGGAGCTCATGTTTTTAACCATGCTGCTATGTCATCTCCTGGTCACTAGCCCCAACACCAGGTACCGCATATTCCCAGAGGAAGGCTATGCTCAGGGTGTCTGGGGTAGGGCTGTGAGTATTTTGTAAATGAAGTGCAAATGGAAGGCCAGAGCAGAAGCCAGATGAACAAGACTGGGAAGGTCTTGGAGCCAGCAGGAAGAACATGTACAAAGACTTAGAGACATGGAAGAACTGGGAGGTGGACTATATTAAGAGTTGGGACTGGAGAAGGAGGGTGGACCAGACACAGACAGACAGGCTTGTATCCTGTGCTTAGAGGTTTGGATTTGTCTCGTGGGCAATGAATATTTTCTGAAGTTTTGGAAGAAGAGTTGGGTTCTAGAAAGACCAACTTAGCACTGTGGAAAATGGATTTGGAGGGGACAGGATCCCAGGGAGAGCAGCTAGGAATATTTACATCCAGGTGAGAGAAAATTAGGGAGGACAGTGAAATAACTGATAAAACATTTTAGAGATAGAATCAAGAGGATTTCGTGATTGAATAGGTTTGGAGGTAAAAGGGAAAGAAGATTAAAGGATGACTCCCATATACCTGATTTGGGCAACATAGTAACTCTGTATATTCAGAAATCCCTGTATTGTGGGTGACAGACACTCAGTTCCAACTAGCTTAAGCAAAAAGAAATGTAGAACACCTATAGCTGGGTAGAAACTGACACAGCTCCTAGAGTTGAAGGAAGAGATATAGGCATGAGCCAAGGCCTCAGTACCTCTAGGGCATTGCCTGCGTCTCATCTTTTCCTGTCTCTCTCCAGCTATTTCCACATGCCAGCAAAGATGACCCACTCCAGTTTGCCCATCCCAGTGGAGACAGCTTCTCCCACCACAGGGCTGCTCTGGGACCAGTCCCTGTGTCCAGGGGAACGGGGTTTTGTGGTGGTCAGGCCAGGATCATCTGCTCAGTCATATAAACAGAAGAAAGGAGATGGTGCAGAATGTATTGGGCAGCCCAAGATAACACAGCGTGGTTCCCTTTAGACGCTGTTGACCAAGAGAGAAGGCAGTGGAGGAATGGTGTTAAATGGCTCTCAGTCCTCTTCCGATTTGGATGTGTGGGATTCACAGCATCAAACCACTTAGCTGACTCCAAGTGCCATAATAATTTATTGAAATCAACACGCTGGTGAGACAAGGAGCCTGACAGACAGCAGATGGCTCCCACACAGAAAGGCTAATCAATTCTGACAAATAACAGCCATCGTAAAAGAGGGGAACGTACACAGCATGCACACGCAGGTCTGAATGGCTCAGAGACAAAGGCTCCTGCTTGGCCTAGCCAGGACAGGGAAATAGCATCGTGGGAAAGCCTAGGCATTTCAGATGCTCAGCACTGACCTTACCTCCCACGGGTCACCCACAGAGATCTCTGCTCTACTCACACCTGACTCTCCAGACTTCCTCAGACATGCCTTAGGCTTTCCCACCTCTGTGCCTTTTCTCCTCCCTCCCTCTGCCTGGGAGACCCTGCCCCTTCCCCTCTTTCTGTCAAGAACTGATCTAGTCCTCCATGTCCAGCACAAGCCCTCTCTCCTCCTGAAGACTTGTATTATTAGGGCTTCATGGATATGTTTGTGACTAGTTGTCTTCATGAGGTTAACCAGACTGCAAGCTTCCTGAGAACAAGTGACCTGCCTTCCTCATTTCTGCATACGCAGAAGCAGGTAGCACAGGACTGTGAACTAAATTTTTAATGAAGGATCACTAGTTTGCTTTCAGTCTTGGGGTGGAGTGAATAATATTTCTTAAGAGATAGAAAAAGTATTTGCAACATAACGGTAAAGGATGAATGATGTTAATATATTAAAATCAGCCTCTAAAAATCAATAACACAGGACAAGAGACCCAATAGGGAAGTCAGGAATGAAAATTAACAGCAAATTCACTGAACAGCCCATACTTATGAAAAAGGTCAACTTTACTAGTTATCGAGGAGATACAAATTAGGACAGTGTGATTCTAATTTTTGCTTATCAAACTGGGAATATTTAAAAACGAATTCTTCAGTGTTGGTAGGAACATGGTGAAACAGCTTGTCATTTTCTATAGCAGGGACTGCATGTGGATACAGCCTTCCTGGAGAGGAAGCTGGCAATTCTTTAAAAGAGGCTGAAAAATGTCCATGCTTTAAAAGTCTGTAATTCTGCTTCTAGAGTTTTATTCTAAGAATGTATACAGGGCTGTGCACATAGATTAGGTATAAGGATGCTTATGTTAGTATGATCGGAGAAGGCGATGGCACCCCACTCCAGTACTCTTGTCTGGAAACTCCCATGGACGGAGGAGCCTGGTAGGCTGCAGTCCATGGGGTCTCGAAGAGTTGGACACGACTGAGCGACTTCACTTTCACTTTTCACTTTCATGCATTGGAGAAGGAAATGGCAGCCCACTCCAGTGTTCTTGCCTGGAGAATCCCAGGGACGGGGGAGCCTGGTGGGCTGCCGTCTATGGGGTTGCACAGAGTTGGACACGACTGAAGCGACTTAGCAGCTTGTTAGTATGATGGTGAATGACTCGTCTGATCCTCTCTTATTCAGTGTTTAGAAGAAAGAAAAAAAGAAAGAGAAATGGAATTTATACAGTTCCTTCCCTTTTACTTGATTTGACAGTCTCCAAAAAACTCCTTTAAAAATCCTGGAAAAAAAATCTGACTTGACTTTCTCTTTTTTTTTTTGACTTCTCTTTTAAAAAAAAATCCTTAAAATTGGTTTGATGCCTGCTGGAATAAAGTGACTAGCTTCCTTTACTTTGATTTGTAATATTCTACTTTCCCTGGAGGACCTACCCTTAGGGTCTAAGCTACTGCAATGAACATACTGGTTTCCCATATAATTCTGCAGCTTCCATCATGTTCCTGCTCACTGATCAGGTCCTGGGAGTTTTAGGGGGATATGATATTCTGTTTTAGAGACTCAGTTAGTGGGGGTATAGACAGGAAGAAGGAGCCTCCTTTTATTATTGCTCAGGCTACTTAAGCACTGTCAACTCATTCAAATACCTATCCGCCCATCCACCTACCCATCTATCCATTCATCCATCCATCTATCCATCCACCCATCCATCTATCCATCTATCCATTCATCCACCCATCCATCCATTCATCCATCCATCTATCCATTCATCCATCCATCTATCCATCTACCCATCCATCTATCTATCCATCCATCCATCCATCCATCTATCCATCTATCCATCTATCCACTCATCCATCCATCTATCCATTCATCCATCCATCTATCCATCTACCCATCCATCTATCCATTCATCCATCCATCTAAGCATCCATCTCTCCTTGCACTCCCAACATTGATGGAGCACATGCTATGTGCCAGAAACTGCCATGCGTTGGGTACTGGCTTTACAGAGGTAAGGGGCATGGTCCCTACCACCAGGTTACTCACAGCACAGGAGCATGGTGGATTGTAAAGAGACAGTTTGTTGTTTCTTCTGGCAGCACATATGAAGCTCTCTGGAGCACAGAGGTGGGGGATCTAATTCAGATGGTGAATCACTGGTGAATACCAGAGGGAGAACCTGAGCAAGGCTTTCAGAGTTGTCTGTGAGTTCACCCTGTAAGAGAGCAAGGAGAGGGGAGCATTTCAGAGAGAACCAACAGCATGTGTCAAGGTCTGAAATTGAGAAGAAGCATGACTGTGGGCTTTGGCAGTTAAAGGATGGGGTAGAGATGGAAGGGCAAGGAGGCATGAGGGTATCGGTGTCTCTTTGGAACTGCCTGGGAGCTTAAGCTTTATCTGGGAGGCAGAGAGGGGGACATTGGAAGGTTTAAGAGAGAAGTTTTAAGTGTATTTGAGAAGTCAGGCTGGTAGCAGGAAAAGGATGGATGGAAGCAGCTAGAGGCCAGTCAGGACATGATTGCAGAGACCCAGAAAGTCATGAGATGTTACAAAGGCCAAGTTGACAGGACTGGGGGACAGAGCACGTGAAGTGAGGGAAGGTAACAAGGGGTGAGGGGTGAGGGGACATCAACAGAAACGCCCAGGTTTCTGGTGTGAGCTTCCTGGTCTAGATTTAGATGTTGTCGGGAGGCAGAGAAGATGATTCCTCTCTTGTTCCATTTCCTGTGGAATCACACTCCATATTCAACCCTCCCCTCTTTCTCTTCCTCTTCTAGTCTGTCTCCTGGAGTCCTTTGGTCGTAGCTGTTGTAGATGGCCCAGACATAACCCTGTTCCCCAGGGCCAGCATTCACACTATTTCCTGGGCCACAAATGGCTCTCCTGATAGCAAGTTCGATAGCCTGGTCTCAGGGATGGGCAACTGAGGACCCCTGTCCCTGCTGAGAGAGTTCCTGAATGGAGTCTATACTTCATTTCAGGAAACGTGGTTGAGGGAGAGTCTCCTTTGTACTCAGCACAGGGCAGGGCACTGTGCAAAACAATCTAGTACATATTGATTGCACTTTTTTTTTCTACTTTCAAGGCCCAGTTTAAGTGACAGTTCGTTGTCTTACAAAATCTTTCCTATGTCCTTACTCCCACCCTGGGTTCCCATGGGTAAACCTCTATTACATTCCATTCACATTGAATTATCAGCATTTGTTCAAGCATTGGTCGAGCATCTGTCCTTTTGGATAGGCTGGACTTTCTTGGGGTTAAGGGCCACATATATTCCCCTTTTCCCTCTAGCATATGCCCATCTTTGCTCTTCCTTATCCCCTAGCGCTTTGAACAGTGTTTCATACACTTAGTACCCATCACTGGGACTTCTAACTTCTTTAGTTGGGTTATGCTGTTGTTTACTTTTTAACCATTAACAGTCAGTTGCTGAGATTGTTGGGTGTCAGACACAAAAATTTTTTAAACTTATCACTGTGGACTGAAGCTTTGACACTGCCTGGCAACCTGATTTCCTCTGATTGGTCTGGTGTGCTCGAGGGAAGGCATTTGGCCTGGAAATGTGATGCTTTGAAGATGCCATAGGAAGCAAAACACTCTGCTTTCCGCTTGGGAATGGGACTTGTGCCTTTAAGACCTGTCTTGGGAAATCAGCCCGAGCAACATAATTGCAATGAAATTACCCCAGATCACACCCACACATTCATTATGAGAGTCCTTATTGACACCTTGACAATTTGTTTCAGAAGACGTTATTGCATATTCCTCCCCCTGGAATAGATGCAGATGCATATAGACATACGAGCCCACGCATAATGTATATGCATATCAGCATGTTTTTATTATATAATTATATGAGGCTATCAATCAGTTTTCATTTGGAACTCTTTGCCTTTATAGTTCAGGAAGTTATTTAAAACCAAGAGGTGGAGGAGAGAGAGCCTAAAAGAACTAAAGAGGAGGCGCAAGATTGGGTAAACCAATGAGTGTGTCTTTGCTATTTGAGAGCTGAACTTCCCCCATCCTCCAGCCCATTCCTCCCCCCTGCCCTCTACCACGTCTTTCTACTGGTGGGGGCTCAGTCCTGGGCAGCACCCACAGCAGAAGTGTATCAATGGAACAACTCCAAGGAGAACCACCTCAAGGTCATAAGGTGCCATCTCTGGCCCTTGTAGACTTTTCTGTTGGGTCTGGGGAAGGCTTATAGTTACAATGATCTGCTTACAGTAGTAAAGGGACAGCTGACTGCTGGATGTCCATGAAGGTCCAAGAAGGTCCTTGAGGATCAAGCAAGATACCTTAGAGCAGGACTTTCCAAGCTGTTAAAGTCAGGATACACGTGAAGATGAGAATCTTTGTATGGCACGTTGTAGTAAATTGCAGGGGATCTGGGATTCTATGTGAGATTTAGAAGAAAAAGTCATTCCATTTTCTTTATATTATGCAAAATGAAAAAGAAAATATGGTATACTGGGAAATATTATACAATATGTATGGCTTCAGAATAAAACATTTTCCTCATTTTAATGAGAAACTTGAGTTTGCTTCCTTCCATGATTGTAACTATTTCATATCAGAGTTTGTGTTTGAAATGGCTACACACCATGCCTGATCTTTTAATGATGATCTCTACAAATCGTTGGTGGTCACTCTTGATAAGAAACTTTGTTTGCACAAGTGGGTGATAAAAAATTTAAAGCCATTTTTTACAATCATTAAAGATTCATAATGGTTGAAATTGTGTTTAAAGAATTCAACAGCCTTCCTTTTCTTTCACTGACAGATGTAGTGTTGAAAGTTTTTGTGATGATGCAGGTGGGTTTCAAGTCCAATTGAACTTACTCACATCAAGGATTCGGAAGAATGATGGCATTCTCATTTGCAGAATGTAGACGGGGTGTGGGAGCTTCCATTCTGCAGCTGCTTTGGCTGACACTTAAAGGATACAACCACTGCAAACAGACAAAAGTAGAGGACATACGTGAGTTCAGCCCAAGGTCATTGCCACTATGTGCGTGCATGCTCAGTCGAGACTCCGTCTCTTTGTGACCCTGTGGACTGTAGCCTGCCAGGCTCCTCTGTCCCTGGGATTCTCCAGGCAAGGATACTGGAGTGGGTTGCCATGCCCTCCTCCAGGGCATCTTCCTGATCTAGGGATTGACCTGCATCTCTTATGTCTCCTGCGTTGGCAGAAGGCTTCTCTACCACTATTGCTAGTGCACCTGGAAGTCCCATCGCCACAACACCTGCCATTAAACCTCGCAGCCTCTCTGCCCCTTTTCTCTGATTGCTTCCTCTGGGGCTGCACATGGCACTCCATGGCATGTGAGCTGCTGCAGCAGCCCATTAGACTTTGTGTCAGAAGGGTGTGCGCTCAGTTGCTGGAGTCCAGCTGTAGAGGATCTCATTGGTCATTTTCATTGCAGCTCTGAAGGGCAGCATGGGTCAGATGTCTCATGGGAACCACAGTGTTTATTTCCAGTCCTGTCACCTTGAGTGGCCTTCTGAGGAGCCGCACACAGGTTGCTTGTGGCCACAGGAGACCATCCCTGGGCACCCTGTCTGCCCCATGCCCTTAAATGCCCCGTGCTTCCCACCCCCAGTCCTTTGCTCACACTTTGATCTTTCCTAGACTGTTTGTTTTGGCTGCACCTCGAGGCATGTGGAATCTTGGTTTCCCAATCGGGTATCAAACCCACACCCCCCGCAGTGGAAGCGCAGATTCTAAACTACTGGACCACCAGGGAAGTCCCTCAGAGTGTTTTCTTATCCTCTGTCCTCATTTTTAAGTCCTACCTGGCCCGCAAAGCCCCCGTCAAGCCCTTCTCCTCTTCCAAGGCTTATCTGACTGATGTGTCCCACAGGAACCCACCTCCCTGGAGTCTGCCCACCAGGAGCCCTGAACTCACAGAAATTTACATGACATTTAAAAATCTCAATGGGCTCTTGTTGTGATGAGAAAATGAACACCCAAGTATGCTAGTATCTCAGGGGCTCTGATCCTAGGGACTCAAGAAGAGACCGTCTCTTGTTCATCCCCACATGATGCCTTGCACAGAGTAGGCGCTCCAGTCATATTATCTAAGTGATTAATAGGAAGCGACTTGCATGCAGTGAAAACGATTCATAATGATGTTGCTTAATAAATTCCAGGAAAAATAATGTTTTTTCGGCACCAACTTTTGTGCAACATTCAAGGAATACCAACAACTTCTCAGAACAGAGAATGCCTGAATCATACCTGCCAAAATGCGCCAGTGTTCCTCTTTTCTGCTGGTTGAGTAATCAAATAAACGCTCAATTAACTGTGATATGACAGGCTCATTAGCGTTTTCTAAATACACTTTACCAGCCAGTCCAGCATTTTCATTTTGACCAAGGGGCATTTCTGCTATAAGAGAGGGTTGTAGAAGCGTAGGCAGTTTTTGCACAGAATGAGCCCTCCCCACCCTGACTCTCCCTGGAGAAGACTTTGCCAACTGGAAGCGGATGGAGAAGAGCCAAGTTAGGGGCCCCCTAGGTAACTGAGCTTGGAGTTCAGAGCCCCAGTTTGCTTGGGTGCCTGTTTTGTTTTTTTCTTAATTTAAGTTTGTGATTGACTTATTATGTGCCCTGGCACTTTTAAGAGATTCGAATAAAACACAGTGAGAGTTCAGAACAAATGTAAATGGCCTCAAAGAAAAGGGAAGGGAAAAAAACAACAATAATCTTTTTTAATGGCTGTAAAATGTGGGAAGGATAGATCATGAGCTCTCTGCATGGGGCCCTCGTCTGATCTCAATCCAGTATTGTAATTTAGACATGACTTTTTATTTAATTTCTGACTGAGAAAGGGAAATTAGAAAACAGCATTATCTCAGCTGCTTCATTATAATGAACAATATTTCACAGTGCCAGCCCTGGAGTTACCTTCAGAACTTCTTTTATGAGGCGGATGTTGACTCTGGTTCTAGGCGAGCTTGAATTTTCCCACACACTGGTTGCTTGAGGAGCAAGAGCGGAAGTACGGTTTTTAATTAGAAGCTGGTTTAAGGCTCAGGCAGCCCACAGGTTTGCAGGTAAGGGAAGGGAATAGTGAGGTAATAAAATGAGGCGCTGGAAGACACCAAAACCTGGATCAGGCAGTTCTGGACTTCCTTACATGTAAGTAACAGTTCCCTTTTAATCTCCTCACCATGTTTATTTATTTAATTTTTAAATCAGAAGGGGATTTATCCAATCTGTAATTAACCCTTGCATCTGGCCAAGCAATTCTGCCTCCTGCCCCTTCCACTCCCCATGCCTGGCCACTAAATACATAATGGTCTGATAAATATTTAAGCAGCGATGAGGGAGATAATGCGAATAATCCATTAGAGCCGCCTGCCTGGGCTGGCGCAAGTGGACACAGTAAGTGCTAAGATCCCAGGCTGGGCAGTAGGCTTGCTGACCGCCGAGCCTGGCTGTGGGGAGACAAGATGTTGGAGGCCCCAGGAGCCTTTGCTCCCACTCTGCCCCGCTTGACCTTTGATCTTGCCCCCACGGGTCAGCCTCACTGCAGAATGGGATGGGGCGGGGTCCATCCTCTGGAAAAGGGGATGGTGTGAATTCCCCACCATGAAGTGACCCTGGACGTCCACCCCATGGCTGCAGGGGACTCTAGGACAACCTGCTGCTCGCCTCCGTAACCAGGACAACCACCAGCCCCAGTTTGCACAGGACAGTCCCAGGTCACGCGAGGCGGCTGGCATGGGTATTAATATTGTCTTCTTCCACTTTCAGGAGACCCACTTTGGACAGTAAATGTTATGAGCACCCTATCTCTGACTTTCTAATAACATGGCTCAGAATGATGGAGGGAGGCGGGAAATCATAGCAGCAATTTCCCTCACATTATACACACTAAAGCCAGCCATCAAAACGGGTCAAAAATCTGACATTCAACGACAGAAGCCCTTCACCCAGACGCACACATACACACAGAGCATCACCTGTTGACTTCTAACTCTCCTTGTAGGCCACCTGTGTACCCTTCTCAGCTCACTGCCGTCTCTTCCTGGATGCTAATGTTGGGAGACACACCTTATCTCTGCGGGCTCTTTCAGGGTACAGGTTGGCTCTAATGTATCAAGCCATCCACCATTGCTCCCAGCTCAGTGTTGACTCTGCTTGCAGAATGAATGAATCGGTTGGGATTGTTCATGATTATGTTAAATCTCTCTTGTTGTCTCAGAAGGTCTTTGACTTAAGAAAACAGCAAATGTTTTCTTATCCTTCTTTATCCAGGGTATCATTCATGGACTTGAATACATATTCATGTAAAACTCCCCTTTATACACACACAGTTCAAAATAATAAGTGAAGTACTGTGTGCATATACTTTATTTCAACACCTCCTCTCCACCCTCAGGAAACAGAAAGATCCAAGTCCCCATTTGTAATGAATTCATCTCTATTAGCCTTCTCTTGTTTCCTCTTCTTAGAAAGTTCAGGATGGTTTCTATGATCCACTCAATTAACTCTTTCTCTTCCTTCTTTCCCTTTCATTCATTTCTTCACTCACTGAAGCATCATCCATCGTTATTTACTGAATACTGTGCACTGGACTCAACTGATTCCTGGAGTGACTTCAGCCAAGCCCTCAGTTTCCTCGTGACTGGAATTAACTGAATGTTGCATCACTGGTCTCAGAAACACCACCCAGCCATTGCTTGTAGATAGATCTGACATAAATCCACGTGTCTGCCTCCTCCTAGCTCCCAGAGGGCAAATCTAGAGAGTGAGGAGGGAAGGAGTCCCTGGTGGCTTCACACCCTCAAGTGTCTTTATGTATTGACCTTCCTTCCTCCCTTCCTTCCACAGGGTGAACCTGTGCCTGATGCTGCTCAGCTCTGCTCCTCTGGGGCTGCTTCCACCAGAGCTCAGCTGCCCTAGCCCTCCAAGGCCACGAGCCCCCATGGCCTTGATGTCAGCCTCCGCCCTGTGGCCGTGTTCTTGGGGTGTTTCCTTCAGTGCTCATGCCTGCAGGTCCCACCTCCCCGCAATGAGCCTGCTTAGACACCCAGGTCTTTATGCCCAGCTAGTCATTCAGAACCTCACCCATAGCTGGTGCTCTCTTCACAGCTGAAATATTATTATTCACACATGTGCACAGATAAATATAACACAGGCATGTGTACATGTCTGCACAACATGCATATACTAATACATGCATATACTAATACGTGTGTATACTAATACACGCGTACAACTTGCAAAAATAGTTCACAGAATCAACCCACCCTTGCACACCTATAAACTTAATATGTGTATACATCTTGCACATACATACATAACATATACACAAGCACACACACCCTAAAATCATAGAAAATATGAACTAGAAATCAGACTTCAAACGTGTGTAAGACTCCCGCATGTGAAGGACTTTGCTACAATATGTGCCCTGTGGAATAGAAGTGAAAATGTGAGCTAGTATGTAACTATGCACACCCTTATTCTGTGAATACACACCACCATTCCTCTCTACCTTAAGTATCTTTTCTCTCATGTTACTATTGGCATTGTAGGTGGCTGCTAGCAGTATAATTTAGTTTAGCACTTTTTTAAAGACTATTTTTTTAAAGGAGTTTTAGATTTGCAGCAAAACTTAGTGAAGGTACAGGGATTTCTCATATACCCTAACTCTACACATGCATAGCCCACCTCATCATCAGTATCCCCCATCAGAGGGTTATGTTTGTTACAACCAATAAACTTACATTGATGCATCTTAGTCACTCAAAAGTCCATAGATTACCTTTAAGGTTTATTCTTGGTGTACATTCTATGGGCTTGGACAAATACATAATGTCATGTACCCATCATTAGAGTGTCATACAAAGTACTTTCAGGGCCCTAAAAATTCTCCATGCTGCATCTATTTATTCCCTCCACCCTCAATCTCTGGCAACTACTGATCTTTTGACTGTGGTCTTAAGTTTTGCTTTTCCAGAATGTCGTATAATTGGAATCAATAATAACCTTTTCAGATTGGCTTCTTTCACTTAGCAGTATGATCTTCCCTCATAGCTCAGTTGGTAAAGAATATGCCTGAAGGGCAGGAGACCCATGTTCGATTCCCTGGAGAAGGAAATGACAACTCACTCCGGTATTCTTGCCTGGAGGATTCCATGGACAGATGAGCCTGGCAGGCTACAGTCCCTGGGGTCGCAAGAGCAGGACACGACTTAGTGACTAAACCACCACCACAAAGGTTCCTCCATGTCTTTTCATGGTTTTATAGGTCATTTCTTTTTAGTGCTGATTAATAGTTCCCCGTCTGGATGTACCACAGTTTATTAATTTACCTGTTAAAGGACATCAAGGTTGCTTCCAAGTTTCGGCAGTTATGAATAAGCAATAAACATACGTGTGCAGGTTTTTCTGTGGATGATTGCTGGGTCATATGGCAAGAATACGGTGAGTTTTGTAAGTAACTGCCAAACTGCCTTCCAAAGTGAACATACCATTTGCATTATCACCAGCAATGGGTGGGTTCTTTCTACTCCACATCCTTCTCAGCATTTGCTGTTGTCAATGTTTCAGATTTTTGGCCATTCTCATTGGTGTGTAGTAGAATCTTATTTTTGGTGTAATTTGCATTTCTCTGATGACATGATATGGAGCATACGTTTTTTTTTTTGCCATGTGTATTTTGGTGAGGTGTCTGTTAAGGTATTCGATCCACTTTATTCAGGTTTCTTATTTTCTTATTGTTGAGTTTTAAGAGTTATTTGTATATTTTGGATAATAGTTCTTTACCAGATTTACCTTTTGCAAATATTTTCTTCCTATCTGTGGCTAGTCCTCTCATTCTCTCAAAATTGTCTTTTCAATTTTAATGCAGTTTTTAACTTTAATGAAGTACAGCTTATCAATTCTTTTTTTTTTTTTTTTTCACAGATCATGCCTTTGATGTAGTATCTGAAAAGCCATTGCCACACCTAAGGTCATCTAGGTTTTCTCCTACGTTATCTATCTCCTAAAAAGTTCATATTTTTGTGTCTTACATGTAGGTCTATGATCCAGTTTGAGTTAATTTTTGTGAGAGGTGTAAGGCCTGTGCCTAGATTCATTTTCTTTATATTTAGATGTCCAGTTGTTCCAGCACTGTTTGTTGAAAAGGCAATCTTTGCTCCATTGTATTGGTTTGTATTTGCCTTTTGTATTTGTGCCATTGCACTGACTAAATTTATATAGATCTATGGCTCAGAGGTTAAAGTGTCTGCCTGGAATGCGGGAGACCCGGGTTCGATCCCTGGGTCGGGAAAATCCCCTGGAGAAGGAAATGGCAAACCACTCCAGTACTCTTGCCTGGAAAATCCCATGGAGGGAGGAGCCTGGTAGGCTACAGTCCATGGGGTCACAAAGAGTCGGACACGACTGAGCGACTTCACAATTTCAGGACTCTCTATTCTATAGACATCCCATAGTTCTTAGAATTCTGTTCTGTTTTTTCAATCTGTGATCTCTTTGTTTTTCAATTTTGGAGGTTTCTATTTTTTTTTTTTTAATATCTAACTCTTCTTTTTGGTTTCTTCTTTGGATTTACATCTCTCTGCATACATTGCCCATCTGTTCTTGCATGCTGTCTACTTTATCCATTACATCCTTAGCATATACATCATCAGTTCAGTTCAGTTCAGTCACTCAGTCGTGTCTGACTCTGCGACCCCATGAACTGCAGCACGCCAGGCCTCCCTGTCCATCACCAACTCCCGGAGTTCACTCAGACTCACGTCCATCGAGTTGGTGACGCCATCCAGCCATCTCATCCTCTGCCGTCCCCTTTTCCTCCTGCCCCCAATCCCTCCCAGCGTCAGAGTCTTTTCCAATGAGTCAACTCTTTGCATGAGGTGGCCAAAGTACTGGAGTTTCAGGTTTAGCATCATTCCTCCAAAGAACACTGAGGGCTGATCTCCTTTAAAATGGACTGGATATACATCATAGCTGTTTTAAATTCTAGGTCTGATAATTTCAATGTCCTTGCCGTGTCTGGATCTATGATGGATCTGTCTCTTTAAATTTTGTTTTTTTGCCTTTTGGTATGCTTTGTAATTTTTTCTTGACAGCCATTCAGAATGAACCAGGTGAAATAAGCCCTTAGTAACATTGTGGTGGGGTGTGCAGGGACGGGAAGCATTCTTAGCCCTGTGATTAGGTCTCAGTCCTTTAGTGAACCTGTGCCTCCTGACTGTGAACTTCACAGATGTTTCTCAGATTCTGCAACCCCCTATCCTGCTCCCCTCTACCTATCTCCCTCCTTCCCCGACCCCCCACGCCCATGACCAGGGCAGGAAATGGCTAGAACTAACTTTAGGTATCTCCCCTCCCCCAGATCAGTAAAGCTTTGATAATATCCCATCAGGTTAGGCTCTGGTTAACTAGTTTCCTCTGAGGGCAAGTCTTATTAGGAAGAACAGACTGTTTTTGCTTATTTAATGGCTCCTTTTAAATAATAAAAGTGGTTCCTTTTCCCTTCCCCCTGCTGTAAAAGTCAGAGGATACTTCTCTGAGACATACTGTGACAATCTGGTGAAGATCCTGGAGGTAAAACTCCCCAAATTGTGGGGACCCTACTATGAGTGGGTCTATCTGAAGTTCTTAACACTCAGATTTGTCCGCACTGAACCTCTAGCAATTCATCAGTTTTGGTTCTGGTTTTCCGACCCCAGCACTGGTTTCTCTCATGGTTTCCAGTCTCTGCTCCAGGAAGCTAAGACTCTGCATTTGCTTGTCTCCATCTCCAGTCTTGGGGGCAGAGGTTTGCCTGTACCCTCTTGTCTCTTAAAAATCTAAGAAGAGCTGTCGATTTTCCAATCTGTCTAGCTTTTTACTTGCTAGGGCAGAGTGGCAACTTCCAAGCTCCTCACATGTGGAACCAGAAACTAAAAGTCTAGCACTTTGGTTTTGTCCCATATATTCAGGATGAGGCCCCTTAAATTCTACTTGTATGAACTGTGCTTAGCACTCCTCCAGCTCCTCTGCCAGGAGCCTTTTCTTTTCAGAAACTAGGGGTCCCCAGAATGTTCATCTGAAAACACTGTCATGTGGGGAGAGCCTCTCAGAGTTCCCAGGACACATGCAAACAGAGCCCAGGTCTCAGCAGGCTTTTGCCTGGAGGACGGCTGCCGGATGGAGGGCTTCCCTGGTGGTCAGATGGTAAAGAATCTTGCAGTACAGAAGACCTGGGTTTGATCCCTGGGTCAGGAAGATCCCCTGGAGAAGGGAATGGCCACCCACTCCAGTATTGTTGCCTGGAGAAGTCCATGGACAGAGGAGCCTGGCAGGCTATAGTCCACGGGGTCACAGAAAGATACTACTGAGCAACTAACACACACACACACACACACACACACACATACGGGATGGAACCTGCCCACGGCTGTATGGGATAGAAGAAACCTTCACTTCCCAGCTGGGACTTTGTCCAGAATACTCTGTGATGCAGGGGGCTCCCCAATGGCTCGGTGGGTAAAGAATCTGTCCTCAATGTAGGAGACATGGATTCGATCTCTGGGTCAGGAGGATCCCCTGGAGAAGGAAATGGAACCCCTTTCCAGTATTCTTGCCTGGAGAATCCCAGGGACAGAGGAGCCTGTAGGTTGAGTCCTTGACTCCATGCAGACCCCTCTTCTGCTTTAATGGAACATCTGTGAGGGGATCTGTGTGGTCCTAGGCTTCCCGCTCCATAAATGAGAGCTCTTTCACATAATTTCACTTGTAGAATCTCCTAAAGTCTACAGTTGCCTATAAAACAAGGTGATTGTTGAGTTGGGTCCAGTCTGGAAATCTAGTTTCCATCTGAGAATTAAGATAACTCATTTGTAGTCCTAGGATAACTGAAAACTCTAACAGGGTACCCCAACTATTCAAGCTGGTTAGCTTTCTCGGAACCTCTGGCAGGAAAGACAAAGCAGGGTGAGGTGTACCTTGGGCCCCTCCCTTTGCAGCCTCTCAGTGTGTCTGCTCCTCTCTTTGCCCCTCTGGTGCCCAGACTACCTGGGGTCGGTGCCCCCACCTGGCCACCTCCAGATGCTGCTCTGAGCTCTCAGCCGTCCCTTCAGCATTGCTGTTCCACATTAGCAGAGTTCCACTTCTGCAGAGACCTCCCAGCTGGACAGCTCCCTGAGAGAACCTGATCCCCTCAGTCCTATTAGGCTGTCAAGTTTGAGACTTTGATGTGTGATCAATTCCTGAAGTTAACTGTCTGTGGATAGGGCACAGTGCCTTCACCAAAGTGGTAGACTTCCCAAGTAACAGCATTTTAGGCATCAAGAAGATATGAGTCAGGAGTCTCTAGAATCTTAGCTAACTTTGGCCCTTGACAAGACTTGGTTAGGAATCCCTTCCCAGTGCAGACATTGGCAGTTTGCTTCCTGGTATCGAAGAAATCTGCAGCTGCGGGAGACCTATTTCTCATAACCAGAATGGAAGGGCGAGCAAGCAGGCACAGTCTGGGGCCACTTGGCGAGGTCAGGAAGTGGAGAAACTTCTGTTATTTATCTGCCTGTCGCACCTGGATCAATAGACAGGTTGATTTTTTTTTTTAATTGTTATTCATTTTACAACTCAATAAAGCTTAATTATGAGGAAGCAGAAAGGCAAACAGAAGCCACGCTCACATGATATTGTACTCCTTGCAGCAATTCCTGCGGGGCCCTCGCACTTGCGATGCAATGTAGAACAAACCAAATTACGGGGACTATTCAAAATTCATTTAAAAACATCATTGAGGAGCATCATAATAAAAACACAATGATAAAGACAAGCTTGGGTTGTTAATTTGTAGCATCGGTGTGTTCGCGGGGCCTGTGTGCACATGTCTATGTAGGTATGCGTGCTTAAGCGGCCTGATTAGCCTTGCTGGGGACTGAGGACTAGATGGGCAGGAGGGACGGGTTGGACCTACACAGCGGGGACGTGGAGAGGGTCCTGCGGGGAAGTTTCTGCTGCTCTGTCCCCTGTTTTGGATGAAGGTCAGAGAGGTCATGCTAGGACTTGAGTCCCAGGGCCATGTCTGGGGTGATCAGGGTGTTAATGAGGAGCTGAGGGGGTACCCCACGGCTAGGCTGGGGGAGAGGGTGTTCAGAGAGGGCTGCCTTGCACTCACCTGGTCTCGCAGGGGCGCCTGCTCACCACATCTGCAGACAAAGAGCATGGACTCTGATTACGTTAGACCCCGTCAGGAGCATCTAAGGAGGTGCTGGAGGCTCAGAGCGTTTAATTGTGAACCAACTGCCCACCTCCTGGGGGAGCCAATCAAACCTTGTGAGTCAGTGTGGGTGCCTGGCCTGCCGGGGCCTGGGAGCTTCTCTGCGGAGCTCACCAGTCCCAGCTCTTCTTGTTTTGTTATGTTTGGGCTGTGCTGGGTCTTTCTCTAGTTTGCAGCGAGTGGGGGCTACTCTCTATTTGTGGTGCTCGGGCTTCTCTCACTGTGGAGCACAGGCTCTAGGTGCGTGGGCTTCAGTAGCTGTGACTCATGGGCTCTAGAGTGTAAGCTGCAGCTGGTGGGCTTAGTTGCACCACGGAACTTGGAATCCTTCTGGACCAAGGATCGAACCTGTGTCCCTTGGCAGGCGGATTCTTTAAGCACTGGACGAACTAGGGAAGTCCACCAGCCTGGGTTCTAATCCAGGGTATCTGACCCCAGTCTTCATACCTGGTGTTGATTTGACCTCTCCCTCCAGCCTCAGTTCTTCATCTTGGCTTCATGCCACCTAAGCTCTAGAGTGGCCATCTCAGCTTCTCTCACCAGCCTCCTGCTTCCTTCCCCCAGGCCTGCCCGACTCTGTCCTTTAGTTGCCCCGAGTCTCACAAGTTGAAGTACAGTCCACCCACCACCACTCCCACTTCACTTCTCCTGTTGTGATCTCAAATCCATTGTTTCGAGCCTCAGTTTACTCACCTGGAAAACAGGTGTCATTAAGTATGCCTTCCCTCCCTCCAGGAGTGTTTTCTGAATTAATTAATTCTCTTAATTAATTAATTAAGTAAAGCACTTTGAGATACTTAGACAAAAGGTGCGCTAAAAGCACAAATTATTATTTATTCTTAATGAACCCTTCTTTGGAGATAATTTACTTCCGATTCTGAAGGGAAGCACAGTGGACCCCAGGGGGAAAGAAATGACAAGGTTGATTCTTTTCTTGGTTTTGGGGGAGAGAAAGGGAGGGTGGTTATTATATGTAGTTATTCTCTCAGTGGGCTAATAGGGAGAGGGTTAGCTGAGCACTTTGCACCAATCTTGTGCTGCCCCAGCCAGATCTGCTAACCCAAGAATGTGCAAAGGCAGACAGTTCCAAAGGCAGAATGATTCAACGATCTAATCACATCTGATTTGAAGACTGGGATGTGTGCATGCTCAGTTGCTTTAGTCGTGTCTGACCCTTTGCAACCTCATGGACTGTAGCCCGCCAGGCTCTCCTGCCCATGGGATACTCCAGACAAGAATACTGGAGTGGGTTGGACACCCTCCTCCAGGGGTTCTTTCCAACCCAAGGACTGAACCCACATCTCTTGTGTCTTCTGCATTGGCAGGCGGGTTCTTTACCACTAGCACCACCTGGGAAGTCATAGTGTTGGATACAGAGACAGAGAAAGACAGGGACAGAGAGAGGAGGGGAGGAGAGAAGAGAAGGGAAGGGGAAGGAAGGCACAAGGGAGAGAGAGGAGGGGAAGAGAGAAGAGAAGGGAAGGGGAAGGAAGGGACAAGGGAGAGAGAGGAGGGGAAGAGAGAAGAGAAGGGAAGGGGAAGGAAGGGACAAGGGAGAGAGAGGAGGGGAAGAGAGAAGAGAAGGGAAGGGGAAGGAAGGCACAAGGGAGAGAGAGGAGGGGAAGAGAGAAGAGAAGAGAAGGGGAAGGAAGGCACAAGGGAGAGAGAGGAGGGGAAGAGAGAAGAGAAGGGAAGGGGAAGGAAGGCACAAGGGAGAGAGAGGAGGGGAGGAGAGAAGAGAAGGGAAGGGGAAGGAAGGCACAAGGGAGAGAGAGGAGGGGAAGAGAGAAGAGAAGGGAAGGGGAAGGAAGGGACAAGGGACAGAGAGGAGGGGAGGAGAGAAGAGAAGGGAAGGGGAAGGAAGGGACAAGGGACAGAGAGGAGGGGAGGAGAGAAGAGAAGGGAAGGGGAAGGAAGGCACAAGGGAGAGAGAGAGGAGGGGAGGAGAGAAGAGAAGGGAAGGGGAAGGAAGGCACAAGGGAGAGAGAGGAGGGGAAGAGAGAAGAGAAGGGAAGGGGAAGGAAGGGACAAGGGACAGAGAGGAGGGGAAGAGAGAAGAGAAGGGAAGGGGAAGGAAGGCACAAGGGACAGAGAGGAGGGGAAGAGAGAAGAGAAGGGAAGGGGAAGGAAGGCACAAGGGACAGAGAGGAGGGGAAGAGAGAAGAGAAGGGAAGGGGAAGGAAGGCACAAGGGAGAGAGAGGAGGGGAGGAGAGAAGAGAAGGGAAGGGGAAGGAAGGGACAAGGGACAGAGAGGAGGGGAAGAGAGAAGAGAAGGGAAGGGGAAGGAAGGCACAAGGGACAGAGAGGAGGGGAAGAGAGAAGAGAAGGGAAGGGGAAGGAAGGCACAAGGGACAGAGAGGAGGGGAAGAGAGAAGAGAAGGGAAGGGGAAGGAAGGCACAAGGGAGAGAGAGGAGGGGAGGAGAGAAGAGAAGGGAAGGGGAAGGAAGGGACAAGGGACAGAGAGGAGGGGAGGAGAGAAGAGAAGGGAAGGGGAAGGAAGGGACAAGGGAGAGAGAGATGGGGAGGTTTTGAGTGCATCTGTACTTGCCACGGGTCCTCAAGGAAAGCTGCGCGGAGAAGGCTGTGTGTTGGCCTGCCATCTGCCCCGTGCTTGCTTCTCAGCCGGATTCCTGCCCCTGCGGCAGCACATGTCTCCCCCCAGCATTGACCACATCTGGACTTCCGGAGACTACCCCTCTCTCTGGTTTTTCTCCTAGGTCCGCACCTCTGCAGAAGTCACAGGTTTGCACATGTCACCTGTGGGCCTCTTGCCTCCTTGTTCTATCACCCACCCCCTTGAGCTAAGCCTGACTTGTCCCCCACCAGGCACACAGCCCCCAGGTGCTCGTCTTCATTTTCTTCAATTCTTGTCTTAGGAAGTGCGGGTTGGGGGTCTGTGGGGAGTGGGAGAGGATGGGGTAAATGACCTAAAGTGATGCAAAGGGTTTCTCTTTTTGGTGGTGTTTGTACCTGCCTAGAAAGCAACTTCTGTAACCAAACACAGGTCTAAGGCTGAAGCAGGTAATCCTGATTACTGCTGAGGCTGGAGATAGGAAAGGTGAAGGAAGGAGGAATGGAAAGAGGCTTTAATTATTTCCTTTCTGTGCTTTTATATACCTTGACATTTTCCCCAGTGAAGATGCATGATTTTTATTATCACCTTTTTCTATCTCAAGTACATGAACAAACAGCCTAAAGAAAATATTTAAGGCATCAGCCAGAGGAGGCTGGCCATTCTTCTCCCTGACAGTCCTGATACTCCTGACGTCACTTGCCAGCTGAGGGAGGTGCTCCGGGCCGGCCTGCAAGGAGAGGGGATTGGCCAGCAGGGCCAAGGAGAGGCAACATGAGCTGGGGAAGGCGAACGGGTGCAAGTCTAGAAAAGTAGAAGCAAACTCATGCCTCCTAAAGGCCTTGTAGACTCTGGATTTTTACAAGACATTGAACACTTTCCTACAAGACAAAGAGGGGGCTGGGGCCCTTGGTGACAGTGGCCTGGTGTGAACTCTGCAGTCGAGGAGGATATGGTGTATTAGAACAGAGAACGTGGCACTCTCCACTGGTGTCTGATTACAACTGTAGGCTGGGAGCTGAGAGGAAACACACCCTCGGGGCCATGGGGTGGGCCCTGGAGACAGAGGACCCACCTCTAAATCACAGTTATGCCACTTGCTTGCTGATAACCTCGAATGAGTTACTCAAGCACTTCATGCCTCAGTTTTCTCATCTGAAAGTGGGGTAACAGCAGCATCTACCACGTGAGATGTGAGGGGTGAATGAGTTGAAATGACACAGCAGTTAAACATTGCTGGTATGTGGAATGTGCTAGATATACATCAGTCATCATAATTGTCACCAAAGCTTAGTGTTCATGCCTGCGGGGGTGGCCAGGCTGGCCTGAACTGGGAGCGTAAGGTGAGCTCAGGTGCATCAGTATATGCTTGCAGTGAGGGGAGGGGCCTGCCTTAGGCTACCTGCAAAGGGCAACGAGGAATCTGCTGAGGATGAAGCCCTTCGCAGGGGCAGCATGTATGTGGGCCCAGCTCTGCAGAAAGAGTGATTCTGCTCAATGCTTGGTTTCTAGGTTGTGCTCTGCCAGGCCCCCAAGCCCGCAGCCTGATTCCCAGAGGGACCAGGGCCTGCAGGGAAGTAAAGATGGAGCAAAACCAAGAGCTAGTGACCAACATTTGTGTAAGACAAGCGCCAGGCCGCACTCAACTGCTCTGGGGCTGGATAAAGTACGCATGGGGCCCGGGGGCAGGGAGGCATCTCAGGAAATGCACTGAGGCCTGGGCCCTGGATGAAGGGAAGGCAAACCTTGAGTGGTGGCTGGAGATGCCCTAGGGCTCCTTGGGAAAAGTCAGAGGTGGCAGCAGCTCCCAGAGCGGGCAGCAGGATCAGCACCAGAAAACATGGTGACTTTGTTATCATACAAAGAAGAAGCCTGAAATGCTCTTATGATGGGTCCTGCCTTTCAAGGATGTTTCCAGAAAGGCCCTTGGTCCCCTCCAAGGTTTCTCAGACTCGCTGCTGAATGATCAGGGCTTTTTTTTCCCCTTTAGTTTTCAGTATGTCATAGAAGGATATTTTGTAAAACGCAGTAAAAATGAATTACCAGTAAAATGAAATAAAAAACAGATGTACAATGTACAAGTCCCAATTTTTTTATTACTGAAGTCAACAGACATAAAACTACTCTGTCAAATTGCCGTAGGCTTCTAAATGCTTTCTCTCAATTTCTGGACTTACCTCTTTGCAGACTGGGATCAAAGTCTGGGGCCTGGCTTGGGTCCAGGGACCACACTGGCCTCCCCTGCCTGCTGATCTCGTGGAGATGCTTGGTGCTCAGGGCTAAAGGTGAAGGGACGTTTGCCTCTGGGTTGAGCAAGTGGGAAAACCAAGAATTAGCTTCCTAGCACCACCATAATAAAATACTGCACCATGCACAGCTTGAAACAACAGTGTTTATTCTCTCTCAGTTCTGGAGTCCAGAGTTCAAAGTCAAGGTGTTTGCAGGACTCTGCTGTTTCTGAAGCCTCCAGTGTAGGTCCTTCCATGCCTGCTTCAAATTCTGGAGGCTCCTAGTAATCGTTGGCTTTCCTGAGCTGGTAGCTGCATCACTCCAGTCCCTGCCTCCGTCTTCACATGGCCTTTCTTCCTGTGTGTCTCCAGGTCTCTCTCTCCTGTGAGGACACCACTCACTGGGTTTAGGGCCCACCCCAGTCCAGTATGACCTCATCCTAAACAGATTATATCTGCAAAAACACTATTTCCAAATAAGGGCACATTCTGAGGTCCTGGGTAGACAGAATTTGAGAGGCGCAGACACAGTTCAGCCCAGCACAGCTGGCATGGACGGACCCAGATGCTGGAGGCAGAGAGGACCTGGAAGGTCTGGCAGAACTTAGTGGCCAGCTTTATGCTTCATATTCCTGGGCAGGGAAGTCCTGGGTGATACCACGTACTTAGTCTGATCGGGACCATTTTACACTCTTGGACCATGGGGCCTGAGAAGGCACCGTTCACAGGAGCAGGAAGGGAATTTTTAGGGTACTTGGGGCTTTCTCTCCACAGCTTTTGAGGATGCAGAGGACGTGAGCCAGGGGAATCTAAAGCAAAACCAACCACTCTCTTCACCTGAGGGTCTGGGAGAGTGTTGGCCAGAGCTCTGAGGGAAAGATAAGGTTTATGGAACTTTCTTGGATGTGAGACGCAGCGAATACCAGTGGTTAGAGCACTAGCTCTAATCTCAAACTTGAAGTCTGGTTCTACTATCAGAAGCCTTGTAGGGACTTCCCTGGGGACCCAGTGGTTAGGACTTGGCCTTCCAATGCAAGAGGTACAGGTTCAAGTCTTGGTTGGGGAGCTAGAATCCCACATGCCTTGTGGCTAAGAAACCAAGACACAGAACTGAAGCAATATTGTAACAAATTCAATAAAGGTTTTAAAAATGGTCCACATCAAAAAACCTTAAAAGAAAGAGAAGTTTTGTAACCTTGGGCAAGTTACTTTCCTGTCAGTGCCTCAGTTTCCTCATCTGTAGAATGGAGCTAAGAGTAGCTTTCACTTCTAGGACTGTTGTGAATGATCAATGTGATAATGTACATAAAGGGCTTGGCACAATGCCTGGTACATGCTAATCACTCAATAGTTGCTCCCTATTATCAATAGAGTGATTTTTAGATGGACCATGGAAGGTGACTGCTATCTTGAACTGTGCCTGTTAGGGAAAAGAGACCTTGTATTTATAAGCAGCTTCCATGTACCAAATGTTGTTATGGGTGATTTATATGTTTATATAACATCAATAGATATTTCTAAACAGTTAAATTGTGATTGATTTACTTGTTAACATCTCAAGCTTTTATGGAGACCTACTATGTACAAGTAGGTACATAGACTTCCCTGGTGGCTCAGATGGTGAAGCCTCTGTCTACAATGCGGGAGACCCAGGTTCAAGCCCAGGGTTGGGAAGATTCCCTGGAGAAGGAAATGGCAATCCATCCAGTACTATTGCCTGGAGAATCCCATGGACAGAGGAGCTTGTTAGGCTACAGTCAACGGGGTCGCAAAGAGTCAGACACGACTGAGCGACTTCACTTCACTCACTGTGTACAAGAGGCAGTGCGGGATCCGGACACGTTTAAGGAAAGGCTACTGCACTTTGGGCAAAGAAATCAAATTTGGCTCTTAATGGGGTGTCAGCCTTTAAGGAGGGATTTCATACAATTTTGTCTTCATATGGGAGATTTAATTAATTGACCTTTTGTGTCCCTCTGGCCCTTGGTTCTGCAGGACAATGTGATAGAAAAAGGTGAATTATTTCCACGAGTGTGAAGCTTCATCACCATGCATGTCTTTGTCTATTTCACAAAGACAGTGTTACTAATTTGAACTCTTAAGCAGTTACTGTTATGCCAAAGAAAAGCCTTTTCAGTTCAGTTTGGAAAATATCTTGTTTTATTTCATTCCCATGATGATTCATAACAAAATAAAAAAAAATGTGAGTTATAACAAAACTGGATTACTAATATGTAACCCGTAGCATTGCTTAATTTGGCTCGCTATTACAGTTTTAATAGAAAATATCATTTGATTGCAATTTAGAAATAAAATTTGATTTCCATATTATAACTAATATGAATAATAAGTCCCAACATGTCTAATATACTTAGGCATTTTTATGAACACAATGAATATGTTTTGGATGCTCCTGGCATACTAATTCAAAGTCTCATTGTGTCCTGGTACTTTTCTTGAGCTCACTGACCTCACCCAGGAAGCCTTTACCAGCAATTAGTTTTCAGCTGTATTAGCCCTTTGGAGTGCTATGATAATTAAAGTGTTATGCCTTTTTAAATGAAGTTGGCTGCTGGTGCCAGTCTGAATTGCTCTCATAAGAGTGCCCCCTTTCTCTCTGTGAAGTCTGGGGTTGTGGGTAGCTCTGCCATCTTGGCTCTGGCCTGGGACCTGGAGCTCATTTACTTATACTTGCCATTTCCAGATCCCCAGGCTTGTTCTATCTTGCCATAAGGAGACAGGCTGTGTGTTTCCCTTGCTTCAAGAACAACTGCCATTCATTCATTCATTCAATAAGTATGAATTGATGGCCTAGTCTATGCAAGCACTGTATTTGATATTGGAGTTACCATGGTAATTAAAAACAGATAGAGTCCTAGCTCATAGAATTAAATCATCTTGATAAAAATGCATAAATATATGCTATTGGAAAGAGAAATATGGTTGTAAGCCCGCAGTAACAAAGGGAGCTGTCCAAGCTGAATGTTGGAGAAGGTGTTGTAAAAGAACGATGGGTTGGGGAGTGTGTGCAAGAAGACTGGAGTGAATGGGGTTTAGGGAGAATGGGGCTGGGGGCCATGAAGACTGTGTTACAAGAGGAGGGTGGGGGCAGTCAGACTGTGCAGAGCCATGGGGGCCGCAGGAAGGATGCTGGTTTTAGTCTAACAGCAGTGGGAAGGTACTAAAGTGTTTATGCCATGTAGCCAGATGTACATTTTGCAGGAGTTTGAAGTTTGGAGAATGGACTGAAAGTTTCTGCAGAATTGGAGAGGAAACCACGGTGGTTTGAACCAAGGTGGTGGCAGATGAACAGAGAGAAGTAGAATGAATGAAGGATATGGATATGAAGGATGTGAGGAGACAGACACCAAGTTCATTCCTACAAAACTCACTCTTCACCTGGCTGCCTTCCTCCATCATCTCAGGGCCACTCTTGTACTTGATTTGGACTCTACTCAAATGTCTACCCGGTCTCTCTCTCCTTACACTGTTCAGCTTTTTTTTTTTTTTTGTAATTTGGAAGACACTATATTATATATTTATTCATTATTTTATAATAAATATTACATATTTATTATTATATATTATTTATTTATCATTATATATATTATCATTTATTTATCAGACACTGTGTTATATAGTTATTTATTTATAAATATATATAAATAAATATATTTATAAATAAATATATATATAATGCATATATATTTATTTATCACCTGATAAATGCCAGCCCTCATGCCAGCTCCATGAGGACAGGAATGCATTTATCTCAAGCCTGGAATGTTGCCTGACACATGTGTGTGTGCTCAGTTGCTCAGTCGTGTCTGAATCTTTGCGGTCTCTCAAAAAATACTTTATGAGTGAATGAAGGAATGATTCTGAATAGCTGGCTCATGCCATCAGGCTGATGGTGGCATCCTGCCTGAGAAAGGGATAACAGAACAGGACTAGATGTGGGTGGGGCACCTGGGAATCTGGAGGTTAGAGGTGCTCTGTGGGCACAGCCAGGCTGTGGGCCTGGAGCTGAGCTGGCCCTTGGAGCTTCACCCAGCGCCAGCCTCTGAGACTGGCCCCATCAAGGCCACGGCAAGTCCTTCTTGATAAGCTGGAAGCTATCACCACCCACTTCGCCAGGTTACTCTGGAATTCAGAGAGGAAGATGAGTGTCTCTCCTAGCAGGCACTGGACAAATATTCAGTGCTTCTTTCCTGGAAGGATTTGGGGCAACCCACTCTGGTATGCTTGCCTGGGAAATCCCAGGGACAGAAGAGCCTGACGGGCTATAGTCCATGGGGTCACGGAGAGTTGGACACAACTTAGCGATTAAACAACAACTGGGTTAGCAGAGAGTGGGAAAGGGTGAGAAAAGGGTCTACTAGGGGCCAGACAAGAGGGGTCTGGAGGACAGAGCCCCGGAAGCCGCTCTAGGTCCAGGGCCGCCCTGACCCTCTGGAGGGGGAGGCTGTTTTCCTTCCGGTCCCGCCAGCAGGTGGTAGGTGGGTCAGGCTTACAAGTGCACACGTGCAGAGGGAGGTGGGTCATGGCTCACAGGGGTGCATGTATGGCAGCTCCACTGACAGCCGGCCCAGTTCCCTTACCCTACTCTCCACTTCCCATCTTACAGAGCACGCTCCCATATCCTGCTTCACCCCCACATAGCCACATTGCCACATAGCCCCTCCTTGGCCAGGTCACCACGCCTCCTTGGCATTCAGGTCACCTGTGCTTTCTTGCCCTATTTATCCAGTCTACTCTTCCCACTGACAACACCTATCTCCTCATTCTCTGCCCAGTAGATCCTGATGGTTTCAGCTTCTGAAACCCCGTTCCTCCCTGATCCTGATTCAAAGCCCTTGTCTATGGCTATACAACCCTGAATGTGCCCAACCTCATCTGATTCAAAGCCCTTGTTTCAAAACCCAACAAGATTTCTCTCACTTATGAAATTACCAGGGTCATAGGATCTCTGCTTCAGGAACCATGGACAGAAAGTAAATGTATTTCTGAAACAACACCCTTCCTCTTACTTCCCTGGGATTGCAGGTCCCAATAAAACCACAGAAAGTAAGCTTTCGCCTCAAGTTCTGTTTTCAAGGTTACTCTGGATAAGGAAAGAATCTTCCATTATAATGCTTAGTAACCTTTTACAGGCAATGTATCTTTATGCCTAACTAGAGGATAATTCAGAGAAGGCAATGGCATCCCACTCCAGTGTTCTTGCCTGGAGAGTCCCAGGGACGGGGGAGTCTGGTGGGCTGCCATCTATGGGGTCGCACAGAGTCGGACACGACTGAAGTGACTTAGCAGCAGCAGTAGAGGATAATTTCTTGGAAGAGTATATGAGACTATATTTTCTCTTATCTCCCATGTTATTTACCAAAATGGCTAATGGTTTAATTGGCTCCCTCTGTGACTGCAATCAGTTGGTCAGAGTCCAGTGTGAACATAGCAAGGACTGCTCACCCTGGGCCTGGAATGACCCAGAACTAATCCCATGCTGAATTCTTAGGTGCCATTAGCTCATTTTCAGAGCTGGTTCCAGTCCTCCATCTCATTCCCTTGAAATTGTCTACATTTGCCTTCATATTCTGAAAACACCAAAACATCTTCAGGTCATTCTCATTTAAGAACCAATTAAATTAAGCCAGCCATACACCCTGTCAACCACACACCCCTGTCAATCACACACCCCCGTCTAAGAGTTGTCCTGTCTTTCTCTTGCCCTTCACGACCAACATTTCCAAGTGTTTGCTGCACTCTTTCTTGTCATCTCTTCTTGCATCCCTGTCAATCTATTGCAGTCTAGCTTATGCCCCATCTGATTCATCCATCACTCTTCTTGCTGGTCACCATTGCCTTCCATAATGTTGAATTCAGCATTTTCAAGAGTTGTTCAACACCCTCTCACTTCTCCTCAGCCAGTTCATGGAAAAAGCAGCCCCATGCCCCCCAGATCCGTATCATCTGGTGGAAACAGAAGCCCAGAGAGAGGTCCGCTTGAGGAGGACCTCTCAGTGAAGCAGTGGTCCATATCCACCTACCTGCCCTCACATACTGAGCTGATCACATACTGTGAATCTTGGGAATGTTCCTCCTCCATAATGTTGAATCTAGTGGATACTTTAGCCGTTACTTGCTTGAATTTTATTACATCTCATACAGTTCATCATCCCTTCTTGAACTCTTCCTCGCTTGATTTGTGTGATTCCAGTCTTCTTGTTTTTCAACAGCCTCTCAGGCTGCTCCTTCTCACCCTTCTCAGCAGCCTTCTTTCCTTCACTGACCACTTAGCTGTTTGTACCTCCCAATACTTGTTCTTGGTACTCTGCTCTCCAGTTTCTCTGTGTAACCTTTTTTGGGGGGTTCTCCTTCACACTGGGGCCCTGGGTATCACAGATGTGTTGATAACTCCTGCATCTCTTGAGTCTGGACTGAGTATCAACCTGTTGCCCACCAGCCTACAGGATATACTCCAAATTTCTCAAGCCCAACTTATCTGAACAGAACTCTTTCTCCCTGAAACCTGGGTGACCACTGTCTAACCTCAGGGATGAATGCCACTATCCAGTCAGGAGCCCATGCCAGGACCTTATTTACTTGTTTCTACCTTTCTGCCCACCTTCCTTGCCAGGCATTTATTTAGAAACGTCTGCAGCCTCTATGGAGAAGGCGATGGCACCCCACTCCAGTACTCTCGCCTGGAGAATCCCATGGACAGAAGAGCCTGGTAGGCTGCAGTCCATGGGGTCGCTAAGAGTTGGACACGACTGAGCAACTTCACTTTCACTTTTCACTTTCATGCGTTGGAGAAGGAAATGGCAACCTACTCCAGTGTTCTTGCCTGGAGAATCCCAGGGACGGCGGGGCCTGGTGGGCTGCCGCCTATGGGGTCACACAGAGTCGGACACGACTGACGTGACTTAGCAGCAGCAGCAGCAGCAGCCTCTATGTCTCTGCCATTACTGCCTTAGTTCAGCCTCTTGTAGATTCCTACCTGGATTATAGAAATAGTCCTTGAATTGATTTCTTTGTCTCCTGACTATCCTTCCCAGTGGGTACTTGTTTCCATTGCCATCAGAGTAATCTTTACAAAATCACACTTGATTTTGCCATACTACTTCTTAAAAAGCCTCCAATTGCTGACTCCTCAGAGCTTTCAATTTGAGGTTCAAATGTATGAGCTTCATGCATACAAGGTCTTTTATGATCTACCCCTTGCCTAATACATTAACTTTCTCTTTACATTCCTACTTCCTTTTTTCCAGCCAAATTTGAATCTTTCATATTCCTTGAACATGTTATGCTATTTCAGACCTCCACATCTTCACACTTACTGTCTCTTCTGCCTGATAACTCATCCATCCATCCATCCATCCACTTCCTCAGCTAATACCTATCATTTTCCCAAAGTTAGTTCAATTGCAACCTCTTTTGAGAAGCATTCCTTTGGCTTCTCTATCTGGTTTCCAGGGTTCTCTGCTTATATTTTTCTGAATAGAAGTTCTTATTACACTGACTTAAAAAGAGTTGAATGATTTACACTGTCAAGCACCCAGAGATCTGGGACTGTGTCTTACATGTGTCTCCTCAATGCTTAGTATCATTCCTAGTATCATTCCTACATTTTCCACAGTAGATGCCTAACAGTGTTGAATGAATGAACTAAGCCCCTGTCCCATCCATTCCTCAAAAATAAGCCCCATTGATCACAATAAGGAGTAGACTGGAGAGAATGTGTTGATTGCTCTTTGTATAGAACTCATGGCTCTGTAGCCCTGTCTTAGTTTCTAATTTTGAGCACCTCTGGTCTCCTTAGGTGGGTGTTTCCACCTTGTTCCCCTTACTCCTGGCCCATTCATCCTTTGGTGGGCCTGGTCCAGGTCAGGCCTCCTTCCCCCTCTGCTACCTTCCCTAGTGCCTCCCTCATCCCTCCATGCAGGAGCCAGCCTTCCCTGAGCCTAGCAATTCTGCTTTAGTTTTTAATCTTTCCTTGTAAATTAGTCTCTCTTGCTATCTAATCACGCCTGGTGCCCTTCCCTGAACTCTCTCCACTTTGCCTACCTCTGCTGGGTAATGAGATGCCCACAGATGGCTGCAATCTCTCCGGCTCCATCTTACCACCAGAGACCATTTCTTCCTGGCTTTGTGCTGTGGGCCCTGCACACACACACATGCCCAAATCATCTCACCTGTCTTATTTATTTCACTGCCACTTCCCATTGCAAACTCATCTAATTTGTGCTCTGCTCTGCGGCTGTGTCTCTCTCAGCAGGTCTCCACTTTTGAGGTCCCCCTCACTTATGAATCCATCTCTGTCTTTATGATTATTTTTTCCTTCCTGTGTTAATGCTATACCTTTCCAAGTTGAATCTCATTTGAAGGCAACTTACCCAAACAGTCCAGGTCACAGATAATTTTTTTCCCCCACTTCTTCCCAGGCAGGGGCCTCTGTCAGTTTCATGAGATGCCTTCCTGTAAGTGCTAAGGAAAAAGTGAATCTTTCCTGATCACACTCGCTTTTGTTAGAAAATGTCATCATGCTTGTTTGCCTCAACTATCAGAGAACCCAAAGCTGAGTTTGTGTTTGCTGGCAGCAACTGTCTTTACCTGGGTCTCTGTGAAATTATCTTTTTCTCTTATTATATGACATTCTTATTAATTAGTATTATTAAGGGACTAATATATATGAGTTTTCTGCTATGTTTACTTTAAGTATTTTTGAATACTATATATTCTAAATAATATATTTGGTGCTTGATGTTTTATAAACTTTATTTTCTGTGTTTCTATCCCTAGCTCTATTCCTCAAACCTCTGAGCCATCATAGAAGTTGGTGTAGATGAGGTTTTGAGGCTCAGTGGATGAGTCCCTTACTGTCACTCTCAACTGCAGTCATTTAGATGTGGGCATTTAGATGTGGGTGTGATAAGGGCTGGGCAAGGGGATCCACACAGGTAGGCAGAGTGGGTGGGGTGGCAGGGTGCTGGGGGAAGGTCTTGACTTTGTAAGAAAGCAGGTAAGCAGGCTTGATTCTGTCCCTCCTGGTCATGTAATCTCAGACAAGTTAACATTTCTGAATGTCATTCTCACCCTAAAAGGGGAATAACAAAACCTCTAGGACTGTGAGAAATAAATGAGACAAAGTATGCCCAAGTACCTGGCATGCTGTTGGGGGGCAACTCACTTCAAGTTTCTATCCTTGACTTTGCCTATAAGTATGTCCACCTCACCCCATCTCATATTATGGGGCCTGAAATCCCACCAGTCAGTCAGTTCAGTTGCTCAGTCATATCCGACTCTTTGTGACCCCACAGACTGCAGCACACCAGGCTTCCCTGTCCATCACCAACTCCCAGAGCTTGCTCAAACTCATGTCCATTGAGTTGGTGATGCCATCCAAACATCTCATCCTCTGTTGTCCCCTTCTCCTCCTGCCCTCAATCTTTCCCAGCATCAGGGTCTTTTCCAATGAGTCAGTTCTTCTCATCAGGTGGCCAAAGTATTGGAGTTTCAGCTTCAGCATCAGTCCTTCCAATGAATATCTGGGACAGATTTCCTTTAGGATTGACTGGTTTGATCTCCTTGCAGTCGAGTCTTCTCCAACACCATAGTTTGAAAGCATCAATTCTTCAGCACTCAGCTTTTCTTTATGGTCCAACTCTCTCATTTTAAAAAGACAAACATCCCCATGGGGTCTATGCCTTATTCTGGCTGAGACTCTCCAGGGAAACAAGCTGTCACCAGGGGAGTGAGGCAGTAGTTTGATGTTGGGAGGCAGGAGGGTGAATTTTGGGGGCAGAGTGTTTGGGGGGCATTGCTGAGGAGCGGGGTGATGAGGGAGATGCACCTGACTAGAGGCTTGGGGGTGCCCTCTGACCTCACTGTGTTTAGAGCAGCATATCTTCGGTGTTGGATGCTCCTGCAGCCTGGCGGGGGTGGCCTGAGAGTCTGCATTTCTGTCCAACTCTGGGCTCACAGCGGCTACTCTTCCCAGGACCACACTTTGGGTCGTGAGGGTTTGTCAGACTTTGACTCAGGATCAGGTCAGTGCAGCCTCCTCCCGGCGCCTGACCCCCAGCTCCCTCTCCCACACCCTCTGAGCCAGTGAGGTTCCTGGCTTCCCAACTGCAGAGCCCAGGACTGCCTGTGAGGCCCATTTGAATTGTTATTATTTATTTTTTCCTCAGAACCTCACCCGAGTCACTATTCCTAAGCACTTTCCTAAAATTGAGAGCTATTATATTCACTGCTTTCCTTTTTATCTCTTCATCTGGCATTTCTATAGATTACAAAAAAAGCAGTTAAATTTGTCTAGAGTGATTTGTACCACATCAACGCCTGCTATTTACTGCTTGCGAGCCTATCTGCCAACACTTGCAAAGAGTTCCTCTGAGTGTCACAACCTTGGCTTGTCTCAGAGGTGACTGTCATTTTAAGTTTCCCCAAAGGGGGATGCATAGGCCTCAGCTTATTCAACTAAATACATTCTTATTTTTAAACATACATATACATATACACACTCACAAAATGGCGAGGATAACTCTCCCACTGACCAGACACGTGATGCCAAGATAGATATCCCTGTCCTCGGAGTCTCGTTTCTCCACCTGTGAAGTGGATAGAATAAAACACGACAATATGCCTCATTGTGAAAGGGCTTCCTGGAGAACTTGGTGCAAATTTGGTGCTCAAAAAATGTTTATAGGGAAAAGAAGTATCTCTATGCTGTGAAAATTAATAAAGGGAAACCTCACTAATTTGGAACCAAGAGGCCAGACGGGGGACTTCTCCTGCACATGCCACTTGACATCAGTACAGATCCCGACAGGAAGAGACTACCTTGCATCTTTAGCAGGAAGTGACTTCACTACCCCAGCAAGAGAAAGAAAGATTTCTTCTTGCCTGGCAACAGCTCAGCCAATGAGAGACTGGTACAACGCAGCCAATGAAAAGCCACTACACTTTGAACTCTCAGTTTCCTCCAATGAACTTTTTGTTTGTAACAGTCCCTCCCAACTTTCTTTTCTCCTCTGTAAGTTTCCTCTCCTTTGCTCTATCTGATTTGCTCCTCATTCACCAGTGTTCTTGCCTGGAGAATCCCAGGGATGGGGGAGCCTGGTGGGCTGCCGTCTATGGGGTCGCACAGAGTCGGACACGACTGAAGTGACTTAGCAGCAGCAGCAGCACCATAGTTGCATGTCCCAAACTGCAATTTTTTGTTGCAATAAACTTGTTTTGCTAGTAAAATTACAGGCTGTTATGTTGTTTTATAGGGTCACCAGGTGGCACAGTGGTAAAGAATCTGCCTGCCAATTCAGGAGACATGGGTTCCAAAGAGCCCCTGGAGAGGGAAATGGCAACCCACTTCAGTGTTCTTGCCTGGAGAATCCTACGGACAGAATAGCCTGGTGTGTTACAGTCCATAGGGTCACAAAGAGTTGGATACAACTGCAGCAACTCAGCAGGCATGCATGCATCTGTCTATTTATATGAAAAAGCACAAAAAGGATCTGAAATAAATATTTGTTGTTAATAAATACTTATTTGATTACATGTTGCAGATCCTTTATTAGGTTAAAAGCTTGAGGTGGGCAAGTTCTTAGTGTGTCTTAGTTTTCTTCATTCCATCCAGTGCTGAGTAAAATACCCACATAAGAGTGAGTACCTGACAAATATTATTTGAATTACTTCATTATATATTCCACTTACTGAGGGGACTTTGTTGAAATTCCTCCATCACATCCTCAAAATTCTGTCACAGTTTCTGAGCATTTAGGAAGATTATGTCTATTCTAAGTATTTAATATATTTACTTTTATCAACTATACTATAGAATAACTTTCCCTCTTCTCTTTGGCTTCTAGGAAGCTCACAGCTAAATGTTGTTAAGTGGCCAAAGTTAATTTTGGTTTGGCTTTTCTTATTTCCTCTAATCTTCTATGGTGCCTGATTTGATATTTTGTTTTAATGTTCTTATTTTAATTGTGATTATTCAGCTCCTCAAATACTTTTTTGGAAACAGCAAGGTACAAATTATGCATAAAACCAAAACACGAGGAGTATGATTTGTCTAAGTAAGTGGAAGAGTACTGGTAAGACCTAGGCTTGAATTTCGTCCTTTGAAAACATGATTTGAGGAATTTGCCACTCACAGCTGCATTGTGGAAATAATCACTGCACCAAGGTTGGATGAGAAAGGAGAAAACAGAGAAAGAAAGAGCAAAAACCTTACATATGTTTGAGAATCGAAATTTTCCACCACCCACTCCATTCCCTTTCCCCAATTTGTCACTGCCCATCATTCATCACTAGTTTCTCAACCGCATCACTTACTGTGCTTGTCACACAACTGTGGTTTCCATAGGCTGCGTCAAAGGTTGAGAAGCATTGTTCCCACTTCTGCATCACCTAGAACATCTTTTCACTCTAGCAATTCTGCCTAAGCTGCAAAAACCA
This sequence comes from Bos indicus, assembly GCF_029378745.1. NCBI lineage: Eukaryota > Metazoa > Chordata > Mammalia > Artiodactyla > Bovidae > Bos > Bos indicus. The sequence goes on from NC_091783.1 coordinate 47,521,870, forward strand.
GATCATCTTTCTCCTCCTGACCACTGCAGCTCACAGGAGACCTGCCTCCCTTAGACCCATGGACAGTCAACTTTGCTATGTCTTTTTGTTCTTCTTCTTTATTCCTCTGAGAAGTCCACTCTTCCCAGGGCTGGCAAGGGAGCATTCCTTTCTTTCTCTAATAGTATCTAGTAGGGGCTGGTATACAGTGGGCACTCAATCCATACCTGATTAGATACTACTTAATACGTAATTCCAGAAAAACATCTATTTCTGCTTTATTGACTATGCCAAAGCCTTTGACTGTGTGGATCACAATAAACTGTGGAAAATTCTTCAAGAGATGGGAATACCAGACCATCTGACCTGCCTCCTGAGAAATCTGTATGCAGGTCAGGAAGCAACAGTTAGAACTGGACATGGAACAACAGACTGGTTCCAAATAGGAAAAGGAGTACATCAAGGCTGTATATTGTCACCCTGCTTATTTAACTTCTATGCAGAGTACATCATGAGAAACACTGGACTGGAAGAAGCACAAGCTGGAATCAAGATTGCCGGGAGAAATAGCAATAACCTCAGATATGCAGATGACACCACCCTTATGGCAGAAAGTGAAGAGGAACTCAAAAGCCTCTTGATGAAAGTGAAAGTGGAGAGTGAAAAACTTGGCTTAAAGCTCAACATTCAGAAAATGAAGATCATGGCATCTGGTCCCATCACTTCATGGGAAATAGATGGGGAAGCAGTGGAAACAGTGTCAGACTTTACTTTTCTGGGCTCCAAAATCACTGCAGATGGTGATTGCAGCCACGAAATTAAAAGATGCTTGCTCCTTGGAAGGAAAGTTATGACCAACCTAGATAGCATATTCAAAAGCAGAGACATTACTTTGCCAACAAAGGTCCGTCTAGTCAAGGCTATGGTTTTTCCTGTGGTCATGTATGGATGTGAGAGTTGGACTGTGAAGAAAGCTGAGCACCGAAGAATTGATGCTTTTGAACTATGGTGTTGGAGAAGACTCTTGAGAGTCCCTTGGACTGCAAGGAGATCCAACCAGTCTATTCTAAAGGAGATCAGTCCTGGGTGTTCATTGGAAGGAATGATGCTAAAGCTGAAACTCCAGTACTTCGGCCACCTCATGTGAAGAGTTGACTCATTGGAAAAGACCCTGATGCTGGGAGGGATTAGGGGCAGGAGGAGAAAGGGGCAATAGAGGATGAGATGGCTGGATGGCATCACCAACTCGATGGACATGAGTTTGAGTAAACTCTGGGAGTTGATGATGGACAGGGAGGCCTGGCGTGCTGCAATTCATGGCATCACAGAGTTGGACATGACTGAGCGACTGAACTGAACTGAACTGAACTGAATATGTAATCATGGGCTTCCCTAGTGGCTCAAATGGTAAAGAATCTGCCTGCAATGCAGGAAACCTGAGTTTGACCCTGGGGTCGATCCTGGGTTGGGAAGATCCTCTGGAGAAGGAAATGTTTACCTGTTCCAGTATTCTTGCCTGGGTTATCCCATGTACAGAGGAGCTTGGTGGGCTACAGTCCATGGGTTGCAGAGTCACACATGACTGAGCAATAAACACACACATATACAATATGTAATCATAGTCTCACACACATCATAGTATGTATCATGCTTCTAAGCTCTATATTCTTGCTTACAAGAGCATGCACAGGTCAATCTGCAGCCCAAAGCATTCATAAATACAAAGCCATACAGTCAGAGCTAGGAGAAGCCATAGGGCCATTGGAATCTGATCGTTGTGCCTTTTTAAAGAAGTCCAGAGAGGAGAGGGTCCTGTGGAGGGTTCCAGAGCTGGTTGATGGCACAGCAGAGACTAGAGCTCAAGTCATTCGACCTGGAGTCCAGCATGCACATGGCCTTCAGTTGTATCTTATCACTGAGGCCAACACTTTCTTCCTTCTTCAGAGTCCAAGCATGAGTATGCCAAGCTGAGGTTTGGATTAAAGCATACCATGAGATTTCACAAGGCTGACGATTGTCTAGGAAAATGAGTTTTACAAAGACAGATTCTATTTTAACTGCATTAAGATGTCTGGCCAATTAAAGGACATTAGAGGTTAGCAGTTCTTATAAAGTGGAGAATCATTTTATAAAGTGAATACCCACCTCTTTTGCCCATTGAGATTCTGTCAAGGTTTCTTTCATAAATGGAGGATTTGCCTGTTATACATCTTGGTTATACTCCAAAGTGAATGGTTATGAATTCATTTATAAATTCTGCAATAGGTATGAATTATTTATACTGTCATAATCTTAGATGTGTGAAACTGTAACTCTCTCTGTTTCTTTATAACTGAACTCAATCTTAGTTCTCTACCTCTCGTTCCTTCCAAAGATGAAAAACAAATTTACTAGTTGAAGACAATTAGTCACTTCTCATTTAAATACGATTGGTTTGGGATTTAACCTCTGTTTTGCTCTTGTCTTCCTGGGGTAATCCATGTTTCTGGGGGCCATGAGGAGGGGTACCTTGTAGACTCTGTGCCATATTGACCTCTACCCCAATGCATCTGTAGCACATGACCTTGGTCCCTTCCACGGCTTCCAGTTATCAGGTCATCACTGTTGGTTTTCTCTCTGTCCCAACTGCAAAGTCTCTTTGCCTCTTTTACAGATGCTCTCTGGCCACATCTGCATCTCTTTGGGGGAAGCCTGGGAATGCTAGAGGCTTTCCCCATGGTACACTGGGATGAGTGGGCTCCCAAGACTGATCTGATCACCTAGCACTCAGTCTCCTCTACTGCTGGTCTTCTGCTCAGGCACCATGGTGGATGAGGACACCCGATCTCTGGGCTACACTCCGGAAGGCAAACAATGTTCTCCCCCGCTCTCAGATCTTCCCACGTCCATCTGCGGCGTGTCGCCAGTGTTTTGATCATTCTGCTGCCCTCCTTTACTCCACATGTCCAAGGAACAGCGCTTCTTGAGTCCCACATCAGGGACTCACTTAAACTTCAGCCCCATCTCCTTCGATTCTTCTGTCTTGCTGGTTGATCATCCCCACCTTTGAATCCAGGCTGGGGGTCAGGTGACTAAGAGAATACCATACTCACTTTGTATTCTCCTCTATCTTGTTTGAGACCTCTAAGCCCCATTTTAACTACCACAAATGCTCTCTCACAAAATGTTTTGCTTTCACATTTCTATTTCTACTTAAAGGCATTCAAAGGGATGCCCTGAAATTCTAAGCTGGGCATTGGCACCATGTTCCTGACCATTCCCACTCTTCTTGCTGGACAAAGTTTCTGGAAAGCTGTCTAAGTGGCAAAGAAAGGTGAGGTAAAAATATATTGGGAGAAGAAATCCTAGCTATTACTTCAAATTATTGTTCATCATATTCAACAATGATGGTAGGGAGTGTAATTTAGAGCAAAACATCCCAAATAGCCCTATGAATAGGTTTATAAATAGGGGGAGAGGTAGTGATGCTTTTAGCCCTGGGGGCTTCTGGGATCCTCAGAGCGCATGGAACCATCAGCAGTTAGCTGCAAGCAGCCGGGAGGGGGTCTTCTCTGAGTACAGCCCGAAAGGAAGAGTTTCCCGAGGGCCCTCCTGTGGTCCTCACCTACAGAAAGCACAGCACCTGTGCACCATGCATGCACTGGCTTCCAGGATTGCTGAGGGCAGCAAAGAGGTTCTCTGCTTCCTACATGTCTCCTGCAAATAGTTATCCACGGTGCGCATGGAAGCTGCTGGGGAATTTGTGTTCCAGGCACCCAAGCAGCAGGGAGTGTAGCTCAAGATGTGCAAGGGATGCTGGGTGGGGCTCTTGGAGGCACAGGGACAACTGAGTCCTGAATCTCAACTTTACGTTCACTGAGGCTCTTTCCTCCATTTGCAGGTGATGAACCCTTTCAGGATGGTCCCAAGCCAACTGCTGGGGGACTTCATCTGCATCCCTCCAATCAGGGTTCACCTTCTATCAAAACATTTGATGCCCCAAAGCTCAGCTCACTTAGAAGTCCAAATGTAGTATCACAAGAAATTCCAACAGTACAAGTTGTCAATGAAAGAAAAGGAAAAGCTGTTAGATTCTAAAAACATAATTTCAACTGTTGTAAATGTTTTAACTATCTGTAAAAGAATGATTTAAAAGTTTTATTACCTAATTGTGTGAACAAAGTTTCTGGTGAGTTGCAGTTATTGAGAATTTGAAGAGACCATCATTAAAAAGTATTGATCAGGAGTTGCGTGTAGGCATTTCGAACATAAAACTTGATATGAAGACATTATGTTCAGAAGCTAGCTCAGGTTTCTCATTACGAATATGAAAATATATTATTTGAAATTTTATGCATATTCAATTCTTAATATCTTTTCCAATACTTATTTTTCTTATTGTAATTATATAACATAAACAAAAAGTAATAAAATTTTCCACTAAGCCATATATAAAAATTTCCAAATCCCCTCCTGTTTATTCTGTTCTGCATCATATCCAGTACTATTTTTGTGTATGTGCCATGATGTAAAAAAGTTTGGGAGGCTCCATTCTGGTGCAAAAAATGTAAATTCTGGGTGCAATCCCACTTCTGCTGTGTGCTGGCGGTGTGACTTTATCCAAGCTAGTTAATGGGTCTGAGACTGAGTTTTCTCGCAAAGTGGGGAAACAGTTGCTACTTTCGGGATGGATGAGCCCCAAAGGATCACGTTGGTCCCTCAAACTCATCTCTGCACCTGTGTGACCTTGAGCAGAATCTCTTGCTTTTTAATTTCATATTTATTTATTTTATTTGACTGTGTCAGGTCTGACTTATGGCACGCAGGCTTTTCTAGCTGCAGCCCGTGGGCTCTCTAGTTGTAGCACGTGGGCTTAATTGCCCCGTGGCACGTGACACCTTAGTTCCCTGATCAGAGATTGAACCCTCATCTCCTGCATTTGGAAGGTAGGTTCTTAACCACTGGACTACCAGGGAAGTTCCCTCTTGCCTTTCTGAATCCCATTTCCCCAGACCCAGGGATTCAAATGCTGCCCTTGTGGGTCAGTGTGATGGTATGTGGTCCCACTCCCTGTTCGTGAATCCCATCAGCAGCCTGATCTCAGGAGGAGCAGGGCTGGGTCACAGAGTCCTCATAAAACTGCCGCCCCAGGAACAGGGGCGACTGGCTCCCAGCAACCGGCTGCTAGTCGCTGATTTAGTATTCAGAATTCGGAATTTATGGAGCTGCCTTCCTCTGTCACACCATCCATCAGAGACAGACACTCAAGAGATGGAAGGGGAAAAAATTAAAAACCTGTTTATTGCTCAACTTGCTCTAGGCATGTTTTAGCTTATTGTTCAGCTCTGTTCATTTCCATGCAATTTGAATGGCTTTCTTAGTTGCCGTGGCCAACATGTATATAAATGGTTGGATGCATGGACTCACAGAGATATCTTTATCTCTGGCAAAATGAAAAACCACCAGAAATTATACTCTCTGTGAAGTTTTTAAGGCTTAGGGGCAGGCGGGGACCACCAGCCCGTGCCTGGCCCAGCTCTAACTTCCCAGGCAGCCTTGTGTGGGCCTGGGGCCTCGCTTCACTGGGGGAGGGTGCCGCACTGCAGTGTTTATTGGGATGCTGCATTTGTTCCCGTCGATGTCAAGGGAAGCTTGTCAGCAGGATGAGCATAGAATGCGCAATGGCAACAGGCAGACTGACAGGCAACTGGATATGTGTGAAGGAGAGAGGTAAGAAAGGATCAAAGGCCACCTTTGCAGAACAAGGACATCCAGGTTTTTCAAAACACTGAAATGCATCTGGTTGCAGAAGAAGACGATGTAAACCAGACTCCACAGGGATCCTGGAATCCAGGGTGAGATCTCCTTCCCACCCTTAGAGCTGTCTGGGGTCCTAGGTCAGGCTCAGTTTAGTTCAGTTCAGTCGCTCAGTTGGGCTCAGTTGTGCCCGACTCTTTGTGATCTCATGGACTGCAGCACTCCAGGCTTCCCTGTCCATCCCCAGCTCCCAGAGCTTACTCTAACTCATGTCCATGGAGTTGGTGATGCCATCCAATCATCTCATCCTCTGTTGTCCCCTTCTCCTCCCACCTTCAATCATTCCCAGCATCAGGGTCTTTTCAAATGAGTCAGTTCTTTGCATCAGGTGGCCAAAGTATTGGACTTCCAGCTTCAACATCAGTCCTTCCAATGAATATTCAGGACTGATCTCCTTTAGAATGGACTGGTTGGATCTCCTTGCAGTCCAAGGGATTCTCAAGAGTCTTCTCCAACACCACAGTTCAAAAGTATCAATTCTTCAGCTTTCAGCTTTCTTTATATTCCAACTCTCACATCCATACATGACTACTGGAAAAGCCATAGCTTTGCTAGATGGACCTTTGATGGCAAACTAATGTCTCTACTTTTTAATATGCTGTCTAGTTTGGTCATAACTTTTCTTCCAAGGAGCAAGTGTCTTTTAATTTCATGGCTGCAGTCACCATCTGCAGTGATTTTGGAGCCCCCCAAAATAAAGTCTGACAGTTTCTCCATCTATTTGCCATGCAGTGATGGGACCGGATGCCATGATCTTCGTTTTCTGAATGTTGAGCTTTAAGCCAACTCTTTCACTTTCCTCAAGAGGCTCTTTAGTTCCTCTTCACTTTCTGCCATAAGGGTGCTGTCATCTGCATATCTGAGGTTATTGATATTTCTCCCGGCAATCTTGAGTCCAGCTTGTGCTTCTTCCAGTCCAGCATTTCTCATGATGTACTCTGCATATAAGTTAAATAAGCAGGGTGACAATATACAGCCTTGATGTACTCCTTTCCCAATTTGGAACCAGTCCGTTGTTCCATGTCCAGTTCTAACTGTTGCTTCTTGATCTGCATACAAATTTCTCAAGAGGCAGATCAGGTGGTCTGGTATTCCCATCTCTTGAAGAATCTTCCAGAGTTTGTTGTGATCCACACAGTCAAAGGCTTTGGCATAGTCAATATAGCAGAAATAGATGTTTTTCTGGAACTCTCTTGCTTTTTTGATGATCCAGCGGATGTTGGCAATTTGATCTCTGGTTCCTCTGCCTTTTCTAAATCCAGCTTGAACATCTGGAAGTTCATGGTTCACGTACTGTTGAAGCCTGGCTTGGAGGATTTTGAGAATTACTTTACTAGCGTGTGAGATGAGTGCAATTACGCGGTAGTTTGAGCATTCTTTGGCATTGCCTTTCTTTGGGATTGGAATGAAAACTGACCTTTTCCAGTCCTGTGGCCACTGCTGAGTTTTCCAAATTTGCTGGCATATTGAGTGCAGCACTTTCACAGCATCATCTTTTAGGATTTGAAATAGCTCAATTGGAATTTCATCACCTCCTCTAGCTTTGTTCATAGTGATGCTTCCTAAAGCCCACTTGACTTCGCATTCCAGGATGTCTGGCTCTAGGGGAATGATCACACCATCTTGGTTATCTGGGTCATGAAGATCTTCTTTGTATTTTGTACAGTTCTTCTGTGTATTCTTGCCTCCTCTTCCTAATATCTTCTGCTTCTGTTAGGTCCATACCATTTCTGTCCTTTGTTGTGCCCATCTTTTCATGAAATGTTCCCTTGGTATCTCTAATTTTCTTAAAGAGATCTCTAGTCTTTCCCATTCTGTTGTTTTCCTCTATTTCTTTGCATTGATCACTGAAGAAGGCTTTCTTATCTCTTCTTGCTATTCTTTGGAACTCTGCATTCAGATGGGTATATCTTTCTTTTTCTCCTTTGCCTTTCACTTCTCTTCTTTTCACAACTATTTGTAAGGCCTCGTCAGACAACCATTTTGCCTTTTCATCACTGCTTCCTGTACAATGTCACGAACCTCCGTCCATAATTCTTTAGTCACTCTGTCTATCAGATCTAATCCCTTGAATCTATTTGTCACTTCCACTGCATAATTGTAAGGGGTTTGGTTTAGGTCATACCTGAATGGTCTAGTGTTTTTCCCTACTTTCTTCAATTTAAGCCAGGTCAGGCTATTTGGGTTTATTCCCTGCTCTACCATTTACAGCAGTTTAGCCTTGAGCTTATTACTTACACACTTTATATTCTATGGGCTTTCCAAGTGGCTCAGTGGTAAAGAATCAGCCTGCCAAGCAGGAGATGCAGATTTGATCCTTGGGTTGGGAAGATACCTAGAGAAGGAAGTGGCAACCCACTCCAGTATTCTTGCCCGGGAAATCCCATGAACAGAGAAGCCTGGTGGGCCACAGTCCACAGGGTCACAAAAGAGCTGGACGTGACTTAGCAACTAAACAACAACAACATTTTATGCTTCAGTTTCCTAATTTTCATCTGTGACATGGGAATAATATCCCTGTAGCCATGAGGATTAAAGAAGTGCCTGGTGCTATGCTAAGCATATAGAAGGTGCAGGAAATATATATATAATTTACTCTTATAAATATATATGTAACTTATTCCATGGACTGCAGCATGCCAAGCCCCTCTGTCCCTCACTATGTCCCAGAGTTTGCCCAAGTTCCTGTCCATTGAATTGGTGATGCCATCCCATCATCCCATCCTTTGTCATATATGTTACTTATTCTTATAAATTTGCTGGGTTGACCTCCAAAGGCTGTTGTACTAATTGCTCGAAGTGTTGGGTGTGAGTTTTCAGAAGAGTATGAACTGTCAGCACATGTTGGGAGCAGTTGACACTGGAAGGCCCCCTACCCCGGGGCAGCCAGGCCCTGGGCCCCGCTCTCAGGGAGCTGTACCTGGTTTCACCAGGAGGAAAGGTTGTCCCTGCACCTGGAAGTGCCACCGTATGACTTAACTTGGAGACGTTTGCTGGGCCTGCTTGGTGGAAGTTCTGACCTGGGGCTCAAGCATATTATATCTTGCTTTCATTTTGCTTTTTAGTTGGTATCTATTATTGAAGGTTTCTGTTTTGTTTTTGACATCTCAGCTCCTTCTACTTACTTTGCAAATAGAGAGGACTTTGGGAAAATGTAGTGCCTTACAAACATTCACTTCTCGGTGGAACATGGGAGAGGACAGAGGTTGTCAGTCTGTGACAGAGGAGCCAGGCATTGACTGCCCTTGTGGGGGGACAGGGGGACACTTGCAGGGCCCTTCTCTGGAATGGGAAAAGGTCATTTGCTGGAAGAGGTGAGTTTGAGCTGAACTTTGATGATTGGAATTTGGGAGATGAGGTGTGTGTGCGTGTGTGTGTACTGAGAGTTCCTAAGAATCTGACCACTGCCCTGAAATCTCTTTTGGAAGTAGGCATGGCTCTTGTGTGTGCATAGAGATCCAGATACATGCAGCCTGAGACCACTTCAGATTCTGAGATCTTGGAGGTCAACATAATACTCACAATCCATGTTCACAAAAAAGAGGATGCTGGCAGATGCAGCAATGCTGTCTATGGCATATCGGAAGATTGGTGAGGATGGCGAGGGGCCATCCTTGGTTCCACACCCCACGAGGTACAGGACAAAAACTGGAGAGAAGGTCGTGCCTGGGTCTCCTGTGAGGGGGTTGGTGACGAGTCCCATGCTGCAGAGGCCTGGCTCTCATGGTCCATCAGAGGCAGATGTGGCTTCTCGGGCGGCTGACATTCCCCCCCTGAGGCTGTGGGCTGCAGGAAAGCCAGAGGGAAGTTCTGCAGAGTAAAGCCTGTGGCTGAACTTTGCCGTATTTTTGGCTACAAGAGAAAATGTAGCTCCTTAGAATGAGGCGAGCTTTGGACTCAGGCCGAAACCCCCGCTCTGCTGCTTTCTGTCCTCATGGTCTTTGATACATCACATAATTTCTCTGATCCTCCGCTTTCTCATCTGTAAAATGAACATAAGGATATCTACTTTGCAGGGTTATCTTAAGAATTGGAGACAATCATCTAAAGTTCCTAGTTTATTATAGGGATTCAGTAAAGGGTAATATTAGGTAAAATTAAGCAAATCTACCCATGTTGTATTCTAATGCTTTATGCAGTTTAACTCATTTGATTCTCACAGAAACCCTTCAGAAAAGACACAGTTTAATCCCCATTCTCAGATGGGGAAATTGAGGTGCAGAGAAGTTAATTAACCTGCCCAAGATCCACCCCATGTCAGTGGGCAGTCGGGTGGGAAATCGGGCAGCTCAGCTCTGACACGTTACCTAAGGCACTGGGCTGCTGCTACGGCTATTCCAGTGCTGAATTCCTGTGAGGGAAGATGGTTCAAATGGCTGCTGCTTACAATCTTGATAATTAGCTAGAAGATACTTTACAGAATGATTAACATATATATGTGTGTGTGTGTGTATGTTTGGCTAGAATAAATATATATATAAAAAACATATATGTATCCACTACATATATAATTTACATATAACATATATATATTATAGCACTATAATATATATAATATGTATACACACACACATATATGGCTAGGATGGCTGCAAGCCCCAGTCTGACTAAGCCCTTGAGTTTGGCCAAGGTAGGGTATCTGACTGGCACTTCTGGGAAAAACTTTCCTCTCTGAAAAACAAGTAATTGGCTTCTCTGTTATCCCAAACATCGTCATTGATAGAGTTAGTCTTCAAATATAACCTTCAGAAGAGCATGTCTAGATTTTTCTTCCCTCAGATTATTCTTGAGTACTGAGGCTCAAAGTGCATTTGAACCAGAAAAACAAAGGTTTGGCCCTTCCCTAGATCCAACAACAATGTAGGACCGGAAACAAAGGTCTCTCCTTACCTAGGCAGACGGGCCCAAAGCTTCCGAGTGAGTAAGGGACTAAGATGCATTCATTTCGTTTCACTTAGGGGTCAGGGGCAAGTTTTGCAGAGGGGTGGGGAAGGGGGAAAGTAGCGGTTGTCAGCTCTGTCCTCCCCTTGGGTAATATGAATCAGTCCTTTCCTATCAAAACAACAAACCATAAAAGCCCTTCCTTGGCCCTGTGGCCCTCCTCCACCCTTCAGTGAGCGTTCTCCTCCCTTGTGCACTCAGATCATCTTCATGCCTCCCCTTCACCTCCCAAAGGCTGGGTGAAACTGATCAAACTGCACCCTGCTCTCAGTGAAAAAGCAAAAGATGGAAAAAAGCCAAAGACATAGCCTTGGGCTGGCTAAGGCCAGCGAGTGTTTCATAATCTGGCACACCTGTCTCCCTGGCCAGGCCCAGCTCTCACCTCCACGTGCCACCTTCCACTGTCACTCTGCAGTCCCCTGAGGGTTCAGCTTGTGATGGTCTCTGCCCATGATGATATCTCAGCCTGGATCATCTTGCTCTTTCTTTCCGTAATTCGCACTCACCCTGTACACCTCACTTCTCTGTGGCATCACCAATTGTGCATAAGGGATATATCTTGAATAAGAAGACTAAGCCATACTCTCAGGGAACTTGGTATGAACTTGCAGAGCAGAACATGAAAAAAATATTACCAAATAAAAATACAAGTCAAGGGCAAGTGAATGGTCTGGGATTTGTGGGAAGAGAAACTGTTAGGAGACTGTTGAAGTTGTCTGGGTGAAATAGGATGAGGGGCTGGATAGTGGGAATGCAAAGACAGCACTGGGGAGATTCCATTCAGTCAGTCATTCAACAACCATTTATGGAGCATCGACCACGTACTGCAGGCTCTGAGGATCCTGCAGTGAGCAAAACAGCCCCGAATCTCAGCCTAGGGGAGCTTACATTTCTTGTTGGGAGAAAAACACCATGGATAAATAAAATGGACAGGATGGCAGATGGTGTGAAGTGCCATGGAGAAAATGAGGCAGGAGGGAAGCGGGGTGGCCCAGAGCACAAGTCTTAAGCTCATGATATTTCAAGTCTATCAAGCTGCCCACCTGCCTGGCTTTCTCTGAATTTTTTCTGACTTCTTTTGCCTGTAGTGATTTCCTCTCACTTGAAGAGACTCCAGGGCATCAAAAGCCCTTACCCTCTGCTGGGCAACTGGCACATTCTCTTTTGAGTTTTCATGAAGCCCCTCGTGAGGCGGAAGCTCCCTGCAGACAGGGACTGCATCCTAAATTCCCGTTTCTTGCTCTTCTGCAGCGTTGAACTCAGCTCTATTAGATATTCAATAAATACTTGTAAATTTGATTGATTGTACAATTCATAAATAAAATTGCAAGTGAAACCTCCAGTTAAAGTCTCCTAAGGAGTTTTTCAAGGCACTGATTACTAAATACTTTACAAAAGGGAAAACATCTTTAGACGAGAAATTAGGATACTAGCTCTTCTGGCTGTGATGATAAAAACCAGAAGTCTGAATATATCACCTTCTCCCTGAGAAAACTGTCATCCAGAGAGAACAGTTTGCCCAAGATCCTGCAGTTAGGCTTTCCTCTGACTTAGTTTTCTTATCTGTACAATGGGGTGAACTGCCACCTAAATCACTTATTCAGAAAGAAGTTGAGGATCAGATGAGATGTGGAGGAAGTTTTGAAAGACTAATATTCATATAATCACTCATTTACCATTTATTACTCCTCCCTTTCCTGCCAGCAGACTCCCCAACTGATGGTACGTTCACTAACGTTCAGCTGCCTCCTTTCCTGTTGGAAGATAAAGTCTTGCCTCATCTACAAAGCCAGGAAGTTCCTGCCTGTCAGGGTGGGGAAGCAAGGCTGGGGGAGCAGGGGTGTGCCCTTGAACCAGCTCTGTCTGCCTAACAGCTTGTCTACTTTTAATTTAATCTTGTGCCGCCCTCGTTAGCATCTGGTTATTATTAGACCATAACCACAATAATAAGCATTCCAGTTGTATCTTCTATTTGCAGAGTGCTTTGTGATCGTTTTTATTAGTCGGTTGCAGCCTGGTTGTCCTGGAGACCAGTATACACACAAAGAGGAAGAAAAACGGGAAGGGTGCCTGGGTAAAGTGTCTACCAGGCAGCTCAATTTGTCTTTGACCAGCAGGATGCCAATATTCCCTTGGGGGCAATTGGAGAAGTTAGACTAAGGTAACCCTTCAGCAGAAAGAAACTGAAACCGAGCTCGGCACTGTTATTCAGTGGGAACCTCCGATGTACCTGTGGGTGACCTGGCCACGGCTGCCCCGCCAGTCAGCGGCAGAGCTAGCCTTGCAGTTTAGGGCTCAGAGAGAGCTCGCTCTTTGTCTTGCATCTGCAGCGACATCTGAAGAAATCGCCTTGTACATAAGCAAATGTACGACTCTCTCTCTGGGAGATCAGTCAATTACAGCAAATTGAGCTATTTCATTTCGGCTTGCAAATGGCTTTCAGTTACACAAGTAGACACATTAATCTAATAACTAATGATCATATATTTCACTAATCATACAGCCCTGCATGTGGTATAATATCTAATTATATTTAATATTAAGACATCTTCACATGTGCATTTTTACCAACTGTCTAGCTCGGGGAGCCATGCAAGAGCAGAGTGGTGGAGAGCAGGGAACAGCTCCAGGTGGAGGGCCAGCAGACAGGGGATGGGTACGATCCAGGAGGCCCAGGCTGCCCACTGGAGGAGGGGCCTTCTTCAGAGGGTGTGAAGGAGGTTTGTGGCAAATCAGGACCAAGGTTAACTCCTGGGGAGCTTTTGTGATAAAAAGAACCCTCTGGAGCTGCCCACTGGAAAAGGCACCTTTGCTTGGAGCTGATTGGAGCTTGGTGCTGATTTCAGCCCCCATTTGCATTTCCTCCTCCCAGTAGGATGCTGGGCATCATCTCCATAGCCCTAAGCAGCTGCCTTGGAAGAGCTTGGAGTCAGGGCAGGGAAACTGAACACAAAACCCCCTGCAGGGTCAACTCTGGCACCTCTTACTTTATCTCTTCTGAAAACAAACTCTGCAAATAACAAAGGACCTGGGATGGGGCGGGGGGTGAGATTAATGGGTGGGGTAGGAAAGGAGATGAGACTGAGGAAGGCCCAAGAGCTCTGGTTTGAGTGAATGTTTCTGAGCTCTGGGTCCTTTGGTATCAAACTCCAGCTGTTTTCTCCTCTACTTTTGGCCACATCCCTGAGACACTGGTTATGTGATGAATGTCTTCATCCTCCTCCCAGATTCCTCTGTCAGAGCCCCAACTTCTGATGTGATGGTATTTGGAGTTGGAGCCTTTGGGAGGTAATTGGCTTTAGATGAGGTCATGAGAGTGGGGCCTTGTTGATGGGATTAGCGCTCTCATAAGAAGAGGAAGCAGAGAAGGCAACGGCACCCCACTCCAGTACTCTTGCCTGGAAAATTCCATGGACGGAGGAGCCTGGTGGGCTACAGTCCATGGGGTTGCTAAGAGTCAGACACGACTGAGCGACTTCACTTTCACTTTTCACTTTCATGCATTGGAGAAGGAAATGGCAACCCACTCCAGTGTTCTTGCCTGGAGAATCCTGGGGACGGGGGAGCCTGGTGGGCTGCTGTCTATGGGGTCGCACAGAGTCAGACACAACTGAAGCGACTTAGCAGCAGCAGTAGCAGCAGCAAGAAGAGGAAGATGGGCTTCCCAGGTGGCCCTGGTGGTAAAGAAAGTGAAAGTGAAGGTGAAGTCACTCAGTCGTGTCCGACTCTTAGCGACCCCATGGACTGCAGCCTACCAGGCTCCTCCATCCATGGGATTTTCCAGGCAAGAGTACTGGAGTGGGGTGCCATTGCCTTCTCCGGAACCTACCTGCAAATGCAGGAGACATAAAAGATGTGGATAGATCCCTGGATTGGGAAGATCCCCTGGAGGAGGGCATGGCAACCCACTCCAGTATTCTTGCCTGGAGAATCCCCATGGACAGAGGAGCCTGGGGGGCTACAGTCCATGGGGTCGCACAGAGTTGGACATGACTGAACCGACTTAGCATGCAGAACGCACGAGCAGACAACATCTCTGTACATCTGCCTGGTCACTGCAGTGGCTCTGGGGTCGTCCTGAGGACAGCTCCTGAGGTGGCCTGTGTCACTGTTTCTTCAGGGATGATTGCGGTCCCTTCCCAATCCAAACATCCTGGTGTCCGGGACTGACAGTGGGCCATTGTCTCTGAGCTCAGGGGTGTGAGGGTGGCCAATCAACTGGGGGCCTCAAGTCCAGTCTTGGACAGGCACTGCCTGGCTCCATCAGGTTATTTATTTATTTATTTATTAAAAAGAGTCTGCAACCCCAGTTCAGTGTTTGAGAGCCATGTGGACCTGGAACCTCCCCTGTCTGCACCTCCAGGTGCCCACTGCTGGGGGGCAGTGCCAATCTCCTCCTGGGCTCACATTTCCCCATGTTTCCTCTGCTGGGACCTTGGGAGTTAGGAGATTTTCCCAGGGCCAAATGCTTTTGTTTCTGGGCTGAGTTTTCTTAAGTACTTTTATTGTTTGCTACAATCCTAGTCAAAACCTGGCAGGTACTTGTGAGCAGGTGGAATCTGATACGGGAAGCGGGAAGATGAGGACCTGGGTGCATGAAGAGCCAAAGCCCCCAGCGAGTCCTGACTGGGGGGGTGATGCGCAGAGCCTACGGGAGAAGGAAGTTCCTGTCTTTGAAGGCACAAGCCTGAGGGTGGGGGCTGCCCCTGACCAGAGAAACAGGGTTCATTGGAATGTTAGCTCTTCTTTGAATCTTCAGCCAGGGTTTGAGCACCAGAGTTTGACTTTTGCTTCATACCAAATCTTTCTGTATGACTTTGGACACATCACACGATGCCCTTGAACCTTAGTTTTCTTTATTTCAAAAGGAGAAGGGTTGTTCTTGTTGTTGGTTCAGCCACCAAGTTGTGTCCGAGTCTTTACAACCCCATAGACTGCAGCACACCAGGCTTCCCTGGCCCCCAGCACCTCCCAGAGTTCACCCATCTTCATGACCACTGACCTGGTGACGCCATCCAGCCATCTCATCCTCTGTTGTCCTCTTCTCCTCCTGCCTTCAATCTTTCCCAGCATCAGGGTCTTTTCCAATGAGTCAGTTCTTCGCATCAGGTGGTCAAAATATTGGAGCTTCAGCTTCAGCATTAGTCTTTCCAATGAGGATTCAGGGTTGATTTCCTTTAAGACTGACTGGTTTGATCTCCTTGCTGTCCAAGGGACTCTCAAGAGTCTTCTCCAGCACCGTAGTTTGAAAGCATCAATTCTTCAGCACGCTGCCTTCTTTATGGTCCAGTTCTTGTATCTGTACATGATGCCCTTTCATGGATCACAGCCTTGTCATGGTGAAGGGGCTTGAGTAACTCAATGAATCTATGAGCCACTCAATGCAGGGCCACCCAAGACGGATGGGTCATGGTGGAGAGTTCTGGCAAAACATGATCCACTGGAGGAGGGAATGGCTGACCACTTCAGTATAGAGAATGGGCAAAGAGAATGGCATCAGGGCACAGGCAAAAGCAGATGGTTAGTGTGAGCCAGTCTGGAAGTCAGGCTTCTGAGATACTAGCCCTAACTCTAATCTTACTCTTGGCTGTGAGGCCTTGGATAATCCGGGAATCAGCTGCATGTAAACATCAAGTTGGACGGGGTCAGCAGTTTTCACACTGCGTTCACTGGCAGCCCCAGGGGCCATTACAGGTGGGAGGTATGGGCAGAGAAAGGCCCGTTGATCCCAGAACAGCCCTCCTTGTCTCTCTGTTGTGTGTCGGGCACCACATGAGAGGCACTTAGGCAGGAGGGTTCCACTATCCAGACAGGTTTGGACGCCTCCCTAACGGAGATTCTCTCGGCTCCAATCTGCTTAACCCTCTGGATTTGGGGAAAGTTCTGTCTAAGGAACCCTCACAATCTGATCCCCAAGGAAACTTAGCCCCAGGAGGTGAGAAGGTTGCTAGAGAAGGGGCAGCAAAGAAGGTTGAGACAGGCAGGGCCAGCCTGGGCCAGGCTGTGGAGTTGAACTCTCGCCCTGCCCAGAAGTCTCTGAAGTGTTCTAAGCAGAGAGGCCGAGTCACACTCAGAATGAAGAGAGATCCAGGCTGAGACAGTGGTCCCCTGACCCAGGACACCCTGAAATAGCACCTCCAAGAGGCGACTCGAACAAACCTTACCTGGGCCTCCCCCCACGTCGGGTGCTCCCTTTTGGGAAGGAGCAAGCTGGAGCAAGTTTCAGAGGAGGCAGAAGTGACAGGTAAACAATGAGGCTCAGGTCCCCCCCAGACTCTCAGCTCTCTGATGACACCCTCCCCACTTTCCCCTGAGCTTCCTACACTGAGGACAAGGAGACCACCCCTTGGGGGCTTCCCTCCTGCGCCAATCAATTCTCCTCAATTACCAACAAATCTAAATGTGATTTATCTGCGCAAGAATCATTCCAATATCAGGCGAGAATCTATCAATAAAACCCCCTAAGGCAATCTTGCTTGGAGTTGTCAATAGAGGCTCTAAAGCACAAAGACTTAGCAGCTAGCAATCAGAGGATTTTTGCCTCCCTCCCCCCTTTTTGGGGAGCACTTAATTAAGTCGACCAGAAGCTGTCAAAGATAATTTTCAAAGCGCATGACCTCAGCAGCTGACATTTGATAATATTACATTCCACGTTGATTGAAATTGATTTTCCCCTTTTTGGGGGGATGGGGAGAAGGTGGGAAGATGAGACTGCAGAAGAGGGAGGCTTGGATCCCTTTGGCTGTGGTGCTCTGCCCAGGGCCAGCAGCCTGTGGGCTTACCACACAGCACGCTGTTGGGTTCTCTACCTTCAGCTGGACCAGGGTTGGGAAGCCGTCATCCAGAGCTGGTGGGAAAGCCACCTGGGGAGGAAAGATTCTGGTGTGCAGAAACTGGAAGCTAGCATGCAAGAAGGAGATGATGAGGCTGATGGTGTCCAAGGGCCTGGGTTTGTTAGAAAGGGAGGTGTGCTGAGTGGTAAAGAAGAATGGGAGGTACAGACTGGCTGGTCTCGTTGGGTCCATACTCCACATTGGCCTCTTAGTCTTTAATGGATGTATAAGGGGTTTCATCACGGAGGTCAGATTCCCTTGACTTGACTGCTCTCAGGGAAGCTCCCTCCTGCGTCCGCCAACCCTCTGTCCTGCTACGGCTCCCGAGGCCCTGTGAGAGCTTGTCTGCACACCGTCCTCTTCTTAGTCAGTCAGCTCTAGCCTCTAAAGCCGCCATTACATCCATGCAGCACACCCACCCCTCATCCAGATAATTTGCATCTTGGGATTAGCCTCAAGATCAGGCTTTCCGTGTCATCACAGATGTGAGACGCTGCCCACGTGACTCCCTGGTCTTGGAATCTTTGTCTGGCATTGTTTCCTTCCATTGACCAGCTTGTGTCTTACCTATGGTTCTAGGTAAGCAAGAGTCTTGACCTCTGCTTCGAGTTCTTGTTTCAGATGGTTTTCCAGCTTTGACTCACTGGCTAAGGCAAGAAGTTTGACCTTCAGGCAAAGCATTTCAAGAAGCTTTGTAGGAGTCCAGATCGTTATGGAAAATCTATGAGTGATTTTTCAGGCCTGAGCATAGGCTCTCCTCCCTCCCTCTTCCTGAGCCCCAGGGTCCGTGAGATGGCCAGAGCCTCTATCTGGGCCCCCCTCAACAGAGATATGTCTGTGCTAATCCGCCTGATTCTGGACCATTCCGCTGTTCCACAGGAGAAAATGGAACAGGGGAGTTGATATTTTTCTAACTTTAGCTTCTTGCTTATATTATCCCAGTAATTGGTTAAAGTCTTAGCTATTTCATTTCTGGCTTGTTGCTCTCTGAGCTCGTGGCAGCTTTCATTGGTGAGTTAGTATTGAACAGAGGGAGGTGACGGAGAAGGAAGAGTGCACAGTGAGAGAGTTAACAGAGGTGGAAACAAGTCAAGGCCTCTTCTTGGGGGTCCTGGCTGGAGGAGCTATGCCCTGAGGGCTGGGCATGTGATTTGAGGAGCTCAGACTTAATGTGGTAGGAGACAAGTCTGTATCATATTCATCTTGTTTTAAGGAGGAAAAACTAAGCCAGGTTATAGTGAACAATGTGGTATTATACACTTGAAAGTTGCTAAGAGAGTAGACCTTAAAAGTCCTCATCATAAGGATAAAACAAATATTTGTAACTATGTGAGGTGATGGGTGTTAACTAAACTTATCAATCATTTCACGATGTATATATGTATTAAATCATGCTGTACACCTCAAACTTAGACAATGTGATATTGCAAATTGTACATCAATAAAATAGGAAGAAAAACAACTAGAAAACTATTAAAAATGTGGGCTCTGGAAGTTCCCTGATGGCCCAGTGCTTAAGACTCCATGCTTCTACTTCTGGGTGCATGGGTTCGATCCCTGGTCAAGGAGCTAAGATCCCACATGCCATGTGGCACAGCAAAAAATTAATAAATAAAGTCATTGATCTCTAATAAAATAGAACTCTGGGGCCTGGTGATATGGCGATGCAGGCATCGTCATACAGCAGACGACTGGCTGTGTTGTTGTGGGCAAGCTCTGTCACCTCTAAGCCTGCATTTCCTCATCTGCACAAAGGGCCTTCGGGGTGCTTAGGTGGACTAAAGGAGAAATATATCAACAAAATGCAATATAATGGTAACAAAGCTTTCTTCTCTTCTTCTCAGGGGCAAGATTGGCATGTAACTTTTTAAATGTGCCATGTCCTTTCCCGGGGCATTTCTTCCCTAGGGGTAAGGATGAAGGTAGATACACTTAAGGTAATAGAAGAAAATAGTGGCTCAAATGATCCATATAGCAGATCAAATTACTTAGTTAGCTTTCATAGCATAATGTGATTTTCATTTTACTGAAATTGGTTGACTTTTCTAAATGTACTTTTATCCTGAATAATTCCCACTCTATCTATAAGCATCTTAGTCCTAAATTATACATGAGGTGAGCTCTGTACATGTTGTTTCTAGGCAGGGACTATATTAGGATAAGCTTGGTGATACTACAGTAAGAAACAGCCCTTCAAATACATAGTTTATTTCCTGCTTGGCTATATGTCCATCAGGCATCAATAAGAGGGTTCTATGCCTACTGGTCATGCAGGATTTATGAAGTCATCATTTCAGCATATGTGGGATTGCAGAATCAGGGGAAAGAGAGCTAGTGAATCACATGTGCTAGGCTAAGTTGCTTCAGTCATGTCCAGCTCTTTGCAACCCTATGGACTAAAGCCTACCAGGCTCCTCTGTCCATGGGACTCTCCAGGCTAGAATCCTTCTCCAAGGGATTTCTTTACCCAGGGATCAAATCCCAGTCTCTTACATCTCCTGCATTGGCAGGCAGTTCTTTACCACTAGCACCACCTGGGAAATGCAGTGAATCACATACTGGGATTTAAGTCTACTGTCCAGAGGTGACACATATTACTTGCTCTTACATTTCATTGGTCAATGCGTATGATCATGCTCAAGTTCAGCTGGCAAAGAAGTGCTATCCTACTGTGTACCGAAGACAAAAGTTACAAACATCTGATAAAAGACCAAACGATAAAGACAGGAACAGAAATTATTTAATGGTTATACTTTACAGCATATTTCAATCTTGTAGAGTTTCTGAAGTCTTGGTGGGAGCCTCCGAAGAAGTGTGAACTGTGATTAAACATCTTCCTTTTGACTTTAAACAAATGGAGCTCTTATTATAAGCAGCAGATGATTTTGGTAGTATTTGTCAGGTCCTGTTCAGATCTCCCCGTAGCTCAGATGGTAAATCCACCTGCAGTGCAGGAGACCTGGGTTCGAACCCTGGGTTGGGAAGATCCCCCAGAGGAGGGCATGGTGACCCACTCTAGTATTCTTGCCTGGAGAATCCCCATGGACAGAGGAGCCTGGCGGGCTACAGTCCATGGGGTCGCAAAGGGTTGGGCACGACTGAGCGACAGCACAGTCAGGTCCTGTTCACTCACCAACCCTGGCTACAACTATGAAGGGTAGTTCCAGAGGAGCTTACGCACATGCTGACCTAGTTTCAGTCCAACGGCACACTGATTTCTACCCCGCGACCTTCTCCAGGAGGAACTTTCTCACGCTCTGAGTCAATGCATCCCAGAAATGCATGGGCATTGTCACCCCTCAGGGTGATCCTCTTCCAATGGGGGATAGAACCAGTGGACAAATATTCCAACCTCTCATCCTTTAGATGGACAACTTCACAGGACATTCCTTCTAATTCTCAGAAGTCCTGTGGACTAGAGCAGTACCTGTCATAGCAACAATGACAATGTCTTTAAATTGGCTTTTTTCTCCTTCCCTCTCCCATTCTTCCTGATCCTTCACCCCTTCCTGGGATTACTTCCCAAATGAATGACATGCAACCATGTCCTCATCTCAAAATCTACTACTGGGAGGATATCTCCTAGGACACCGACCCAATTCTTCAGAGAGGAGAGCATTATATATGTATACACATCTGCTCAAAAACTTGGGAAGATAAAGGACTATTGTAGGAAGGCAGAAAACAACAGCAAAATCAGCTTGCTGCTACTGCTGCTAAGTCACTTCAGTCGTGTCCGACTCTGTGCGACCCCATAGACGGCAGCCCACCAGGCTCCCCCGTCCCTGGGATTCTCCAGGCAAGAACACTGGAGTGGGTTGCCATTTCCTTCTCCAATGCATGAAAGTGAAAAGTGAAAGTAAAGTCACTCAGTCATGTCTGACTCTTCACAACCCCATGGACTGCAGCCTACCAGGCTCAGGTCTGTATTAAAATAAGTTTGCATTCTCCAATGCTGGGATCAAGAAAGAGATGGTAAAAGGGAAGTGGGGATTGTCTGATTAGATTAAACTTGCCAGGGAAAATTCACAGTTATATACAAGCAGTTATTTGGGAGGTTGCTGAAACCAACTTCCTGATTCACCTCAATGTTATAAGAAAAGTTTGGGGTCAACCCATCCTTTCCCATCCCCTGAAGACTATGAAAGAGGAAGGTGTTAGTCTAGGCACTTAGCTGTCTTAGCTCTTATAGATGATCCTTTCCAGGCTTCAAAGATGCAAAGAAAGCCTGGGACAGAGTATAGGCAACAAAAGAGAACAGAACTGTTCTGCATGACAAAACTGGAGAAATGGATTTTTTTGTCCCATAGAGGAAAGGCAAGAGACTTCTGACAAGGTGAGAAGGCAGAGAGCACAGACTAGTTTGGAACCCAAGCTGTAGAATGGCTTACGTCCTTTCATATTCATTATTATATTCTTAGTGAAGAATATTTCCTTAATGATATTAATCACTGAATATCTTTGTTCTGATAGAAATCTCTCCACCTCTTCAAGCACTCAGTAATGTCCACCACATACCCAAGTGCCTTGTGCATATGCTATGTCCGGAAATTAATGGAAATTTTAGTTCAAGTTCTGAGCAGGGTAAATGCTGTGTGCAATGGAGAGAGTGAGTTCAGGGAAGTAAGATATTCTCCAAATGCAACTAACTCAGGGGCCTGGGGCTCAGAGATGGGGTGTGCAGAAATCTTGGAAAAGAGATTCTCAAAACTGTGGAAAGAAAGCTTCAGTCTATCTTAGCTAAAGGCTAAGGGGTATGAGGACCCCAACTGATTTCTCAGTTACTGAACACATGAGGACAGAAATCATTAACCATTAATTAATTAATCATTAATTTTGATGGAGAGAAATGAGGCTCAGTGCAGGTGCATGAATTCAACACATTCATTCAATTAAAAACACTTATTCATTCACCTGAAAAAATACTCTGTTGAGTGCCTGTCGGATGTAAGGCTAAAATGGTGGGTGACAGGTTAGAAACATTTATGCCCCGATCCCTTCCCTTGAGGAATTTCTAAATGAGCTAGGGCAAAGCCAAAGATGGACTCTGCATTTGGGGAGCTCCCCTCCTCCAGCCTGCTGTCTCCACCTGCCCTTGTGCTGTCCAAGAATCAGGCATCACATCCCAAGGGCAGGGGGAGGTCCTCTGCCACACTGCACGAGTGAAGCTGGTGGGCTTTCATCACTGCACTGGGTTCAATGACTTGTTGACGCGGCTAACTGTTGGCTTAATGTGATCCATCAGGCAGGATGTAGATGAAGATATTTGAGAAGTTGAGACTGATGGGGACTGACTTCTGGAATGCTGATAACTGCCGTGAAAATCTGTTAATTCCTCAACAACAGTTTCCTTCTTTAGTCAACCTATCAATCAGCAACTATTTGTTGGGTTCCTCCACCACAAGCTGGACACTCTGTTGTCTGCCCTGAAGAGGAGGTGAGACTGTGTTAAAAGCTATGAGTTAAACAGGGCATCAGAATGGAAATAATGAAGTGGAGAGAAACCTCTTCCAGCAGAGCTGTGGTTTCGAGTCTCTCTTCCATTTATAACAGCTGACTTTGACCAGTGCTGCTTTACCACACGGAGAGTCTTCCTACCCTTCTTTCTTCCTATTACAATCTTGCTCATTCCTCAAGTCCTAATGCATGCCCTCTCCCTCAGGAAGCCTTCCTTGACCCTCTGGCCCTTATTATTTGCTGTGTGTGTAGCTTAGTCAACTGTTACTTCAGTGATATCAGCATTGATCCTGGGAGATGCTAACAGATGTTAATGTAAAAAAATCATTCCATTCTCAGATGCGTTTGGGAAACACCAGGCTTAACATAGTTAAATGGGTTTCTTTCAAACAGAATGACTCAGACCCTTTAATATGCTCATGTAATTGTAACCAGGGTGACCATACAATTTATGATCCAACAGAGAACACTTAGGAAGTGAGAGGGGTGCCATTATTAATGATGCGAAGACAATTGGTGCAAACTGGAACTGTCCCCAGCAAACCAGGACATACAGTTAAAACCTAATTAACAGGTGGAGACAGCAGGCTGGAGGAGGGGAGCTCCCCAAATGCAGAGTCCATCTTTGGCTTTGCCCTAGCTCATTTAGAAATTCCTCAAGGGAAGGGATCAGGGCATAAATGTTTCTAACCTGTCACCCACCATTTTAGCCTTACATCTGACAGGCACTCAGCAGAGTATTTTTTCAGGTGAATGAATAATTAGGACATATAGTAAAACCTAATTAAAATCTCTCCAAGTATTGTTTCCAAACCTTCTTAGACCGAGGAATCCTTTGGTTAAGGAGCATACCTTGGGTCAGTATTCTGTGGATCACACTTTGGGAAATGCTGCTGCTGTGTGATCCAACCTGCATGTGAGTTCCTCAAAAGCAGGGTCTGGTCATGTTCATATTTGTTCCCCTTTGACACCTAATGCAATTCCCTGCAATAATGGAGGTTTGATAAAATACCAATTGAAAATTAAAGTAGGAAGAAAATTGCTTTTATTTTCCTTGGGCATCTCAAGTTAGAGGTTATTTTATAGAGTCTTGATACATGTATTAGTCAAGGTTTCCAGAGAAACAGACCAGCAGTGTTGGTGTGTGTGTGTGTTTAGATAGAGATAGATGGATAGATGGATAAATGGATAGATAGATAGATATTGATTTATTTTAAGGAGTTGGCTCATGCTACTGTGGAGACTTAGTAAGCCCCCAATCCACAAGGCAGGCCAGGAGGCTGGAGACCCAGAGAAGAGTGGCAGTCCAGGTCTAAAGGCAGTTTGCTGGCAGAATTCCTTCCTACCTGGGGGAGGTCAGTCTTTGTCCTAGTAAGACCTTCAACTGACTGGAAGTCAAACCCACATTATAGAGGGTAATCTGTTTTACTCGAAGTCCATCATTTTAAGTGTTAAACTGCATCCAAAAATGTCTCACAGAAACATTCAGAATAATATTTGACCAAATATCTGGGCACTGTGGTCCAGCCAACTTGACCCATAAGATTAACTATCATAATGCATATGGGAGGCTCACTCACATTTCACTGGAGATGTGTTTGCAGCAGGGATCCAGCTTGAGCCTCCAAAGAGTCACAGGGGCTGAGCCTATGGGATGGACTGGGATAGGGCTGGGAGGACTGGAACTGAGTGGGAAGAGCTGTGGGAAAGGCTGGACTGGGGCCGCAAGAACAGCCGCTCCCCACGGGTTCATGTCTGAGGTTTGCAAAGGGAAGAAAACAAAAGAGCTATGAGCACAGGGCTCCTGAGAAGGCTCAGGGCCCTTGGGGTGCTGCTGTGTCCCAAGTGACAAACTGAGTCACAGAGGTGGGGACAGCAGCGCTCTCTCACTTCAGTGTGGAACATGAATTGACCCTAAGAAGGCCAGGTCTCGGGGGGCTGTAACACTGTCCATATCGCGTATAATTTTAATAGAATCCTTCCTGCAAGGTAGCTGCTATCCCCATAAACACATGCACACACACACACACACACATACACACACACCTGCACACACTCCTCCACACACTCAACTTCACAGGCTCTCTTGCAGAGAAGGGTAGCCATGTGACAAAGTTTGAACTGATGAGATCTGAGATGAAACAAGAAGTTTCTGGTGGGGTTTTTGGGAAAACAGGGCAGACTCAGCTGGCATAGGCCCATTCATTAATTTTGCCCTGTTCTCTCTCCCCTTCTTCTGGCCTGGAACATGGATGCAATGCCCATAGGTCCGGTAACCAAGCTGCCATCTAAAGAACCAAAGTCACATGCCAAGGACGGTCAACCCAGAAGGAAGAAGAAGCCTTTTCCTTGAGCACTGCGCCTGTGTTGCCCACCCCTGGACTCTGCCATATGAGAAAAAGAACCTCTTATTTGGTTAACTACTTATTCAGGTTTCTATACTGTCACTCTGCTTATTTAACTTATATGCAGAGTGCAGCATGAGAAACGCTGGGCTGGAGGAAGCACAAGCTGGAATCAAGATTGCCGGGAGAAATAGCAATAACCTCAGATATGCAGATGACACCACCCTTATGGCAGAAAGTGAAGAGGAACTCAAAAGCCTCTTGATGAAAGTCAAAGAGGAAAGTGAAAAGGTTGGCTTAAAGCTCAACAGTTAGAAAATGAAGATCATGGCATCTGGTCCCATCACTTCATGGGAAATAGATGGAGAAACAGTGTCAGACTTTATTTTTGGGGGGCTCCAAAATCACTGCAGATGCTGACTGCAGCCATGAAATTAAAAGACGCTTACTCCTTGGAAGAAAATTTATGACAAACCTAGATATCATATTGAAAAGCAGAGACACTACTTTGCCAACAAAGGTCTGTCTAGTCAAGGCTATGGTTTTTCCAGTGGTCATGTATGGATGTGAGAGTTGGACTGTGAAGAAAGCTGAGCGCCAAAGAATTGATGCTTTTGAATTGTAGTGTTGGAGAAGACTCTTGAGAGTCCCTTGGACTGCAAGGAGATCCAACCAGTCCATTCTAAAGGAGATCAGCCCTGGGTGTTCTTTGGAAGAAATGATGCTAAAGCTGAAACTCCGGTACTTTGGTCACCTCATGCGAAGAGTTGACTCATTGGAAAAGACCCTGATGCTGGGAGGGATTGGGGGCAGGAGGAGAAGGGGACAACAGAGGATGAGATGGCTGGATGGCATCACCGACTCAATGGACATGAGTTTGAGTGAATTCTGGGAGTTGGTGATGGACAGGGAGGCCTGGCGTGCTGTGATTCATGGGGTTGTGAAGAGTCAGACATGACTGAGCGACTGAACTGAGCTGAACTGAATCTTTAATAAGGGACTTCTCTGGTGGCTCATTGTTGAAAAAAAAAATCCACCTGCCAATGCAGGAGGCACAGGTTCAATTCCTGGGTCGGGTAGATCCCCTGGAGCAGGAAATGGCAACCCACTCCAGTATTCTTGCCTGGGAAATCCCAAGGACAGAGGAGCCTGGTGGGCTACAGTCCGTAGTGTCACAGAAGAGTTGGACATGACTTAGCTACTAAAGAGCAATGACAATTTATAATAAACCACTCCATAACTCTGTGGTTTAAAACAGCAGCAGTCGCTTTGCTGGGCAGACGATCACCTGCTGTGATCTGGGCAGGTGAGGATGGTCTACTTGTGCTCTACCTGGAGTCAGTTTAGACAACTCGAAGGATCAGGTTTGTACTTATCTGAAGTTTTGCTTACTCACAGGTCTGGTGGTTGATGGTGACCTGGACCAGGGCTTCAGCTGCAATACTTGAATGTGGCTCCCTTGTGCCTGAGTTTCCTTGCAACATGGCACCTGGGCACTAATGTCAGGCAACCCAAGAGAAGGAGAGCCAGGCAGAGGCCAGGCGATCTTCGATCACCTAGCCTAGGGTATTAGGCAGTACTGATTCCACTGCGCTCTACTCACTGAGGTAGCCACAGAGGCCAGTCCAATTGCAAGGAGAGGGGAAACAGACTCCACCTCTTTATGAGACAGAAACACGTGGGACTGGAAATGTGGCTGTGGCCATTCTTGTAAAATATACTCTGCTGCAGCATTCTTATCAGTTTTCTGTTACACGCAGCCAGTTGGCACTCCAGCTGATGGAGGAGGATCCCTGCCACGTGTTCCTCGTGATCATTTCCTCTTCCCCACCTGCCTCTGGGCTGTCTCATGAGGTCTCATAATGCTGAGATGGTCAGACCACTACTAGTGGGTTGCTGATCTTGAGGGGCAGGAAGCTTCCCAAATCCCATTCAGCCAATGGGCATCTTAACATACTCCTTGATCACCTATAGAAAATATTTTGTGACAGATGTAAAAGAAGTATGACTCAAAATATCTTCAGTCTTATTAGAGTATTAATATTTATAAACATGACCCAAAGAGTAATCAATATGCAAGGGTCAGTAATATGACTCTAGAAGGAGAGATGCAGACCAAGTGCCATAGATGATGAAGCAATGCAACCTCAGTGTGGCCTGAGGCTGATCAGGGTTGGCTCCGCAGAAGGCGTGGGATGGGGAAAGGAGTAGAAGGCTTTTCACGTAAGAGGCTCAACAAGAAGCCCTTACAGAAACGGGAATGAACTTGGTGTGTTTATAAATCTGGAGGCAACTGGGCTGATTGGACAATGGAATCTTAGAGGCGAGTAGGGAGACAGGGCTGGGGGTGGTGTGGGGGAGAGAAGGAGAGCAGGGTTACAGATGGTAGATTTCTGGGGCATCATGCTGGCCAAAGCCTGCCTCTCCAGGTCCCTCTAATGGGATGAGGCAGGCTAGCTTGTTATCTCAAAGCACAAGGAGTGAGAAGGAAGAGTTCCTCTCTTCCTTGTGACAAGAGCAACCGTGCCTCGCTGATTCAGTCAAGTCACATTTATAGTACCTCTAGTACGTTCCAAGCCCTAAGGACATTGTAATGAGTGTAAAACACCCCTGCTCTTAATTTGCTTCCAGTCTGCTGGGGGTATACAACAAAAAATGGGCTCCTAGCGTGATGTAATAGTGGGAGACATATAATGATGAGGCAGGTACAAGGTGGAGATGGAAGAAGGTAAAACCAGCAGTCACTGTAGCCTGCAGTGTGGTGGGGGAGCCAAGGAAGGTGTCCCCAAAAGGGGGGTTTCTAAGTTAGTGTCTGAGGGACTAGGCCATTCATGGATAAGAAGTTGGCAGAGGAGTAGGCAGGAAGATGAGAGTAGAAAGACTCCTGCTAGATCAGGAATTGGGAGGTCCAGGGCTTCGGTTATACTTTTGTCTCTATTAGCCGTGTGACCTTAGCAAAATGTCTTTCTGTAGGCTTTAAACGTCCTCATCCATGCAATGAGAGTGGCCCATGACCTCTCTTCCAGCTCAAAACCTCTCTGATTGTCAGAAGAAGTTTCTTCTGAAAGGGATTTATATGGAGGTGCTTAAGGAATGCATATGTTTAGTTAATTTAGTAGTTTAGCTTCCTGTGTACAAATTACGGCTACCTCCAGAGAGAGAGGGTTCTATTCAAAGCCTGGTATTCGTTTTGATCACGCTCAGAAATACTGCAGGAAATCATCAACATCGCGCACGAAACCTCCTCTCACTCACACCCCAGACAGATGACAAAGTGATAAGCAGAGCTAATTCCCTGGGGCAATATTTCTTCCCAAAGCATAGATATGGGTGAATTATTGCCATTCTTAATTGCCTAATGATTTTTTTCCCTATCATGTAATCTTTTCGGGGGGTTGTATTTTTACCATCTTGCAAATTCATATTGGCAGAGTGATATACATTGTCGAATAAAACACAGTGGCCAATCCATCAAAAATCAGGCGGCAGTTGCCTTGAGTTTTTTGGAGAGAGACTGGAGGCGGGGAGGAGGAGGGATGGGGAGGGAAGGTGCTGCGGTGGTAGAGGTGGTGGCTTCCTCACTGGTGGGTCAGTCGTTCTCCAGGCTGACCCAGAGACAGCTGAGCATCCCAAGCTACTCCGGGTTCTTTTCCTTCTGGGTCCGAGTTTTGGCCCTTTGGGGTGTTCGCCTTATTAGCCACAGCTGTCTGGGGAACTCAGAAGGCAATTAGACCAGGGAGTGAGCCATTTAGGGGATTGATAATGGAATGTGGATTCTTTTCTCCCTAACTTAATTGTTTGCATCTGACCAGAAATCATTACCAGCTGATGGCTGCTTGGTGGCATCTGTGAACTGGCAGTGACCCAGTGGAGTTCACAGCACATGATGGGAGAGGGTTCTTGGGAGAAACCTAATGAAGAGAGGGTTCTTAGCAGCTTTGATGGTGAGGGGGGATTTCTCCTAGACTTGCGGGTCCTTTGAGAGGAGATTTTGCTACTGTGCTGCCTGCTTTCCTCTTTCAGGAATGTAAGGACCCTTGACAACGGCTGGAAGACTTGCTGATGCCGCGCCCGCAAATTCTCTACGTGGTTCTGCACGTGAGGATTAGCTGAGGATCTTTGCACCCTTCCTTTGCTCCAGGATCAACCCCAGACCAATTATATCTGAATCTCTGGGGGTAGAACCTGGACATTATTTTTAAAACCAGGTGTTTCCAATGTGCAGCTAAAGTTGAGAGGCACCCAAAAGGCAAGAGTCTCATCATCCCTTACTCAGAAACAATTATCTTGAACATCTTGATTGAGGCAAGCACAGGTGAAGGGAATAAGGAAGAAAAGGGAGCGTGGGGAACCCTGCAAGCAATTTCCTCAAGAAGTCCTTATTGAGACCTACTATGTACAGGTCTCTTAGTCAAAAGTAACAGCTGTTACTCGGGGCAGTTGGGCCCTCACTCATTCTGAACTCTGTGTGTTTATAAACACTGAGTTAACTGGGCTGAGTGGACAGTGGAATCTTAGAGGCGAGTAGGGAGACAGGGCTGGGGGTGGTGTGGGGGTCAGAAGGAGAGCAGGGTTACAGATGATGGATTTCTGTGATACCACGATGGCCAAAGCCCTCCTTTCCAGGTCCCTGTAATGGGATGAGGGAAGCTAGCTCCAACCACACCACTGGTACCCAGCGGCACCCAAAGTGGCTGATCCCCAGTAAAAGTGAATGGGGAAGCCCAGATGCCAGAAGCTTCTTAAAACCCAGACTGTCACTCTGTGGAGTGTGCAAAGTCTAAAAGAACAGGGAACAAACAAGAAACTTGCACGAAGCCTTTGTCTGAGTCTTTGTAGTTGACTGACGGTTAAGGGAGATGGAAGGATGGACACTGCAGTCCACAAATGACTGCTTGAGACAGAAGAAAAGACATCCTCCTCCTGTGAGGTCTTGACCAAGTCAGCCTCCGGGCACCTTCCACCACCCTTTCCATTTCTCCCCCTTGGTTACAGCTTTGTAGTCTTTTCCTTTTCGGGAGCAAAAGGCAAATTCATCTCATTTCCTCACAGTTGCTGCCAAATAAGTTCCAGGCTTGCTCTGCCACAGACTTGTCCAGGGTGACCAACTGTCCGGGGGTGGCCAGGATAGAGGGGACTCCTAAGGCTTCATATTAAAAACTGGGACAATCATGGGTACACCAGGCCACATTAGTCACCATTCAGAAGCACTTAGACCTGTATGAAGGCTAATTTCCTCCTTGGGTTCTGAATTATTTTTTTTTCAGTTGTAAATCAAGAATGACATTTGATTTGAAGGCTGAGGACCTCCAGGTAGAGAGGGAATAAACAAGAAATAAACAAGACAAGTCCTAGGAGCAACATAATGTGTCTCCAACCAGAGGATTAAGGGAGATTGGAGCTTTGATACACCTCAGTTTTCTTTTCTATTCTTTTATTCTTTTCTATTCACATATTCTAGGTTCTTCAGCTTTTCTTCAGTTACATCAAACTCTGGCTTACATTTCAGGAGATTATCTTGACTGCACAGAAAAACAGACTGTGATTTCTCTTTTCTGAATCAATTAATAGTTATTAGGGGAAACCACGATGAGAAAGGCACCAGGCCATGCTGGGGGACACCACACTGCCTTAAAGCATTTATGATCTGGTTAAGATGACACCCTGAGCATGTGGAAGGGAAAAAGAAAACTAAATATAAACAAAATGGAACAGAGGGTCATTTTATCTGCAACAGTGTGGTGCTGAGGTAGAAGTTCAGAGAAGACGGAGGTTAACATGGGTTGGGAATTCTTCATTCAGGTGATACCTGGGAGGAAGGTGACTTGGCTAAATGGAGAAGAGGAAGGAGGGCATTGCACACTGAAGGGTTAAGGGCACTTCATGAGGGAAAACAGCCCTGAACGGGGTGGGTGCTAGGAATGATGGGGAGAAACCAACCCCTGTAACCTGGGTTGTCCCTTCCTGAGCAGGACATGTCCCCAGCCACCGCACGAGGCACGCTGTGGCTGTTCCATTGTTGCCTAGAGGCAGAATGCCTTCTACACTCCATTGGCTCATGATTTTCCTTCTCTCTCTTCCAGGCTAGCCCATCTCCTCCTTAGAAACTGCTGTCTGTTCCTGAGTCCTTTCAGCATCACCAGGAAGGTGGCATGGTAGGGGGTCGGTGTTTTAAAATGCAGGTTTTGTTATCTTTCAGGTATGATGCAGCCAACAAATCAGGAGACAACAGGCATTGGAAACACTGTTCGTTGGAGTTCCCAAGAGGAGGGGGCACTTCAAGCCCTGAGGTCAGTCAGGAGACGGAGAGAGAGAAGTGAACCGTGAGTGAGGACTCTTCTCGCGGTTTTTGCTGAGAAGCAAGGCCAGGCCAGCAGGCTCAGGATTGGCTGGTTTGAATCAGTTCAGTGGGCTCCGAGGTAGAGGGGTTCCCCCTAAGTGTCTGACACCTGGCCTTGGGGTGACTGAGTTGGGAGGAACATGGCCCCAAGTATGAGAGCCAGAAAAGGAGGTGGTTGGGGGAGCAAGCTCTTTGCTGGAAAGTTTGCAGACACTAACCATGCTCCATTGCTATCTCTAGGAATTAGCTAAGCCTTGGGTGGGGGTTCCCTTGTGGCTCAGCTAATGAAGAATCCGCAATGCGGGAGACCTGGGTTCAATCCCTGGGTTGAGAAGATCCCCTGGGAAGGGAAAGGCTACCCACTCCAGTACTCTGGCCTGGAGAATTCCATGGACTGTATAGTCCATGGGGTTGCAAAGAGTCGGACACGATTGAGCGACTTTTCCTTTTTTCGCTTTTCTCGGGTGGAGGTGGGAGTGGGTGTGGGGGTGGGCGTGGGGGTGGGCGTGGGGGTGGGGGCCCTCCCTCTCCAGTCAGCAAGGCCCCAAATGTCAGAGCACCAGGAGCACAGAAAAATAAAAAGGTGTGATTAATACAGTTGGAATGTAGTTAATGGCAGGATCCTCTATGAAGCCCTCACTGAAGCATAGTCCTCTTCTGAATGGCTGAATCTGTGTCTGTTTGTATGCACTCCATGTAAGCTCCATCTTCTGTTTTATGCTCAAATTCTTGGTTATGCAGAAAAGAGCTACCATAATGGGCCAGAGATGGCTGCCTTTTGAAAGGTCTGCTTGCAAGGTTGGCCCTCAGCTGGTGTCTGGGAACTCAGATTTCAGGAGGAACTTGGATTCCCATGCTGAAAAGGATGGGTTACTCTGTCTAATGAGGTCTGTCCTGAGCCCCGATGTTCTTCTGGGAGTCTGGAATTTTGGTACCTGCCAGGTGAGGGTGTTGGCGCCACCAGCTCCCAGTAAAAACCCTGGGCACTGCATCTCTCAGGTGCTTCCCTGCCTGCTGGACAACCCTTCAGCCTTGTTGTCACAAGTCACCGTGGAGGGGACTAAGCATGTCCTGTGTGGATCTTCTGGGAGAGGATCTTGGAAGCTTGTGTCTGGTTTCCCTCACGCTTCACCCCATGCACCTTTTCCCTTTGGCAATTTTGCTTTGGATCCTTTTGCTGTAATAAGCCATGAGCATGACTATAGCCTGAATCCTGTGAGCCCTCCCAGGCTCACCGGTGAAACTGGCTGCAGCCCGGGGACACCTGACATGTCTGGAATCCCGGCCTTGCTCAGCTCAATTGGTTCGTGAGCTCCTAGGATTCAGGGATTGTGCATCCCTGATTCCTGGCAGGAGCATCACATTAAGACCCAGAACATCCGCTTGTGAAGTTTTGCTTCTCTCCATCCAGCTGCATGGCTTTGAGGAAATCAGTTACCTCTGTGGAGCCTGTTTTCTCATCAGAAATGAAGACAGTAATTCCCTTCCTCATGGTATGTTATGAGTTCCAAGTAAGATATTAGGTGTGAAAACATTCCCAACCCTTAAGACATAATATCACTGAAAAATTACTGTAAATCTATGCACTCCCACTATATCTTGGATAAGGTAGACAGTCAGTGAGTTTCTGCCAAATAGATAAGTGAAGACAAATTATCTCATTCTTTCATCTCCAAGAGGCCATGGC
The DNA here is from genome assembly GCF_029378745.1 of Bos indicus. Taxonomy (NCBI): domain Eukaryota; kingdom Metazoa; phylum Chordata; class Mammalia; order Artiodactyla; family Bovidae; genus Bos; species Bos indicus. The sequence continues at coordinate 47,555,248 of NC_091783.1, forward strand.
ACCTGGCAGGAATCGGCACACTGAATAAAACACTTAATTTTCAATCCTTGGGAAGGAAAACTGGAAGAAAAAAAAGAAAAACCAAAATAGCAGGGTTTAGGGTGCAGGGTTCTTTAGTGGTTCCCACTTCCACGTCCCTCCCCCAACACTACAACCGCCCTCCCCACCACCTAGTTGCTAATCCTGGGCCATGGGGTGGTGCTCTCAGAGCCTTGTAGACGCCCTAAGACCATTTGCTTGTGAATCCCTCACTCCTCAGCCCCCTGTCAGCCACCACCAGGAGGAACACGAGGCCTTAATTGATCAGCAGGGCCGTAGCCTTGAGAACTTGATTCAGGTATTGACTTCTAAGGAGCCAGTTTCACTCCGGCCTCCACAGCTAGGAGCGGCTGAACATCAAAACTATTAACCTCTGGCCCGAGCAGTTGGCGAGGCAGCCCAGCAGCAGTAATTAGGAAGTCAATCGGAATCGCCTGTCTCACTTACACCGCCATGTCAATCAATAGCGCGGTGACAGGTTCATTAGGCCCAGGCCATGCAAGCCCAGCCTGTAACAACCTCATAAAATACACCAACGACTCAGGGCAGAGAGAAATCTGCCCGAAGGACTGCAGTGGATGACAATATGTATTGATTAGGGCTCCAGCAATTTATGAAGTGCTACTTGTTGGCCAACCTTTCTGACTCAGTGCTAAATTTTCCCAAGGAGTTGCCAGATGAAACCAAATATTACCCTTTAAAAAAATGAGAGAAAGCCAAGCTGTTGTCTGACAGGGCATTTTTTACGTTAGTTACTCCTCGCGAATAATCTATCGGGGTAAAACTTCAATAGTTACTTAAGGCTGAAGCGTTACCTTTGTCTCTGTGACCATCAGACTTTGAAAGAAGACATCTATCTGGGGAAGAAAAAATATGATCTGACATGTGATTAGGTAAGACTCTACCTTCGGAGAGACAGGGTGATTTAGGCATTCATTTCTTCTTGGCGATTTTAATGGTTCGTCTGAGTTGTTCCAGAGGGAAGGCTGACACCTGGCTTTGCAGGGCTAATTTAAGAGTGCAATAGAATGAGGGGGTGTGTGCAAAAGGGTGCCTTCTGGCTCTTTCCCCATCATCATGGATAACATTGCTTGACCACACTGCAGAGACCTTGCCTGCCTCAAAGTCTGCTGAATAACAGGGCAGTTATTCTGAGCCTCATTCTGGGCTGTGGCCTTGAAAAGAGCACAAGGGGAGGTGATGTTCACTGCGCAACCAGAATTACAAGGGGCCTCCCTGTTAGCCTTGGCATACACCAGAGGCATGTGGAATGTCAAATGTCCACTATTTCCTCTGTCTTCAGTGATCAACATGCATTATCTAGACCTATGAATTCATGAACAAGTGGTGGCTTGAAGCTGCTTTATGTTCAGTCACTGTCATGTCCGACTCATAGTAACCCCAGGGACTGCAGCTCACCAGGCTCCCCTGTTCTCCACTGTCTCCTGAAGTTTGCTCAAATTCATGTTCATTGAGTCAGTAATGCTATCTCACCATCTTGTCCTCTGCTGCCCCCTTCTCCTTTTGCCTTCAATCTTTTCCAGCATCAGGATCTTTTCCAATGAGTTGGCTCTTGGCATCAGGTAGTCAAAGTATTGGAGCTTCAGCTTCAGCATCAGTCCTTTACATAAGTCCTTTATGTACGAGAAGACTCCAAAAATTCATGACACGTCCCAAAGTTAGTCTCCATTTGAACTGCCCCCAGTGGCATGGCCCTGCTACACACAGGAGCAAGTATATCAAAACAGGGCTGTGGTGGTCAGAGGCAGGCCTGAGGGCTGAGTTCAGTCCATGTTTTGTTATAATTTAGACCCCGACCTCACTGAGTGCAGTGTCTTCATCTGTAAAATGGGATGAAAAAATGTCACTGCTTCTACCCAACGTGGCTATTATGAATCTCAGATGGAACAAAACATCTTTTGTCAAATACTATAAAAGGCAGTTTCTAGAAAAGACACCAGCTGTGCTCATCCAGTTTCCCAGGTGGAAGGGAGCTTCCAAATGGCTACTTGTAAGCTGAGCTTCTCTCCCCTGACATCTCCCCTGGCATGCCCCGATCAATCAACCCACAAACATTTATTGAACTTTGTAAGATATTATGGATGATCTTTACTCCCCTCTTCTGATCTCACTTACAGGAATTCAGTAACAACAAGGCAAGGGAAAATATTGGCTTTTCCCAGTGAAGTGACAAAACAACTCTAATGTAAAACCAATTCCTTAGGCAGGAATATCTTTTGTCTTGTGGTTCCAGGAATCTGGCTTATTTGTCCGCAAACTCTAGTCCACTGTGGGCTTCCCTAACATTCTCTCTGTGATTCCTTTTCTTTCCGAGTCATTGTACTTGTAGCTTCCTTAAAAAGCATGGAAATAGGAATGTAATTTCTTGTGAAACTAGACAACAAAACAAATTTTAAAATGAAAATAAAATATAAACAGAAAGTAACAAAATTCAGACAACACGTCCTAGCTGAAGGTGACCCTCACCTGTCTTGTGCTGCTCAGTGGGTGCAGGCTAGCAGTTTCCATGGCCTTTTGTTTTGTTCTTTCCCTGGGCCAGTGAAGTCTCTGGTTTTGCCTTGTAGTTTGGGCCTTCCAGTTCTAAGTGAGTGGGACACTCAGACTGAGGTTAGGAATGGAATTGGTCTGGAATAGCTGCTGGGGCCAGAGGATTCTCTGTGCTTCCTGGACCATTTTGGACTTAGTTCCCAGGCCCACAGCCTAACAAGGAAGGATATCTATCTAGCCCTCCAAGACTCTTCTGCTGCACCCAGAACTATGAGCCCTGAAGGAGACACCTCTTCCTCTATATGACTGGGGCTCTTCACCACCTCTAATGATCGCTGTCTCTTTCTGTTTTGAAATCTCTGCCAATTCCTGTTTCTGGTCTGAGAGGTCTCTTGTTAAGAGTTCATTGGCTAAGCAGGTACTTGACAGACACGAGACTAAACATTTTCTGTTTGAGGTACACCAGCCATTCATCTCCCAAGGCTCACCTCTCTGCTTTATCACTTAGGCATGTGACCTGCCTTCTTTCCCCAAAGGACTCTTCTTAACCCCCTGCCCCAATGGGCTCAAGACTTTACAACTTGAGGACACACTCAGCCAGGGAAAAAGCAGTCCCGATGGTACTCTCTAAGCTCACTTTCAACTTTAGAAGCCCTTCCACACCCTTGACCTCATTCTCTCCTTACAGTGGCCCCATGAGGTTTGTGTGATATACAATGTTAGTCCAGGCAACAAAGGGCAATGGGAGCTGATGTCCCCCAGGGAGGCCACTGTGAGAGTCCCAGGGCCCATCTGGGTACTCAGAGGAGTCTTGCTCTGATCTCCACCTCCAACTCCATCATCATCTCCAACGTGCCTCAGTTCTGACCTCCATGAAACAGAGTGATGTCCTCATTTAAAACATCACAAAGCCTCCAAAAATGTAAAACCATGAAAAATACGAAAAGTTCAGACTGGGCTTTACCTTCTAAACTACAATCTTCCCTCAGCAGCCACAGGGGATTGGTTCCAGGACCCACTGTGGACGCCAAAATCCGAGGATGCTCAAGTCCTGATGTCGGGCATCCATATCCACAGTTCTGCATCCACAGATTCAGCCAACCATGGATGGTGTTCCACTGTGTACACTTGTTGAAAAAAGTCCATGTACAAACAGACATATTTCAAACCTGTGTTGTTCAAGGGTTAGTCGTACTTTGCTGTTTGTACTTACATGTCATCATAGCAACAGTTTAGCAGAAAATCATGTTATCTTATTCATCACTATATCCTGGTGCCCAGCACAAAGCCAGACACAGTACAAAACTGTTATTATGAATTGATCTTTGTTTATCAGAGAAGTGGGGAAAAGTGGGTGAGCGATTATAATTTTTTAAAAGGTCATGTTATGGAGAAGGTCTCAGTCCTCCTAGCTGTTGACAGTGGCCTTGTTTGTCTTGTGGCTCAGGTTTAATCTGGAAGCTATGATGGGCCATGCCTTGGGAAACTCACCCTCTTCCCAGCTGGAGTCACAGCTCTCAGCCCTCTGGGTCATGTGTTACTGTCAGCTCATCACACTGGAGAGATAGGTATCTGTGAGGCACCAGAGGTGTGTGTGTGTGTGTGTGTAAGGGGAGGGGACCAGGAGTGTCCCTGTGAGCCTGATACCTCCTCTGGCAGCACTCTGCCTTAGGGAACTGGGCCCCCCTCCTGCCTGCACCGTGAGCATCCCTACCCCGACTCCCACCCATGAGCCCTGAATATCAGCTCCAGCAGGGGCAACTAGAGAGCAAGATGCTGACTTCCTCTTCTCTCAGGCACAAGCAAGCCGGTGGAGGCTTCCGAGTATGCTGGTTTGCAGTGAGGCCTGCAGCAGAAATCCTCAGCTCCAAGACAGAGCAACCCGCCAATAATGACTTTTCCTTGCACCTGTGCCTGTTGCAACCATTTTTATCATTTTGCCACGCTTCATTGACCAATGGATTTTTTTTCCAGCTTTGCACTTTTTTTATTACTATTATTTTTATCTTCATCATTACCTCCGCGCCTCTGATGGCATTTAGATATGAACCGCCCATGAACCTTCAAGCCCGATTGTGCCATGACAAAAATATTGTCGTTTACATTCTGTGCCAAAGTATTATATAAAAACACATCAACGAAAAGGAAATTCAGGAAGCTGGGAGTAAAGATATATAGTCAGCAAAGTATATAACTTCTGGCATATTACTGCTTAATCCTAACATAATTATTCTCATCCTTTTATTTGATTAACTTCTAATGGTTCCTCTTGGTGTTAAAGGTCCCACTCTGATCATTTGATTTTAGTGTCTGCTATAATTACCGATAATGTTCTTTGCAAGACAATTTAATGATAACCGCATAATGGCCTGTATGAAGAAAGCTGCAGGGTTTCAAAGCTTTTGAGTAATATAAAATACATTAGACTAACACAAGCTATCAACATGACAGGGAATGTTTGATTTACACTCAGGACTAGGTTATAGCATTGTGGATTTTTTTCTTTTCCTTTTCTTTTTCTTTTTTTTCCCCCCTCTTTGCAGCCGTTGACAATAAATGACAGAACAGTTGGACAATCTGCAACTTGCTGATTGCAAGAAAAAACTGTCTGGCAAAGTTTGGAGGCAGCCAGAGGAGCTCTAGGGGAGCGGTGTGCCCGGGGCAGACTGGAACAAGAGCCGGGAGCCTGATCCCTGGGGACCGAATTCTCCTTCTGCTGGGAGGGTCAGCTGAAAGGGAATCTCTTCACTCTTCTCCTGCTGTACCAGGTCCCAACAATCCTGGTTCTGTCTGTTAGTTATATCCACCAGCTTATTTTTACCTGCCAGATCCTCTTGGGTAGCTGGTCTCCATCAATTTACTGCTTTTTGAATCAATATAATAATAATAATCCTGTTTTCAGTCACTGGATCTCTTCTTTTCCCAAAACAAGCAAATGAGCAAGCAAAGCAGAAAACCTGGCTAAAACAAAAGAACCGTTTTGTCCAAATCCTCTTGGTCATCACTCCCCCGGCTCTCTCCCTCTTCATCAGCATTTGGTATCTGGGAGCCTGGCATGTGTACCTCTTTCACTTGAAATCAAGTAATCACTCACCACTCTGGCCAAATGCAGCATAATTGATGGTGTGAGTGGATGGAGAAAATTTCCTGTCAGAAAAAAAAGGTTAACTGTGGACATATTACACCAGGGTCTCTGATTCCAGGATAATGGCATTTGGACAAAAGTAGGGCCCCGTCCTTTTTTATAGCACTTTATGCCCCATTAGTATTACTGCAAGTCCCAGGACCTGTCTGTTCGGGCACTTAATCAAAAGCAATGGGTTGAAAATCATGTTCCAGCTCTCCTCATATTTGATTCATTCCTTCTAGATAGAAGAAGTAAAAAACACATTACTAGCATCAAAACAGCCCATGCATTATGTGCTAAGCAGTTGAGAAGGCTATCATTGGGTTTTATCCCTTTGGGTGCTTGGATGGACAAGTACTTTCCTATTCATCCATTCAGTGGACTGAAGCAGCCATATTTCATTTTTTTTTCTTCCCCTGACAGACAATCCGTTAGTTTTCCACAGATCTCTCTTTTAAAGACACATTCATGTCACTTGTTTTAATTGTAGGCCCTAGGCAGCAAAGCCCAGAATGTGTGTTCGCACATAGACGCACGCGCACACACACACACACACACACACACACACAACTGGAAACCCACTACTTGGATGTAGCTCCTCTGAGAGCCAAATCTAATAATAGGAGAGGAACATTTCTTAGGGGAAGAATTAATTTATACACTTAATTACTCGGGATCCACTTCAAGCTCTCCGCCTTAATGCTCTTTCTTTTGGAGAGAGTTTTTAACTAAACGCCCAGTGTTCTGACAGACCCCGAGGAGAGCCCGCCTCATGTAGAGGGAGGGACCTGGCCCCCTTCCCAGTCCTTGCCACCGTGGCCCGCTCCCCCCACCTTTCCCGGAGGAGCGTGGGCATGAGCCGTGGACCGGCTACCCTGCGCCTGGTGGTAACGATCGCTGTCTGAGCGAGAGGGGCTTCGGCTCAGTGAGCTGCCTTCGCGCGGCTCCCACGCTCTCCGGGGCTTCCGAGTGGATTTTCTGCTGAATGGCTCAGCCCCAGCGTAACAGTGAAAAACGAAGCGATTTCTTCTGTCTGTTCAAAATGAGGCAACAGCCAGGCCCCTCCTCATTCAGGAGACCTCTGCCTGCGGAATGGGCTTCTCCCATTTTAGGGAATTTGTTCCATTTACCAATATCTCAACAAAGAGTGGAGGAAGGACACAGTCGATTATGAAATTGCTCCGGGACGAGCGGGTTACCTCTGCTGGATGAAAGAGGGAGTGTAGTGATCTCTTTCTGACATCTGCAGGAAGATGGATTGGACAAAGGGGCACCGCCGCATCCGACAGCCCGGGGAGGCTGCCCATGCCGGCTGCGTGGATTGCTCCAACAGACTGGGAATTTGGGGCACCAGGGTTCCCAAAGTGAGCTCCAGCTGGGTGCGGAGGGGGCAACTCCCTGCTCCCCCAGAAGCTGATGCAGGCCTTCAATTGTCCAGATTAGGAGGGGGATTGTGGTAGGAGGGGGGTTGTGGTAATGTAGGCAAATGGAGCAGAGACCCAGGGAAGGGGGACACAGCATGTGACCCACCCCTGATTCTGAATGCGGACCTGTTTATGCCCCCCTAGTGTATCACCACCCCATCAGCCTGCCAAGGGGCCTACACCGGGCTCCACTGTGTCAACACTTGGGGTTCAGCCATTGTTTGCTGATGAGTTTTGCTGTTGCACATGCCTGATACCTAGGATGGGGATAACACAGCACAAAACTGACATGTCATCACATTAAGATGAATTTAGGTTCAATCCTTTAGTGACTTCATAGAATATTTTACTTAAATTAAGATATCATGTTGAAAAATACCTTTTTTAGGATTTTATATCCTATTATATGTCAATAAAAATTCTATATGCTACAGAGATAATTATTTTTAAACCTCGAGAAAATTTAGAAGAAAATTAAATTGACCATTTATCAAGCCTCAGGAGAGAGAGATGAAAATGATTTTTCTAAGCTTAGAAGCAATATAAAAACCCTCAGAGGAAAAGAGTGACAGATTTGACTACACAGAGGAACAAAACATTTCTGTATGTTGAATAAAAGAGGCAAACAAGAGATTGGAAATATTTATGGCTACTATGATAATGGGTTAATATCTTTATTATTTAAAATAATCATAATAATTGATAAGAAAACATCAGTCCCAGTAATATGCTAAAAACACAGGCATAATTCATATAATAGAAAATACAACTAGTAAACAAGAATACAGAAAAATGTTCAGCTTCACTAGTAGCCAAATACATGTATTTTTAAAAAAATTATTTTTGTGTATTAAATGAATTTGTCAATAATCTAATATTGACAACAGCGTTTCTCCTCTACTGGGATTCTAACCTGAAGGGCTAATCAAAAAGATGAAAAAGCTAATGTGTAAAAGTCTATCACAGTGTGACTTACAACAACAAAAATTTAAAACAACCCAACATCAATAAGAGGTGCATTCAGTGGAATATCAGTCAGTTTTAAAATGATGGCCATGTGGACAAGGATTTCAGTATTAGTTTAAAAAGTGGTACACAAAATTGAATGTAACTATGATTTCCAGTACGCAGAAAGCATGCATATATAAAAAAGGACAGAAGTGCATTAAAAAATCACTCTATATCTACTAGAATGGAGAAGATTAAACAAAACAAAACAAACAAGCAAACAGATACAACTAACTATACCAAATAATAGCAAGTCTGTGAAGCAGCTAGAACTCATACATTGTTGGTAGGAGAGTGGGATGCTGAGATGGTACAGACTCTTTAGAAAACAGTTGGGCAATTTCTTATCAAGTTAAACATGTCCTTAACCATATGACATAGAAGTCTCACTCCTTAGTATTTACCCAAGACAAATGAAAACATATACCTACTGAAAGTCTGCACGTGAATGCAAGTAGCAGCTTTATTCATGACTGCCAAAAAGTTAACTCAAAGGTTAATCAACTGGTACATGGATAAAAAAAGAAATGGTACATCCATACACCAGTCTATTACTCAGCATACACCAGTCTATTACTCAGCAATAAAAAGGAACAAAATACTGATAGACCCAATATAGCTGAATCAACATATAACAACACTGTTATACTAAATGAAAATAAAAACAGACATAAAAAACTACGTATCATATGATTCTATTTCAATGATATTCTGGAAAATGCAGAATTATAGGGACAGAAAACAAGTATCAGTGCTTGCCAAAGGCTTCATGTAGAGGGAGGAAATTAAGTGTAGTGTTAGTTGTGTGACTGTGTGCATTTGTCCTAAGTTGTGGAACTAACCCCCCAAAAGTGTCGTTTTTTTTTCCCTCTAAGTATGTGTGCATGTGCTTTGTCTCTCAGTTGTGTCTGATGTTTTGTTACCCCATGGACTGTAGCCCACCAGGCTCCTCTGTCCATGGAATTTTCCAGGCAAGAATACTGGAGTGGGTTTCCATTTCCTACTCCAGGGGATCTTCCTGACCCAAGGATCAGACCTGCATATCTTGCATCTCTTGCATTGGTGGGCAGATTATTTACCACTGAACCACCTAGGAAGCCCAAGTAAGTATATTATACCTCAACTAACCTGGCCTCTATCTCGAAAAAACTATTCATAGTTCTGATAAAACTATGAACTTTCCTCATAGCTCAGTTGGTAAGGAAACTGCCTGCAATGCGGGAGACCTGGGTTTTATTCCTGGGTTGGGAAGATCCCCTGGAGAAGGAAACGGCAACCCACTCCAGTATTGTTACCTGGAGAATCCCATGGACAAAGGAGCCTAGCAGCCTATAGTCCATTGGTTCGCAAGAGTCAGACACGACTTAGGGACTAAACCACCACCACCATGGTTGAGTCTTTTCTCCATTTCTCAAAATTTTCTGATATAACTTTAAAAAAGAAAATATATACCTATATTCATTATTGTTGTCACCAGGGAGAGAAAAGTCCATGACCAAGGGTGCATTTGTCTAAATAAGTATAATACATCAATTACAAATAACCATTGACAAGAAGCAAACAGTATGAAAATTCTTTGCAATTTTGTAATTCTCCAACTCAGAAGGCTGCTCTCCCACTGGCTTTATCTCTTTTAGGATTTTTAGTGTATCTCTGCTTTTCACCTGGTCTGATTCCAGCAACCAATTGTGACAAATGGTAAAGGAGCTGTATGTGTCTAACTTAGAAGATAAGAAGACTTAGAAGTGGAATTTATCCCAGGAATGCAAGGTTGGTTCATTGTACAGAAATCAATCAGTGTAATAAACCATATTGGTGGGATAAAAACAAAAACACATGATTATCTCAATAGAGATATTTGGAAAATACATTTGACAAATCCAACACCCTTTCATGATTTAAAAAAAAGAAACTCAACAAACTAGGACTAGAAGGGAACTTCCTCAACCTGATAAAGGGCATCTACAAAAACCCCACAGCTAATATCACACTTAATGGTGAGAGAATGAAGGCTTTCCCTCTAAGATAAAAATGAAGATGAAAATGTTTGTTCTTGCCATTTCTATTCAACACTGTACTGGAGGGTCTAGCAAGCTCAGCTAGGCAAGAAAAACAAATGCAAGCCATCAGATTGGAAAGGAAGAATGAAAGCTGTGTCATTTGCAGGTGATGTAATCTTGTATATCAGATCAGATAGGATCAGTTGCTCAGTCGTGTCCGACTCTTTGCAACCCCATGAATCGCAGCACGCCAGGCCTCCCTGTCCATCACCAACTCCCAGAGTTCACTCAGACTCACGTCCGTCGAGTCAGTGATGCCATCCAGCCATCTCATCCTCTGTCTTCCCCTTCTCCTCCTGCCCCCAATCCCTCCCAGCATCAGAGTCTTTTCCAATGAGTCAACTCTTCGCATGAGGTGGCCAAAGTACTGGAGTTTCAGCTTTAGCATCATTCCTTCCAAAGAAATCCCAGGGCTGGTCTCCTTCAGAATGGACTGGTTGGATCTCCTTACAGTCCAAGGGACTCTCAAGAGTCTTCTCCAACACCACAGTTCAAAAGCATCAATTCTTCAGCACTCAGCCTTCTTCACAGTCCAACTCTCACATCCATACATGACCACAGGAAAAACCATAGCCTTGACTAGACGGACCTTTGTTGGCAAAGTAATGTCTCTGCTTTTGAATATGCTATCTAGGTTGGTCATAACCTTCCTTCCAAGGAGTAAGCGTCTTTTAATTTCGTGGCTGCAGTCACCATCTGTAGTGATTTTGGAGCTCAGAAAAATAAAGTCTGACACTGTTTCCACTGTTTCCCCATCTATTTCCCATGAAGTGGTGGGACCAGATGCCATGATCTTCGTTTTCTGAATGTTGAGCTTTAAGCCAACTTTTTCCCTCTCCACTTTCACTTTCATCAAGAGGCTTTTGAGTTCCTCTTCACTTTCTGCCATAAGGGTGGTGTCATCTGCATATCTGAGGTTATTGATATTTCTTCCGGCAATCTTGATTCCAGCTTGTGTTTCTTCCAGTCCAGCGTTTCTCATGATGTACTCTGCATAGAAGTTAAATAAGCAGGGTGACAATATATAGCCTTGACGTACTCCTTTTCCTATTTGGAACCAGTCTGTTGTTCCATGTCCAGTACTAACTGTTGCTTCCTGACCTGCATACAAATTTCTCAAGAGGCAGATTAGGTGGTCTGGTATTCCCATCTCTTTCAGAATTTTCCACAGTTTATTGTGATCCACACAGTCAAAGGCTTTAGATAGACTAGCCTAAAGAATCTACCCAGAAAGTATGAGAACAACAAATAAGTGATGAAAATGTTCTGGTGGCAGACAGTGGTGATAGCTGTACAACTTTGTGAATATGCTAAAACCCAACAAATTCTACCCTTTAAAGGAGTAAATTTTCTGATATGTGAATTATTATCTCAATAAAAGCAAAAAGAAAAAAATAAGACTTGGGGAAGGAACTAAAGGAGCCTGGGGGCAAAGTGTATATAAATACCAGACAATCTGTAGCACTGAAAAACCAGCATCAGATCCAGAGTTTTCCAGCCACGAGATGTCCTGGGACGAGCAGGGAGGTCTTGGGTTGGGTGTCATCCAGGCTGCCACTCGTCACCTAACCTAGATTTGGGGGTTTAGACTAGCTTTGGCTTACCCCGTAATCTCCATCCCAAAGGAAACCTCCCCTTCTTTCCATGCCCTTCACAGACATACTTTGCTGACTGTGCCTCTATTACAAATATTTGGATACAGATTTTCTTTCCTTGATTATAAAGTTTTCAAGTGAAAAGACTATTCCCCAAAGTGTCAATACAATGACATAGACTTGGTGGGTATGTCTGTTAAATGATAAAAATCATAAAGTAGGTCAATTTATCTCTGGTGCATCTTTCTTCCCTAACCAATCCTAAGGGGCCTCATGAGGTTCCCTGGGCATGTCTCTTGGGCATGCTCCAGTGATTGGAGGTCCTGGATATGAGCTGCCACTGCTGGGTAAGGGGGCTCAATTGAAGCCCCTGTGCTCTCCTCCGTGGCACAGGGCCATTCTTGGTGCCTTCTTGCTTGAGATGATTCCATAGCCGGCATCAAAAATGAACTCGTTTATACATGAATACAAGAAATCTCATTTATTTTTAACTATCTGAGCTGAATTGTGGTTGCATGCTTGATAAAATGATACACTTTGCAAACATTTATTTAAAGTTTAATTAATTTTTATTTTCCAGTGTTTTTGTTTTTTTTTTTTTTCAATTTTAGAGCCTTCCCCAGCCCCCTCCCCAGGTTTCAAAAATAATTCTACAAACTCTTGCAAAGCACTCAGGTCCAAAGCATTGTGTCACCCAAGGCAACATATTGAATGAGAGGCCCTGCTTTGTGGAATTTACCAGGGATCAGGTGGGGAGGCATTTGGGAGAGCAGGAATCCCCCTCCTAACTCCTACAATTTCTCCTCTACAGAGGATGAGATGGTTGGATGGCATCACCAACTCAATGGACATGAGTTAAACTCCAGGAGTTGGTGATGAACAGGGAGGCCTGGCATGCTGCAGTCCACGGGCTTGCAGACTTGGACACGACTGAGCAACTGAATTGAACTGAAGGTGGTTTGCTTATTGTACCCGTGGTTTCACTGGGCCTCTCTCAGAACCTCAGAGACCCCCAGTGCCCATTTGCTGCCATTCCCAGGGCCCCATGCTGCCCAGCAGGGGTGTAGAAGTTGGGGTGGGGCACACAGGCATTTACAAAGGTTAGGATAAATCAATGAACATGGACATGGATTCATTCTTGACCCCTGGACTAATCAGTTGGTTTTCATAAGCACTTTATTCCCCCATCATATTAACCACAAATACCTGCTTGAACACTCTGGATCAACCTGGCACCAGCCAAAATGATTATATTATTTAGTTTACTTTAGGAGAAGAAATGTAAAAGACTTCTGCCCTCCCCTCTGAAGAAAGCTGAAGCAAAAACAAGTAAAAGAACAACCACTGCAAGTTCTGACAGAGTAGAAGAGCCTGCCTGCTGGGTTCATAGAATATGTCTGAAATTAAATGACTCTATCAACCTGAGTCTCAGTCTCCAAACCATTGAACAGGATGTCAAGAGGCCTGGAGAGAAGGCAAGGGTCTTGCTGGTACCCTGGGAACACAAGTTCTAGGAAGTGAATCCCTGGCAAGGCAGTGACTTTGATTAGAAAGAGAGGGAAGCCTGGAAAAAGATAAACACACTTCCAGGGGGTAAGATAAATACCTGCAGCCTGGATGACACCCAACCCAAGACCTTCCTGCTCTTCCCAGGACATCTCATGGCTTGAGAACTCTGGATCTGATAAATAGCCTGGGGAAAGCTGCCAGGAGTGCAGTGGGAGGATTTCCTGTGGGCAGGTAGGTCCATGTTGGAGGAGCTGCTCCATCTGAGACCCAGGCTCATGTCCACTGGGTTTGGAGGCTGTGATGCAGGCATTCCTCCCTTAGGAACTTGTAGGGGGATGCAGATCCATTCTAAAACCACCCCTGCAGAAGGAACCAGGAGAAACAACTGGTCTGATCTCCTCTATTTATACAAAAGGGAAACTGAGGCTCAGGGTGTGAGTGGAGGGGAGTGACTGACCTTAGGCCATGAGGTGAAACAGCAACAATATCAGAAATAGAACTCAGATCTCTTCAGCCCTGTCCAGGGCTCCAGCCACGAGGTCATTCATACTGCAGGGCTAATGGACTCCACACACCGTGTCCGCAGACACAACCCAGGTAAGCTGGAGGTGAGTGTGAGCTGGTCATCTTGTCTCACCTGGAGTCATTCTGTCTGGTCCTAGATTGTCATTTATTGATTGCAGACCCCTTGGAGGGCCCCCAGAAAGGGAGGCCCAAGCCTGTGAACTAGAACGTGTTCCAAAATGTGAACACCAGGAGCCTACCCTGTGTGAACACCAGGAGCCTACCCTGTCAGGCCCTGCTGGGGAAGCCACCAAAGGCCCTTGAGAAAGGGACAGGGGTACCAGGATGGGAAGGAGGGACTGGGGCACCAATTCAGAAGAGGGAGCAGGCTACCCTGGTGGCTCATCTGAGATGCCCATGAGCCTGTCCCATCCCCTCCAGGGTCCACTCCAGGAGCAGAGGTCCTACAGTTTAGTCCTGGCTGCAGACCAGGCTGTGCCCTTGAGCAGTGACTCTGCATCTCTGGACCTCAGCTTCCCACTCTTGAAATAAGCAGATCAAACAGTATCTCACAGCTGTATGGTAAAAGGGGTCTCCAACTCAAGGGCTTATCTTTGCTTCATATCTTAAAGTGAAAGACACCCCCCCACCACCACCACAACTGTCTCTTGACCCCATTTCTTTATCGCTCCTACCCTACCTTCCTCTACTTCATTGGAAAACTTGGTATTTCCTCCTCAACCCCAGTTGGGCTCCCATCCCCACCACATCACTAAGACTGTTCCTGCCAGAGGCACCAGTTGCTTTCCAGCTGCTAAATGCCTCTCTTCCCACTGTCCCTGACTTCTCAGGGTGTGTGATATAGTGGATCACGTCTACCTTCTGGAAACATGTCCTCGCTTTGGCTTCTCAAATATCACACTCTTCCTGCTCTTCACTCGACAGTCTGTGTGTGCTGATTCCTCTTCCTCGTTTGCACCGACTCTACATGTGGAGGTGCTTCAGGACCCAGTCCTTGGCCCTCTTTTCATCTACATCTTTCTCAGTGTCTCATCCCGCCCCATGGCTTCCCATGTTTACTCCATGTTAAAGGCTGCTGAAGCCATACCTCCAGCTGGAGAAACCACTCCAGGGTCTTGCACCTGGGTGTTCAGTCCTTCCCTCCAGACACGTGATAGTCATTGTGAATGTCACACAGCCAAAAGAGAGCCTTGACCTGCTCCACCGGTTCTCTCATTTCAATAAACAGCATTACTGGCCACTCTGCGGTTCATGCCAAAGATCTAAAAGTTGTCTTTGATTCCTCTCTGTCCTTCACTGTACATCCAAACTTTCAGCAAAGGGTCTCGGCTTTGAGATGATTCAGAGCGCATCTGGTATCAGTCTGCTTCCCTCGGCCTCTGCCGCCCCAGACCATTCCACTACCACCTCTCCTCTAGAGCCTGCAATACTCTTCTCACTGGGCTTCCTGCTTCCTCCTGTGCTCCCTCCAACCCATTCTCTCCACAGGGCAAATCGGATCAAGTAACTTCTCTGCTAAAAAAAAACTCCAACATGGTATCCCTTAACTCTTGGGATAAAATTCACACTCCTTAGCCAGGGTCTCAGTGGGTCACCTGATCCGGCTCCTTCCGTCTTTGACCTTGCCTTTCCCTTGGGCTGAGCCATTTCTGACCCTTAAGCCTTTGTACTGGCCATTCCCCTGCTTGTAACATTCTTCTAGACTTTCACATGGTGGGCTTTTTTTAGTGTTACATTCTGTGAGATGCTTTGCCTGGCCATCAAAGTGAAATTATCTTTTGCATCATCCTAAGAATCTGCATATTACTTATCACTCTTTGACATTTTTGTGCTCATTTATCTGTCGACTTATTGTCTGGATCCCCATTACTAGAATATAAATTCTAGGAGTCAGGGACTTTATTGAATTCATTGCCACATGGAAAGTGGGTGCTTGTTGAGTAAATGAATGAATGGTGATGTCTGGAGGTAGAGTTTGGAAATCTCTACTTAAAAAACATTCAGTAACTAGGATTGAGAACTATGCTACAGGAGGCCTAACATATTTCCTAGGTAGATTAAAGCAAGAACTTTCATTTCTAAGGATTGTGAAGGGCAATGCTTACCCACTAATAAATCTCTGATGCTGGAATGGTAAGACCTGTGACATATTTAAAAGTCAAAAGTCAGACCTGTGACATATTTAAAAGACAAAGTCAGTGGGGCTCTCTGTGCTTGTATTTAGTAGCAAAGAAGAGGTTGTCTTTGCTTCTCCATGTTGCTGACTGGCCCTTAGCTCAACAGCCGGGAGATAAAGTGCCTTCTGTCTTCCTTGAAAGGAATCAATAGTAAGAATGAGTACTTGGCTCTCTCCAAAAGGTCAGCTTGACACCTGATTTCTCAGGCTGCTCTCTTGATCCCTCCTCCCCATTAATGGCGCAGCCTGCTCCCGCCTGGCAGACAACTTTCAAGGAACAAATTTGTAATCCGATTCTGAGAAATATTACGGGGATAAAGATGGTATCTCCAGGTTTGTTTGGTTTGACTCCTTGAAGGATGGAACGTAGGCCCAATGCAAAGGTCAGTGTCTGCCCAGGATGGGCATCTGTGTGTGCACGTGTGAGCACAGTTAAAAGAAGAGGGATGTGGGTAGAGGTATGTGAGAGCAGTAAGGTGTTCACAGATGGGAAGGGTTCTCTCGACCCGCTTGCTCACACATGGCTGTGTAGACAACCTTAGTGGTACACATGCAGAGGCACAGATAAATGTTGGCACAAGTATGGCATACACATATGAACATATGAGTGTATTTTCTTGTGTTCTAGACAGTTCTTTACCAGAAGTCTGTAATCTAGTAACATGTGACTCAGAGAAGTCACTTAAATCTCACTTGCAAACTGGGACTGCTTAGCCAAGCCCTATGCAACTTACATGTTTGCTGTTGAAATTAAATGAGAACATGGAGGGGACACTCTGTGTAATTGGAAAGCTCTGGATGTCTTACTTACCGTGCAAGTGGGCTCTTGCCCACAGGCAGGGGCAGGTGGAGAATATGGGAGAGTTACTATCAGGACTCCTACTTTTTTGATTTAATACTGACCATGCTCCAGTACTAGTGCCTGGAAAATCCCATGGATGGAGGAGCCTGGTGGGCTACAGTCCATGGGGTCGCTAAGAGTCAGACACGACTGAGCAACTTCACTTTCACTTTTCACTTTCATGCATTGGAGAAGGAAATGGCAACCCACTTCAGTGTTCTTGCCTGGAGAATCCCAGGGATGGGGGAGCCTGGTGGGCTGCCATCTTTGGGGTCGCACAGAGTCGGACACAACTGAAGTGACTTAGCAGCAGCAGCAGCATGCACCCTCCTGGGCTTCCCTGGTGGCTCAGATGGTAAAGAAGCTGCCTGCAATGCAAGAGACCCAAGCTGGATCCCTGGGTCAGGACAATCCTCTGGAGAAGAGAATAGCTAGCTACCTACTCCAGTACTCTTGCCTGAAGAATTCCGTAGAGGAGCCTGGCTGGCTTCAGTCCATGGGGTTGCAAAGAGTGGGACAGGACTGAGTGACTGAGCACCCACACATAAACCCAAGGAAAGGGGCTTCCTTAGAAAATAATTTCAGGCATGCAGGGGACAGACCCAACTCCCCAGGCCTTGCCCTCAGCTCCAGGCAACCTGGTAACCCCGCGGCACATCCTAGCAGCTGGGCAGTCTTCCTGCACTGCAACCCACCCCCACTTCCCCATGCTCAGCCTGTCTGTACAGAAATGCCCCGCTTTAAGAAAACCTGATCTACAAAACAGAGGTCCCAAGCAGGAGAGAGACAATTAACCTGGGGAGCCAGGGTTACCAAACTGGCCGATTGGGATCCTGTGGTTTGGAAAACATCTGGGCCCCCTGGCCCAGCGCCCCACCCCCACCCCATACTTCCCACCTCTGGCAAAGCCGCGGGGAGGAGGCGGATTATCTTTTTTTTTTTTTTTTTAATGAATAGGACGGGTTGTGGGCGCCTAGCAGGCCCCATCTGTCTGCTGCCCCAACTCAATTTGATTCCCATTCACCCGCCTTTGTTTGCCTCTCTTTTTTGATCAGCAATCTAGGAGGTGGGGGTGGGGTTGGGGAGTGGGGGGAGGAGGAGGCAGGCAGTG
The DNA here is from genome assembly GCF_029378745.1 of Bos indicus. Classification (NCBI taxonomy): domain Eukaryota; kingdom Metazoa; phylum Chordata; class Mammalia; order Artiodactyla; family Bovidae; genus Bos; species Bos indicus. Next base: position 47,573,171 of record NC_091783.1, read on the forward strand.
CAAAAGCTTAATGTTCTCCTTGGCTTTACGGAGGCGCGACCCCTCCAGGCCCCCCACCCCCGCTGCAGCCCCGGCCTGGCGATCCTGGCGGTGAGCTCCCTCTGCGCGGCAGGCTCCCCGCAGCGCAGAGCCCAGTCTGGCCGGTCCTCTCGGGTGGGCAGAGGGGCGGCGGGCTGAGAGCCGGGCGGCAAGCGGCCAGTTTGCGATGTCACAGGCCTGGGATCACCGCCCTTCCTGGGTCGGATTAAAATTCACCTTCAAGGATCAGGTGCCTCTTTAATGGGGAGGGAGTGACGCGGATCCGGCGTGGGGGGTGGTCGGAGGAGGGAGAAGCGGGTGGGAAGAGGCCAGGGAGGTTACATGGGGACCCCGGGGGCTTCTGAGTGAGTGGGAACTATAGATCTGGAGATGGCATCACAGCAAGGCACTTCATTCCCCTTTAAATAGAAAAGATAACACTGTAGCCCCCAGTTTTAAAATGTGCCTGTAATCCCGCAGCACTAAAACCATTTTGGAATGTGCGGTCACGCTTAGTAAGGAGGTGGTTGGTTGGTTGTTTTGTAGATTGTCATCCAGGGTGAAGACGGATCTCTGGAACTTCAGAGCTGAAAGAACTTGAAGAAGTGCCACCAGCCCCTTTTACAGATGGCGTGACCAAAGAGGCAAGAGCCCAGGCCTCTGGACCTCTGGCTCAGTGCTGGCCATTGCAGCTGAGGTTAAGGTTATGGGAGAAGGAGAGGATCAACCAACTACTGTTTAAGGACCCTGGTCATCTGTGAAAGTTTGGAGGATCAGGTACCAGGGCCATAGGAGAGAAATAGCTCCTAGCCTCCTGGGAGGAGAGTGAGGGTATGGGGGTGGGGCTCAGGTGTCAAGCCAGAGCCAGCAGTGAAATTTAGTCTGGAGCCCTTTGCTGAGAGTCAGGCCAATTAGAGGTGGGAGGGCCCAGATTAAGATTCTCTTGGTGTGGTACAGGGCCGCACAGCCTGGCATTGTGGGCAGGACTCATTTCTACATTGCAGGGGTCTTGAGAATGTGGCTCTGCCTCTTGCCTGGTGTTTTATATGGGCCATAGTTGGCATGGGCTATGACCAACATAGACAGCATATTAAAAAACAGAGACATTACTTTGCCAACAAAGGTCTGTCTAGTCAAAGCTATGGTTTTACCAGTAGTCATGTATGGATGTGAGAGTTGGACTATAAAGAAAGTTCATGCTTTTGAGCTGTGGTGTTGGAGAAGACTCTTGAGAATCCCTTGGACTGCAAGGAGCTCCGACCAGTCAATCCTAAAGGCAATCAGTCCTGAATATTCATTGGAAGGACAGATGTTGAAGCTGAAGCTCCAATACTTTGGCCACCTGATGGGAAGAACTGACTCATTAGAAAAGACCCTGATGCTGGGAAAGATTGAAGGCAGGAGGAGAAGGGGACGACAGAGGATGAGATGGTTGGATGGCATCATCGCCTTGATGGACATGAGTTTGATATGAGTTTGGACAGGAGTTGGTGATGGACAGGGAAGCCTGGCGTGCTGCAGTCCACAGGATCACAAAGAGTCGGACACGACTGAGGGACTGAACTGAACTGACTGACAGCCACAAACCTGAGGATGTCTGCTTATCCAGCCACTACTTCCCTGAAATTTTGTCTTCACGGAGTTCATTCCTCAAAGTATAACTATAGGATGAAGTTTGGAGTTTGGGGGACCATAATAGCAGTAAAGTTAGTATGCCATGGGAGAGGGAGAGACTACTTCCAGCTGGTGGCAATGGGGAAGGTTTTGGGCAGAAGGCAGCCTCTGAGCAGGGTTTAGGGGGAGGAGACATGGCCATGGGGATGGGAGAGCGGTGATACACATTTGCAGAGCAGCAAGTCAAAACAGGAGCTAAGTCAAGTATCTGCTGTGTTATTGGGGAAAGTCTGTGACACTGAGCCACAGCAGGTGCCAAGGGGATGGGGATGGGTGGCCTGGGCAGGGTGGAGCAGCAACTGGAGCTGTGGTGCTCAGCGGAAGGCCATGGATGTCTGGGAAAGGACTACGAGGATTGGCTGCAAGAGAGGTGAGGATCCACTGGGTTACGCAGGGTTGTCAGGAGCTGGAAAGGAAAACTGTACCCCAAGAAAGCATTTTTCACAAGCTTATGGAATTTTGTGATTGATAAATAAAGCAATGCATTTAAATGTGTTATCACATTCTTAGGCGATTTAATCATTCTGAATTTTCTGTTGAAGGATGCTATTCTCAAGTGGAGTCCTTGAAATGTTTTTACATGGAAAGGTGTCCTTCTACGTTAGGTCTTGAGAGGGGCCTCTGAGCCCTGCCTGTGCTCAGAGGAGGCCTGAAAAGGGATATTTATACCTCCAGGAGATAAGACTCACAGATTCTAACAATGGGAAATGTCATGAGACAAATACGACCAGGTGCCAAACCCAGTATAATCTGGGGACCATATACATGCTGCGTACAGTGCTAGGGAAATTGGGAGGAGAAATCTCTGTGGGTCGGTTAGCAGGATGGGGTTTATGGGCAATATAGGATTTGATTAATCCTTAAAGGACGTGTGGTAATTGGATAGGTAGATGAGTGAACAGCATATGTGCTTCTAGTTAATTATTTATCTGTGTTCATCTGCTTATGTTTTATTTTCAGAAATTTAAAAAAATTATAGGAAAGTATAGAGAAGAATGTAACAGAGACTGGTTTTCCCCCATCAGAATTGATAGTTATTAATATTATGCAAGCTTTGCTTCATTTTTTTTTTAAAGAAAAAGATGTACAGTAGTATGGAGTAGAATGGACAGTCTCTTATTCTTTCTTCATTCTTCTCCTGCCAAAACCTCCTTCATGGGGGGTTCAACCAAGCCACTACCATCACGAATCTGGTATGTGTCTTTCCAGTCTATTTTAAATACCTTTACAAATATCAGTGTATCTGTGAAAGAATAACAGCAGTGTTTGTGTAGATTTTTAAATGAATATACGTGGTATATTGAAGGGCTTCCCAGGTGGTGCTAGTGGTAAAGAACCTGCCCGCCAATGCAGGAGACGTAAGAGACATGGATCTGATCCCTGGGTCAGGAAGATCCCCTGGAGAAGGAAATGGCAACCCACTCCAGTATTCTTACCTGGAGAATCCCATGGACAGAGGAGCTTGCTAGTCCACAGGGTCACAAAAAGCCAGACATGACTGAAGAAACTTAGCATGCATGCAGGGAATACTAATTTATACTACTCATCACATTGGCTTTAAATCAGAGTTAATTTTTTAAAAGCTGATGAGTATGAAATGGATTATATTTGTGCTTCTATATATTCCTCTGTTTTCAAACCATATTACATTAACACATCACAGGTGCAACCATATTGTGGTTTTGCTGAGCTGACATTAGTATCAGAAATACAAGCACAGTTTAATTTTCTAATGTTTATAAGAAGAATTTTTAATTATTGACTTTGGAGGAAGAGGATAAATGAAAGGATGATTCTTGAGTAGGAAACTTGTCCTTCTGAGTTATGGTCAGAAACTGTCAGTTGGACTCTGGTTATTATAAACATTTACATACTGTAGACTAGCTTGCTCTGTGTCTCTGGGTCTTGGCCTATGTAGCTATAGATATTGTACATGTATTATATACATGTATATACACATAAAGGATTGTCAGTGCCATCTCTATTGTATAGTCATGTATGCAGTATCCAGTACACACACCCTTGCACACACACACAAAATATACAAGCTGACTCATTTGAAAAGACCCTGATGCTGGGAAGGATTGGGGGCAGGAGGAGAAGGGGACGACAGAGGATGAGATGGCTGGATGGCATCACTGACTCGACGGACGTGAGTCTGAGTGAACTCCGGGAGTTGGTGATGGACAGGGAGGCCTGGCGTGCTGCGATTCATGGGATTGCAAAGAGTCGGACACGACTGAGTGACTGAACTGAACTGAACTGACCTGACTGTTGCATGTGAAGTTAGCCATGCGGCTGGAGTAGCTCAGTAGAACCAGCCATAGCTCAGTTCGTATGGGCACATGTAGGTAATATTTATGAGACCAGTTTATGCTTTCTTGAGTTCGGTGATTTGTGGGTACTAGTCTCTGATTTACCTCTCATCATATCAGAATTCCACTATTGCAATACCTTCTTTCTGCAGTAGAACTTTCATAACCATAGAAGGAGTAAGATATTAAACTGTCACTTTCTTTCTATCCAAGTAAAATTATTGCCATTTCCCTATAAAGAAGACAGTTTCCATAAAACTGGACATGAGTAATTTTTTGAGCAGGGACAATGGGAAGAGGAGGGAAGGCAGGAAGTAGATCCAGAGCTGGGAGGGCGGCTGCAAGTTGGACAGGCATGGATATTCCAGGGGATGCAGAGGTGAGGTGAAGGAAATGGCAACCCACTCCAGTATTCTTGCCTGGAGAATCCCAGGGACAGAGGAGCCTGGTGGGCCAGCGTCTATGGGGTCGCACAAAGTCGGACATGACTGAAGCGACTTGGCATGCATGTGTGCATTGGAGAAGGAAACGGCAACCCACTCCAGTATTTCCAGGGACAGAGGAGCCTGGGTCTATGGGGTCACACAGAGTCGGACACGACTGAAGTGACTTAGCAGCAGCAGCAGCAGCAGAAGTGAGGAAGCCGTGGTTGAGGATGGGGTAGCGGTTAGTGGCTTGGAGCAGAAGGGCATATAGTGGAGTGGCACATATAGGTGTGTCAGTACTCAGAGGCAAAGGAGACGCTGAACCCCACTGCCATCTCACACACACACACAGACTTGATTCCATACCTCAAGGGCATCTCCATAGAGGCTCAAGTGTAGACCACTGCCCCATGGTCTACTGTTTATCCTAAGTAAAAGAAAACAACATCCAGGCGTAGTTTGCTGCTGCTGCTAAGTCACTTCAGTCGTGTCCGACTCTTTGCGACCCCATGGACTGCAGCCCACCAGGCTCCTCCGTCCATGGGATTTTCCAGGCAAGAGTACTGGAGTGGGGTGCCATCGCCTTCTCCACCAGGCACAGTTCTCTGTGGTGCATGTATACTTTTAAAACAATTAAAGCAAGTGGTGGAAACCTGAATAGCCATCATGGTCATACAAGTGATGAGCCTGTTACTTGTGAGCCTGACAGAGGGAAGTTCTGCCTGAACTCATACTTACTGACGTCTGTAACACATTCTTTTCTTTCAAAGTATCTCTACCTCCATTATCTCGGTTGCTCCTCAAAGATGCCCGGGTGAGGTGAGTTGGGAAAACTCTGAGGCCCCATTTGGCAGAGGTCAGGTGCCTCTGTTGAGGTCATATGTTTTAGCAGCAGGGCCAGCCTAGAGCCTGGGCCTCTGGACCACCCACACATACACACAATTTCAACTTTTGTAGCATTTTTTTTTTTTTCACAAGAGGGCAAGGATTGTGTTTTATACCTCTGTGAATCCTGCTTGAAAAACAGATTTTAGTTTCCAAGCTGAGCCCCTTTCTTCTCTTCCAGGGTGGCCAGCGTCCCGAATCTCTTCTTTTCGAGGTGAAAGGCATTTTAGAGTCACAGAATGTTAGATGCAAAGCTCCTAATTGCCACCTATTGGCCCACTTCAGACCTCGGGAACCAGTCTGAACGCTATGTGCCCACACAAATACGGATGCCACAGCTGCCATTTTCAGACACCTATCCCGTGCCAGTCATTCTGCTGGGTGAGCTGCCCTCGAAGGCCTTCCACCTGGATGACAGTCCCTCATGGAAGTGTTGCTATCTGAGAGCCAAGAACAGGCTTCCAGAATTTGCAGGTTGCTCTCCTGGCTGTCTCCCTCTTCCTTTCTGCAGCACCAGGTCCTCACGCCAGCCTGCTTCCTTGGCCCTCCTGCCCTCTCCACTTCTGATGCACAGACCTGGTTTGCCAGTGTCCAGTTTTGGTCCCTGGAAATGAACGTGAACTTCGAAAGCAACAAGACAGAATACAGTCAGCTAAAATGAACCAGGGTCTAACATAAACGGCTAGAGAAACATACTAACCTCAAGAACTCTTGGAAACAGTGCCCAATGTCCTGGACTGAACCACACGGGCTCTGAATGACCAGAAACAAATCAAGACAACTTCAAGAGGGAAGGGAACTGAGGTTGGGAGGATTCCGGTAGAAGGAAGCCAGAGGTGGGGAGGCCACCAGGCATGTAGCTGGTCTTTCCTGGTTTTCCCTGTTTGCTCCCAAGCCTGAAACTCTCAAACCACCAGTCGCATTACCAGGGAGGGCGTTCTCTGCAGGCCCTGGTGCAGGCATCCTTTAGATTAGTTGTCTCCTCCCTCACCCTGCTGATGAGATATTTTACAGCAGGCCACTCTTGCTGTTTCCCTTTTCTTTTCAAAAGCCAGGAAGAGATGGGAAATGCGGGAGGGAGGGGGCAGGGGCAGCAGAGCGGCGTCCTGCAAAGCCCGGGCTGACCGGCTCCGAGAAGGATAAATGACTCCGGTCGCCCTGCCGCCGGTGTTACACAACTTGTCTGTGTTGGCTTGAGACCTCGGTGATCCCTCTCTAATTGAAATCACTTTCCCCTGACCTCCTCCGTAAGCCTGGAGCTTGTTCCTCTCTACGCCAACAAAGGGGCCTCGAAGGCCGGAGGAAATCCTGGTTGGGCAGCCAGGGGCGCGGCCGGGTCTTCGCCGGGGAGATGCCTGGGTCAGAGCGAGTATGGGGCCCGGTCCCCAAGGGTCCGGAGATGGTGGGGGCGTGGGGAGCTGGCACTGAGGCTGGGACTGCCCCCTAGAGGGCATTTTGAGTATACGGTGAAGGTCTGTTTGGTGCCAAAATTGGGGGTGCCCCTGCCTTTTTTGGCGTTTCCCTGGTGGCTCACATGGTAAAGAATCTGCAATGTGGGAGACCCGGGTTCCATCCCTGGATCGGGGAAGATTCCCCTGGAGAAGAGAATGGCTCGCTTCTCCCAAATACTTGCCTGGAAAATTGCACGGACAGAGGAGCCTGGCGGGCTACAGACAAGGGGGTGGCAAAGAGTTGGACATGACTTAGCAGCTAACACATGCTCACACACACACACACACACACTCTGCCTGAGAGCGTAAGTCTAGGATGCTGGACATCCTGCCACAGGAAAGGGGAACCCACACTTGCCTGGTGAGACCTGCCAGTCTGTAGAGATGAACAGCCTGCTTATAAGGGTTGGAGCCTAGACTCTTCATTACACAAATCAAAGTATTTTTGATTAAAATATATGCTGGTGTTCCCAAGAAAGTGTTCCCACATAAATAAGGGAAATGGGAGTCTTTTCCAGTTCAAGAGTTGTGGTTTTTTTTTTTTTTTTTACCATTTAGACATATGATAATATTTGAATGATAGGGCTGCAGTCCATGGGGTCGCTAGGAGTCGGACACGACTGAGCAACTTCACTTTCACTTTTCACTTTCATGCATTGGAGAAGGAAATGGCAACCCACTCCAGTGTTCTTGCCTGGAGAATCCCAGGGACGGGGGAGCCTAGTGGGCTGCCATCTATGGGGTGGCAGAGTCGGACACGACTGAAGTGACTTAGCAGCAGCAGTATAACATATCTGTAACAAAATTATCTGTGTGTGAAAATCTATATATATATACACAGACATATATGAATATATGCACATACACACACCCAAAATATTTTTCAGTTCTTCTCAAAAGGTAAAATATAAAGAAATTCCAGTCATGTTCATTCGAATATCATCTAGTCTTAAGTGCAAATTTATTTACTATGAGTAGGTGCAAGACTCTCTGTCTTCTACTTTGATTTTATTTTTCTTTATAATTGTATTAAAAACTTGACTTTTTGAGGGGGATTGAGTGTCTTTTAGAGTTGAGAACCACTATATTTTACTAGGGTTTTAGTTTCACCCCGGAGAAGGCAATGGCACCCCACTCCAGTACTCTTGCCTGGAAAATCCCATGGATGGAAGAGCCTGGTAGGCTGCAGTCCATGGGGTCGCTAAGAGTTGGACAGGACTGAGCGAGTTCACTTTCACTTTTCACTTTCATGCATTGGAGAAAGAAATGGCAACCCACTCCAGTGTTCTTGCCTGGAGAATCCCAGGGACGGGGGAGCCTGGTGGGCTGCCGTCTATGGGGTCACACAGAGTCGGACACGACTGAAGTGACTTAGCAGCAGCAGTAGCAGTTTCACCCACAAAAGAAAAGAAATGGGGATTAATAATGATGAAATTAATTTGTTGGGTATATCAGAATAAAGATAAAACTTGACCATTAAAAAAAAAAGAAGAGGGGACCAAAATAAGATGTCAAAAACAGCAAATATGTCACACAAAGTAATATGCATAGAGCACTGAGCCCAGGATACTGCTGTTGAGAGAAATGTTATTGGTTAAGATCCCTCAGAGGCCCAGATTCCAAATGTAGAGGGAGAGAGCCTGGGGGGAGGAGGGGGAAGCGGGGAAGGGGAGCACAACTGTTGCAGGGGCAGGTTGGAAGACCAAGTGATGTAAAAGTCACTCAGTTAAGTCCGACTCTTTGCGACCCCATGGACTGTAGTCCATGGAATTCTCTAAGCCAGAATATCTAGAGTGGGTAGCTTTTCCCTTCTTCAGAGGATCTTCCCAACCCAGGGATCGAATCCAGGTCTCCTGCATTGCAAGCAGATTCTTTACCAGCTGAGCCACAAGGGAAGCCCAAGGATACTGGACTGGATAGCCTATCCCTTCTTCAAGGGATCTTCCCAACCCAGGAATCAAACCAGGGTCTCCCACATTGCAGGCAGATTCTTTACCAACTGAGCTATCAGGGAGGCCCTGGAAAGCCAAAGGTCACTGTAATTTTACAAGTGGGTTATATGCAGTGCATAGAGAGGTTATTTTCTCTTTAAAATCATCAGTTAAGAAAAAGAAAAGACTTTCCCTAAGCACTTACTAATTCATTTACCATGTGCCATCTCTGTCATAAGATCTTTAATACTTACCTCAACCCAGTGAGGTAGGTATTATTACACCTACTTCACAGGCGGAGAAACCAAGGCTCACTTAGTAAGCAAGATTTGAACCAAGTCTACTTGACTTCAGCTCAGTATGACATACTGTCCCTATAAACTTGCCAGTGGGCTTGTTTTTATTTTTACAGACTGTGGTTTAATTAAGGTCTTCTGTCTTAGTCAGCAAGTTCAATCTATGATACTTGGCTGAGCCTGACTCTTCAGTGTTAAAGGCAACACAAATATAAAATTCAAGCATAGACTAGAACTGATATGAAGATATTTACGTATTTTTGAAAGAGGTAAAATGATCTTTATACAAATGGAAAACATGCCACCTTCTTGAATGGGAAGACAATATAAAAATTTCAATTCTCCCCCAAATTACTGTATAAATGTAATGAAATTCCAATTGGATTCCAAGTAGATTTTTTTAAACTGTTTTAAATTGTCTAAAAGTGGATACAAAATGTAAATGCCTGAAAAAGACCAAGAAAAACTCTCACAAATAGTTGGAGGATGACTTATTTCTTATCATATATGAAAACATATAAAGAATGGATTGACATAGAAATAGAGTGGAAAACCCAGAAAAAGATCCCAGAAAGGGGAGATGGATAAAAAAACAAGATCCACTGTATAGCACAGGGAACTATGTTCAATATCTTATAACTAACCATAATGGGAAAGAATATGAAAAAGAATATGTGTGTGTGTGTGTGTGTGTGTGTGTACACGTGTGTGTGTATAATGGACTCATTTTGCTGTACAGCAGAAATTAATACAGCATGGTAAATCAACTTTATTTCAAGAAAGTTTTTAAAAACTTAAAAAAAGAAAAAGAGCAGTCTGTTTTTTCAGTGGTGCTGATAATCTACTTAGGAGGTAAAAAAACAGTGTTGTATCCTCTGCCTCATATCAGATTTTAAAAATTCCACCTAAAGTAAGGGCTTAAAAATGATAATAAAACTGCAAAATTTTTACAAGAACATTCAAGAGTATAGATATGGATTTATCTCTCCCAAGGATCATGGCTGAGGGAGAGGGTAGTATGGAACAGGAAAAAATTTGTTAACCAAGGCAGAACATTTAGACGCTATAAAGAAAAAGATAGGCATGTGTAACTATATAAAAACCATTACAATAGTATAGTGAAAGCAAAGGCAAATAATAGATTGGGAAACGTATTTCTAAGGCAGATGATTGCTAAAATGTTACAGCCCAGGGACTTCCCTGGTGGTCAGTGGTTACGAAGCAGGGCTTTCACTGTCAAGGGCCTGGATTCAATCCCCATTGAGGAACTGGGATCCCACAAACCCCATGGCACGACTGAAAAAATCAAATAAAATCCACAAGTGTGTATCTAAAAGTTACTGTCTGAACGATACCAAAATTTTCTAAGAGATGACTAAGACATCCAATAAATAAAGGATGTGAAGAGACCATTTAGAGGAGATCAAATTCAAATACCAATACATGTGAAGAGATATTTAACTTCTCTAGTAGTCGGATAAATGCAAATGAAAGTAGCAATGAGAAATCATTTCTATTACAAAACTAGTAACAATTTAGAAGAGTGATAACTCCCACCACAGGTAGAAATGAGAAGGCGATGGCACCCCACTCCAGTACTCTTGCCTGGAAAATCCCATGGACGGAGGAGCCTGGTAGGCTGCAGTCCATGGGGTCGCTAAGAGTCGGACACGACTGAGCGACTTCACTTTCACTTTTCACTTTCATGCATTGGAGAAGGAAATGGCAACCCAGGGATGGGGGAGCCTGGTGGGCTTCCGTCTATGGGGTCGCACAGAGTCAGACACGACTGAAGCGACAGCAGCAGCAGCAATCTTTATATACGTATAATTAGAGAAACCGTGGAATGTGTTTTTAGAAAGAAATTGAGCAATAATTTCTTAACGTAAGATAGGCATAACCTTCACCCTACTAACCCACTCCTTCGAATCAGTCTTTTGAAAACAAAGTTATAGTAAGAAAAGACACTTGTCCAAGGTCAAAGACTTTCATGTCAACATTCTTTGCAGCTACACTGATTCAGAAACAAGAATAATGTCCATCGATAGAAGAATAGCTGACTAAAGTCTGGGGCATTTATTCCATAGAATGTTGTGTGTTAGTCACTCAGTCATGTCCGACTCTTTGTGACCATAGGGACTGTACCCCCGAAGGCTCCAGTTTCCATGGAATTCTCCAGGCAAGAATTCTAGAGTGGGTTGCCATTCTCTTCTCCAGGGTATCTTCCCGGCCCAGGGATTGAACCTGGGTCTCCTGCATTGCAGGCAGGATAGAATATTGTGTGGCTCTTAAAAAAGATTGCATTGGATATCATTTCTTGCTGAGTTGGAGGGATTATCAGGATATGTTTTTAGTGAGGAAAGCAAATGTAGATAAGGGTATATAATATGACCCATTTTTGTAATTATGACACCTATAAAGCACACACATATATTTATGTATATAAATGACTATATGAGCATGAAGAATATTGTGGGAAGATTCAAAACAGTTTGATACCAGCAAACATAAGAGAGTTATAGGGGTGGGCGGAATGTGATGTGTGTGTGGCAGGGAATCAGAGAGGTTTGAAAAAGATAAAATATAAAAGAATGTTGACCTTAATAAAATCCATATGAATGATATGACCCAATTTGTGTAAAATTGTGTGTATATGTATGTATAAAACTGTACATGGAGAGGGAAGTAGGAAAGAATATTCAGTAAATATTAATGATGTATTCATGGATTGTATGTATTAGAGATGACAAGTACCCCCAAATTAATATACAGATTCAATCCAATCCCAGTAAAAACTCAGCAGGTAGTGTGTGTCTGTGTGTGTCCATGTATGCATATATGTGTTGTATGTAAATTCACAAGCTAATTCTCAAATTTATATAAAAATGCAAAGGGCAAAGAACAGCCAAGATATTCTTGGCAAAAAATTAAAAGAGTAAAAAAAAAAAAAAAAACAAGATGTAGGCGAGAGGAGAGATGGAGGTATCTTACACTATCAAACATCAAGATTTAGGACTTACGAACCCACATGACTAAGTAAGTGAGCTCATCTACTGAGAAGTGACAAAGGATATTTGAGGAGAGTGGGTCAGTGTATTTAAAGAGAAATAGAATCCGTAGGGAATGTTGAGCTGAAGCTTGTAATCATAAAATCTCAGGAAATGCTCCAATAGACTCAGAGGCCACCTATTTCTCCTCTAACAAATGGAGATAGTAACACCCAGGACCTCCCACTACTCCAACGACTCTCTGGGTAGCCCAGGGGTCCTTTCTGGAAAATATTTTGAGACCGGATTTAGTCTATCTGGTGCAAATAGGCCTTATAGCTAAGAAAGCACTTGAGGGACTGTCAGGTCTAATTGAATTGGGCAAAATGTCAGAGAAACCTCAGATGAGTTGTGTGAAGTCTATGATCCACTCATCTATCTGTTCATCCATCCATCTGTTCTGTTTAGTGGGCCTCTTCCTTGTATCATGCATTGAAAGTGAAAGTGCAAAGTGTTAGTCACTCGGTCGTGTCTAACTCTTTGCCACCCCACAGACTATCGCCCACCAGGCTCCTTTGTCCATGGAATTCTCCAGGTAAGAATACTGGAGTGAGTAGCCATGCCCTCCTCCAGGGGATCTTCCTGACCCAGGGATTGAACCCAGATATCCTGCATTGCTGGCAGGTTCTTTACCATCTGAGCCACCAGGAAAGCCATGTATCATGCATTGGGTGCTAGAATAACATCATTGTCATCGTTTGGTGATCAGTTATTTGGCAATTCAGTGAGTAAATTTGTTCAAGTGTTTGTGGAGCACCAACTATTTTGAGCTGAGCCTTTTGCTGAGCATTGTGGAGAACACAGGAGTGGAAAAAGGAATTCTCTCCACTCTCATACAGCTTATGATCTAGACAGGGAGACCATTCAGTCCCCCACAGTGAGAATTCAATGTAGAAAACAAGTCAACTCTTGTCATGGTGCAGAGGGTGGGCACCCTGAGGAGGGAGCTCAGAGAAAGCAACTCTGGGTGCATGAAAACATCTCTGGCAGGGAGACAGGGTTGGAGCTAGGCCCGATCATCTCAGCTTTCATCTTCAGAGAGGGAAAAAAAAAGACCCCAAACTTGAAGAAATAGTGCAGTATTAGAGTGCAGTCATAAACATAAAACATTAACATGTAATTCCCTTATGCTTTTGAAAAATTACTTCATAAACGCAAAGTAAAATATTTTTCCCTTTTTATTACCTGACAATTACATATTAAGAATTTCTTTTTATGTTTAAAAACATATGCAAGCCGGGGAAGGCAGACGCCAAAATGTAATTGCTTTCCTTCTATAAGAATCAGATGTCATTTTCTTCCAACTCAACTCTGAAAAGAGATAGGAGAAAGCAAATTGTTGTATACATTAAATTTGGAAACATCTGATAGCTTTCCTCAATTAAACTATTTAAATGGAAAAAGATTGCTGTACAGCTCTATCATATCCCACTGAATAAAACCTCAGCTGAGGAAAATTGGCAGTGGCAGGTACCAAATGTATCAGCAATAATGAGATTGGACAACCCAGTGGAGGTCACTGGTAATTGTTATTATATGCAATATTGCACCGTCAGAAAAAGAAAAAAAACCAACCACTCAGTAGCAGGCAGGGCCAGGGCTGGGCATCTCAGAAAAGTGTCTGTGCCACCTAGCCAGGTGACTTGAGGGGTGTCAGGAGAGCCTGAGCATCCAAAGTCATGAGTCTGCTCTTCATGGGGGGAATCTTTTGCAGCCTGATGGGCACCCTCAGCATGTAGGGGGCAAGTCCCTACGCATCTTACTAGCCAGCCAACAACAAGGTCTCAGAGGCGGCACTGGGACATAGAATGGGGGCAGGGAAGGGGGACGGGAGAACGGTGGCTCTGAGAAAGGAAGTGGGACAGAAGCGAAGACAAGTTTTGTGCACTTGTTGTGGTTTTGCTGACCCTGATTTAAGGCATTGAAAGTTAGTTATTTTCCCTTCAACTTTCTAGATGTGGGGAAAGAGAAAGAAGCATGCTCTCTTGTTCTGCAGGATTTCAGGTCCCTCTCATTTGAGGCTCCAAATTCAAGGAGGAAGGGGTGGGCTGCCAGGGATCTAAGCAAGCCTGCCTGGTTGCATCACCTCTGCTGAGGCCTGGGCACCATCCAGATTAAGATGACAAAACTGGTGCTCGATCCTGTGCAGGTGACAGACATATCCATCTTTGATGAAGACAAGGAAATATATTTGACTGCCATTACCCCGTCCCAAGACTGGCTCACGTCTAACATGCTGCAGTCACGTCGACACGAAGTGCAGCGTCTCATCCTCTAGGTTCAATCACAAGGGTGATCAGCCACCACCAAGGGGAGGGGATTCTTTTTACCAAGCAGGCCAAGGACAGAGCTCAAGGTCGGGGACTAGTCAGAAACTGTACTCAGAGGAGCCTGACTCAAGTTGAGATACAGGAGAGTCTGCGGGGTTTCCCTGGTGGTGCAGCGGTTAAGAGGGGAGAGAACGTGAGCAGGGTTGAGGGTGCACCTGGTGAATTGCAGGGACAGTGTGGGGGCGGACCTGCCTGACTATAACCAGGTCCTGTGCCTGGAAGTGGGGAAAGAAAAGAGCGAATGTGAGCTCCAGACCCTGAAGGCTGGGATGGGGAGTCGAAACAGTTTTTTAGGCCACCTGTTTCTTACTCCCCATTTAATCACAGGACCCTTTGACTTAGCTGGAAGTAATAGTAATGGAAGAAAGCATTTCTACAGTGCTTTCTATGTGCCAGGAACTATTCTGAGCATTTTACACACAATTAATGCATTTAATTCTTCACTATCACCCTTTGAGGAGAAGGCAGTGGCACCCCACTCCAGTACTCTTGCCTGGAAAATCCATGGACAGAGGAGCCTGGTAGGCTGCAGTCCATGGGGTCGCTGGGAGTCAGACACGACTGAGTGACTTCACTTTCACTTTTCTCTTTCATGTGTTGGAGAAGGAAATGGCAACCCACTCCAGTGTTCTTGCCTGGAGAATCCCAGGGACGGCAGAGCCTGGTGGGCTGCCGTCTATGGGGTCGCACAGAGTCGGACACGACTGAAGTGACTCAGCATTAGCATCACCCTTTGAGGAAGGTTCTATTAGTATCTCTGTTGTGCAGATATAGAAACTGAGGCATGGTGAGGCTGTCTTCTGATCCTCCCTGGTGACTAGGTGACCTCTGTTATAGAACTTCGCTACCTTTTTATGTGTGCAGACATTATGGTATGGTAGAGTATATGCTTGGATGCTAACAGTTCAGAACACAGATACGCTATTTCTGTTCATGTCTCATCTCCCCTCTTCAGCTAGAGTTCTAGAAGGGCAAACACTGCCTCTTCATCTTTGCATCCCCAAAGCACCTTGGTGTGTATAATAGAAGTCCAGTCAATTTTTGTGGAATGGATGAACTAAAGATTTTTAAACAGAGGCTGATGCAGTGAACAGCATTTCAGAGGGTCTGCTCACTGGGGGGATGGACTGAACGAGGAGAGATTGGAATCAGGGTCCCACGTGGTTTTGATCTATGCCCTGTGGCCAGGCCAGGGGTCTATTCAGAGAACCTGGGGCCATCTGGGCTCTCTGCTACCTCTCAGGCTGCTCCTCTCTTTGAGATCTTAGTCCCGAGTTTTCCTGTGCTCTCCTGTTTCCTAGCTTTGCACAATCACGTTTCCTGCCTGAAAGAGGTCTTCTAAGGCCTGGCCAGAGATGTTTGGCTCTCTGTAGACTGTGAGATTGCTAAGAACATCTTGTCCTCAATCCTAACATTAGGTCCATTTAATTAAGGGCTGCAGACATTGAGAAGACCTCTCAACTATCAAAGGGCATTTGAAACAACTCACAAACACAATTAATTTAGTCCCAACAATAAAAAGAAAGCAGGCACAATATGCTATTTCACTGTTTCTAATCACCAGTTAACAAAGCAGGCAATTAGGGCAAGTGCTGCAGTAGCTACTCACCCAGTGCTGGGCTTTGTTGTTCTTGTCTGGTCTCTGGAGGTGACTGCACCTGCCTTAGAAGGTCTAGAAGATGTGCATTTTGTAAGTGAAGACTTGATATTATAATTTTATTTGGAGGACATTTTTAAAACCTAATTTTCTTAAAAATGTAGACTATAGAAATTAAGGCTTGAGAACAATCTTTCTGGTTGGTGGAAAATTGTTGAAGATAAAGATTCTCTAGTTAGAGAAGACATGCTTTTCCCCCAGGTGTCTTTAAAATAATCTCTGGAAAAAATGAGAGCATGTTAAACTATCAAAGAAGGGTATGGATTCAGAAAAAGCTGAAAACCATTGCTATACCCCTATCTTCATCTCACACTGTCCTTGAGATGGAGCCTTGCCCATGAAAGTCGCCTTGGAAACTCTTTATGAAAGAGGCAATATTTTAATAGATATATCTTATATGGTCTTGATCACAAAGAGTCAGACACGACGGAGCGGCAAACACACTAAATTACACATTTATACCCTCTCTTTGTTTAAAAAAAAAGTGAGATGAATAAATCTCTTTGGATAATTTCTAGAGATACTAGGATACATTGACACCCAAGTTCCCTTTTATTGTGTGCCAGCCAGTGAACTGGCTTCTAGAAGTATAGGATGAATAGAACAAAAGGGAAGAAAATTAACCCAGACAGGACAGAAACAGAAAGAGAGCTCCCATATAATTGACTGTGACGTAGTGTGTACTAAGTCACATGGATCTCATCAGTCAGGATACTTTTGGCTGCAAGTAACAGAAGATTCAGCTCAAAATGGGGATTCGTATCTCCTATAACAGGAAATCCCAACACAGTGAGGACCTGCTGCTGTGCGCTCCTCTCCCCCCTCCCATCTGCAGGGGTCTGTCCTCAGGCGGGCAGCAGCCTGGCTTGAGCAGTTGGGACATCACTTTGTAACCGTGTCCTGGGAAGACACAGGACACCTCTGCTCACAGGTGCCTCTGTTCATCAGAGAGGGAAGCTTCCTCAAAGTCCCTAAGCATAGGTCGTGGCCCAGTCAGGGGATGTAGGGTCCTACAGCCAAGCCTTCAACCAATCAAGGCTTGCTCCTAGTTACACGGCGGAGGAGTGGCCACCTGCCCCGAAAAGGCAGTGGATGGGAAAGAAATGCTGGAAGGTAACCAGCATCTATTTCCCCATAAACTCATAGGGCAGGAGCACAGAATTCTTCCTGGAAGGCATAGTAGAGGGAGGTTACTTTATCTGACCATGACCTTGAAAGGTTGTTGTTGAATCACGCGAATACACCGGGATTCTTGGCCCCCGGAGGAGAAGAATTCAATCCGGGGCCAGAGACGAGGCTTGATCGCTCAGAGCTTTTGTGTAGTAAAGTTTTATTAAAGTATAAAGGAGATAGAGAAAGCTTCTGACATAGGCATCAGAAGGGGGTAGAAAGAGTACCCGCTTGCTAGTGTTAATAATGAGGTTATATAATCCAAAGAATGTCTGGAGGTTATAAAGACCTCCTCCGACCTACTCCCATAATTTACATTTTAAGATAACACTGTCCTCAGGCAAGATACATCCTTGTAAAGACCAGGTATACTCCCATAATTAACATTTTAAGATAACAGAAGGTTTAATCCAAAGACTGTCCTTAGGCAGGATACATTATTGGTATATAATCCTAAGGAATGTGGAGAAAGAAAAAAAGTTTGTCCTTTTTTCCTCCTTGAGAATTCCAGACCCCTCTCTCCTTGGAGACCCCTAGACTCCCTATCAACCTGCCTAGGAAATGACTCTCTCAACCTGACGGCCTGTTCTGAGTTCTTTTTTAAGATGGAGAAGAGTAAGGATATTGTAAGTGGAGGGAATAGCAGAAATAAGCCCCTTCAGGGCTGCTCTTCACAGGTCCCATGGCTGGGAACACTGGTGTGTGGATAGTGTGAGGAAGCAAGAACATGGATCAGGTCATTGGTGAAGGGGCTGGACAACAGGCAGCGAGCAGCCTCTATTCTAATCCTGGGGTTCTGACTAAGCGAGGTGCTGTTGGAATGGCTTCTCACTGTTAATGGGGCCCTTATGGTACAAAGATCAGATCCAGAAAATGTTTCAGAATGCCGTGGCTAAGAATCCATCCTCGGGGCCTGATGGAGGGTGGCAGCCAGCCTCAGAGGCCATCATATCTTTGGCAGGGTATTGAAACTGGTGGATATCAAAATAGTTAAGAGCTCAGACTCTGGGGTCAGACTGCTTGGACACACAGGACTAATTTTGCTTTCTGCCACTCATCAGCTCTGAGCAACCTTGCCTCAGCCCCCTCATCTATGAAATGGGGACAATAATGTTCCTTATTGCATATTCCATAGAGTTAAGTGAGCTGTTCATATAAAGGGCTCAGAAGATGCCCAGTATACGGTTAACCTTCCACAGTTGTTAGCTGCTGTCATTGTTAAAGGCTGAGGAGGGTGAAGGGCTGCTTTATCATGACAGTTCCAATAAGGGAGCAAGTGGCAGGTTTCACTGTGTGTGTTTTTTTCCCCCACAAATGACAGTTACCTCTAATAGAAGGCAGGGAGTTGAGGCAGGGTGTCCACAGCCTCCAATGATCTGAAAATTAGCCTGAGTGTCATCTTTGGTTTGATTGCCAAATGAAAGTCACATACCTTCTTTCTTACCTATACAGTTGAGTTCACACTCTACAGATCTAATCTACTGATATTAATCAGTGATACTCATTCAGTTTGAGTGATTGAAGCTATGACATCTATGTTAAGTATCAGTACTTACTGTGACAACAAAGACCTATTAACCAAGGTTAACCTGGATTAGGAAATGGCAACCTGCTCCAGTTGCAGGTTGGGAAATTCTTGCCTGGGAAATTCCATGGACAGAGGACACTGGTAGGCTACAGTCCATGGGACACAAAGAGTCAGACATGACTGAGGGATTAACCGAGATTAAGGTAAGAGAGTTTCAAATTTTCACCCCACCCAGGAAAGTCTTCCATTCGCCTTCTTTCCCCCACTTTCAGATTCTCTGCCTTTTCCAGACACCACAAGAACCCCTAATGCTTGCTTGCAAGTTGGATGTATGTGACGATTATCAAAATATGAGGTCCTTATGCAACCAGCGTATGCAGATAACAAGATGGGATACTAAGAGCAGATTTTAAAGAAGCTGACAACTGGGTACAATATGGAAACTTTCTCACTAATCTTTATTACCTTACTTTTTAATTGGAAAAAATTTCAAATCTACAAACTATTAAAACACACACACACACACACACACACAGCACAATGAATACCTCTCTGCACTGTACCCAGACTGAATGACTGTTAACAAGTTACTACCTTTTCTGTCTCTCCTTCCCTCCCTCTCACCACCCTGCTCAAAATCACTGGCAAGCAAGTCGCAGACACGTTGACACTTTATCTCTCAATATATTTCAGCCTGTATCTCTTAAGAATGAGGACATTATTCTACTAAATCATGATACCATCGTTATGCTGAAGAAAATTAACAAAAATTCCCTAGAATATCTAAGCTCTATTTTTGGAACTATAATCCCACCCAAGTTCTGCTAGTATTGTTTTTCAAACACATGAAAGCATATTTGTGTGTGATTGAGCTTATGAAGTATTGTGTGTGTGTGGGGGGGGAGTTGTATACAGGAACATGAATGGATGAGTATATGTGAGTATACATGCATGTGTGAGCATGCATGTTGTATATTCATGTTTGTGGGGTGTGTGTGTGTGTATTAAAGAAGGGGATATTGGGATCATCTTTGAGCAAAATCAACCAAGATGTGCTAGAAAGAATATGCTTCCATTTTTTTCCCTCCAATGCATTTGAAGAAGTAAGAGTTAAGTGTTGAGTGGAGCTGATCTTGGCTAAGGAGGCTGAGAATACTGATGGTTTTGTTCCCCTTGACAGATTGATTCAGGTGTTCCTCTTGCGTATCATCTTGGAAGGGCTCTCTCTGAAAAGGAACAGGCACAAAAGTCCTTTCTCTCCTCAAAAGGGTCAGCATTAGCTTCTATTTTCCTTGCCAGGCCTGCAGCTGACGCACAAAGAAAGGTGTAATTACCATGTGAGGTGTGCTGATCGCTGGGCCTGGAAATTCTGAACTGCTCACTCTGCTCAGAATACATTTCAATTTGGTACTGTGAATTTTACATTGAAATGAGTTTTTTCTTTAAAACCCTAGAGAAAACAGCCTCTGCACGGAAGCATTAACAAATTGCTTTGCAAATCTAAGCTAAAGCGAACATTCAATTTGAGGAGGTAAAATTGAGCTTGGGCCCCAAAACCCAAGCTTGGTCCAGCAGCCCGAGTTGGCTCTGGATGGACGTGACCATGGGTTTGACCTTGCTTTAGCTGGTGCCACACCCCCACCTCAGCCTCTAATTGGCTGAGTCCTTTAGGGCCCTTCCAGCTGCCACGTGCCTCTGCCCAAGGTTTGGGAAATTTAGGGCCCAGGAGATGCTGAGACTTGAGGCCCTCTGATGAACAGCCCTTGTTCTGCTGTGCAATCACTTAGGTGAGAAGGACTCGCAGAAGCAAAGTCTAGGCTGGTGTGGACAGGGGCAACGGAGCACTTGCTTCTGTGCCTTCACTTTACAGGGCAGGATGCCGAGGCCGGGGGGAGGGTTCAGTGGCTGTCCAGCATCTCCCGACTTGTCCCTGCCATCATTGAAACAGTAACATTGATTGTCAACAGTTCGCTAAGCATCTTGCTGAGTGGTTTACATTTTCTCGTGTAAGGCTTCTAGTCATCCTCTGTGATTAGACTTTTTTTTTTAACCAATTGCTCATTTATCTAAGTAAGGAAGCTAAAGCCCAGAGAGGTTAAGTTACCTGAGGTTGGGCAGCTGAATTTGTGCCTGGACCTGCTCTTCACGATTCTTCATTAGAAACCAGCGCCGTTGGCTTACTCTTCCTGGAGTCCTGCTCTGAGTGGTCCTCACCACACTCACCTCGCCTTGTCTTTCCTCTCCTGTCAGAGACGGCTCTGCCCTAACCCGCCAGCCTTCAGACCTCCCTGCCCTTGCATCCACTCCCTGGGCAAAGGGAAGCCCCCGGAGCAGCACTCTAGTAGGGGGAGCCCTGAATCTTAGCTGTGGATAAGGTGTGTTCTGGTCCCTCACCCCACATATTTCTGACCCCGTCTCCTGGAGGCGAGGAGGAGGAAGTTCAACCACACGTGTGTCCTGAGTGTGCCTCAGTTCTCAATATTGAGTCCACACCGACTCTCACACCCAGCACAGAGAGAAGGCTGGGGACTCAGAGCCAGAGTCTATGGACTCTGTCTTCTATTTTATCCCATATGTATCTATATGAGAAAGCACTAAAGCCCCGCGAGGTCCAAAGAGCTGCATGAGATGAGATGTCCAAGGTTCCCACCAGCCTTGCATCAGCCTCTTATAGTCACTTCTCAGGAATTAAATAGGACCTAAATAGAAACTAGACAGGAGATCCTACCCGTCCATCCTAAAGGAAATCAGTCCTGAATATTCATTGTAAGGACTGATGCTGAAGCTGAAACTCCAATACTTTGGCCACCTGATGGGAAGAACTGACTCCTTGGAAAAGACCCTGATGCTGAGAAAGATTGAAGGCGGGAGGAGAAGGGGACGACAGAGGATGAGATGGTTGGGTGGCATCACCAGCTCGATGGATATGAGCTTGAGCAGGCTCTGGGAGTTGGTGATGGACAGGGAAGCCTGGCATGCTGCAGTCCATGGGGTCACAAAGAGTTGGACATGAATGAGCAACTGAACTGAACTGAATTGAAATAGGATCACGCCAGTGGTCCTGGAGGTGTCCTAGCCAGTGGGGCCTTGGCACCTGGTTGGGGGTGGTGCAGAGGACATCATCAGGCCTCACTGGCTGTCCTGAACGCAGCTTCTCTAGGGCAATGGAGATCAATTGACCCCAAACAAGCATCCGAAGCTGCTGTAAACCTGGTCCCCAGGGCCCTTGCCATGGAGCCTGGGGCAGCTTGGGGACCTGGATTAAAATGATACGTTTTCAATTTGGCCTTAAACGAATTCACCAAATCGGCATCTTTGATGTCAAGTGGAAGTGAATTCCACAAATCTCAATTTATTTTATGGGGAAGAGTTATTGATTTTTTTTTTATCGTCTGCTTTTCCTTCTTCTTCCCTCCCAGCTGCCAAGCCTCTTCCACCTGGATTGAATTGTTTGATTTAAGAGCGGCAGTTCAGAAAGAGGAAGAAACGCCTCTCCCTTCATTCAACACCTCCCCACCCTGGTCTGCCCGCCTGCCTCCCTTCAGCTGCAAATGCCAGCCCCCAAGCTGGGGCAGTGGAAACAGCAGGGAAGGGGTGGGCCCTGGCCAGGGTTTCCCTCACTGGTCTGGAGCCAGCATACGTGCCCTCACTCACCCCTTCTCTGCCTGCACACACACCCGGCCAGTTTGATACCTGTTTATGTCATTTTCTCATAACCTTTTTCTGTGTCATTCACCTACTTGAGGCACTGCAGGGGCTGCCCGTTGTCCCTGCCACACACCCACCATCCATGGCCTAACACACAAGGCCTTGTAAATCCGACCCCAATCTGTCTATCCAGCCATTTCTCTAACTAGCCTTCCACTCCCTTCTGGAGCATCTTTTATTTGTGGATGTATTTGTATCTCCAGGGCCTGCTGACTGCTAGGGGCTCAGGACTTGTCCTGAGGAAGCAAGTGCTGTGACTCACACAGGGCCACCCTCACCCTCTCTCTGCTCATGTTGCCCTCTTCCTCTGGGTACGAGCATGCCCTCAGTCTCTCTGGCCCGCACCGACTCCAGTTCCTTCCCGTTGGACTCCACACTTGGCACATCTCAAATAGAACTGTTGATTCCCTCTCCAGGCTCAGCCCTTGCTGTCTTTAGAAATGACCTCACCATATACTCAGTGCCTCCTGTGAGAAATCCAGCAGCCATCCCTGGTTCATTCCTTTCCCTCATACCCACCTCCAGTCCATCAATAGAAGCCTAGTGGTTCTACCCCATGGCAGACAGGATAATGGTGCCCAAAGGTGTCCACACTCTAATCCCCAGGAACCTGAATATGTTACCATGCATGGCCCAAGGTTCTTTACAGGAGTGATGAAGGTTAAGGATCTTGAGATGAAGAGGTTATCCTGGGTTATCCTGATGGACCCAGTGTCACCACGGGAGTCCTTAAATCAAGGACCTTTCTGCCTGTGGTCAGAACAAGAGAAGACATCGAGAGATGGATTTGACCACTCATGGCCGGCTCCCTAACGTAGGGGCTACATGCCAGGCTTGGGGAGTGGCCTCTGGAAGCTGGAAAAGGCAAGGGATGGGATTCTCCTTGTAGAGCCTCTGGAAAGGAATGAGCCCTGCCAGCATCTCGACTTTAGCCTCATGAGACCGGAGTTGAATTTTTAACCTACAGAACTGTCACCTGGTGATTTTATGTTGTTTAGAACCACTGAGTTTGTGGTGATTTGTTATGGCAGGGACACAAAACGGACACAGCCCTCCATGAAGACCTCCTGAACACGGCCTCCCTTCCCCTTCTGCCCTGGTCCAAGTCACCCAGACCCCCTGGGGCCCCCTCGATGGTCCCCTCCTGCTCTTGTGCTACCAGCCTTCCTCAACCCCTCTTCCACCTCTGCAGTTGATTATCCCCCGGGGGCCAGAGTTCTCTTTGCATTTCCTTGCTTTTTATTCTGAAACAATTTCAAGCAACTAGAAAAGTTGCAAGAAGAAAACAAAGAACTTCTATGCCCTCAATACTCATACTCACCCATGGTTAACGATTGGCCATGTTTGCCTGAAAGCTCTCTCTCTCTCTCTCAGATCACAACATGTCCCTGCTTCTAACCTCCAGTGGATTCCCAGTGACGATGGGGTGAAGTCCACCCTCTCCTTCTCCTGACAACGTCCAGACCTTGTCCGGCCCCAGCCACCTCTCCGGTATCCTCTGCTTCTGCTTGTCCCTTTCTCGACTCTCACGTTACCCTTCCCCTCCCAGGCTCTCTGTTGGCTGTTTCGCCTTTGTAGTACATTCTTTCTCCTACTCATCACTTGGGTCTTTCTTTCAGCATCATCATCTCCCAGATCTTTCTTTTAAAATACCTTCTGCCCCAAATAGCTACTCTCCATCATGTTCTATTTTCTTTACAGCATGCATCGAGGTCTGAAACCACCCTAGTTCCTCATTCCGTGCTTGTTTATTCATTTTTCACTTGTGTGTATCTCTTTAGGAAAGACTCTACCTCTCATTCTCAAATTCTAGAACAGTACCCAGCACACAGCAGGTGTTCAACAAATGTCAGTTAACTGGCTGACTTTCTGCAACACCCCTGAGCCCTTTCTAAGTAGCTGACTGCTGTAGAGCTGTGTGTCTTTACTCCAGGGCAAGAATACTGTTTCTTTCACTTTTAAATCTTTGCCTCTCAAGCCTGGGCATGTGGCAGGACCTCGGGATCGTGCAGAATTTTCCTTGCAGGTGGGAGCGCCTCCGTGTGGAGGGCCTGTGTGCCTTGCCGCTCACTGCATGACGCCTGGCACTGAGCTCTGCAGTCAAACTGGTGCCCTTGATGGAGGCCCAGGGTCACATATCCTCTTCCTCCCACAATGTGCTTTCCTTCTAAGTTTTTCTATGTGCTGTGAACTTTCTAACATTGTCTATTCCCTGAGCCCCTCTTGTGGGATGATAAACAGGGCAGAGAGCTGCTGCTGCTGCTAAGTCACTTCAGTCGTGTCCAACTCTGTGCGACCCCATAGACGGCAGCCCACCAGGCTCCCCCGTCCCTGGGATTCTCCAGGCAAGAACACTGGAGTGGGTTGCCATTTCCTTCCCCAATGCATGAAAGTGAAAAGTGAAACTGAAGTCGCTCAGTCGTGTCCTACTCTTAGCGACCCCATGGACTGCAGCCCACTAGGCTCCTCTGTCCATGGGATTTTCCAGGCAAGAGTACTAGAGTGGGGTGCCATTGCCTTCTCCAGGCAGAGAGCATCAGTCCCCTTTGATGGATGCTGAAACTGAAGCAGAGGCAGGCTACGTTGCATGGCCAATGTCGCACAGGTAATACATGGCAGGACAGAACTCAAGCCCTGTGCCTTTTCTGCAGACCAAAGAGCAGCTGGCTGTCTCCCCTCCCCTCGGGGACCAAGGAGCCCAAACCTGATATTCTGAGCACAAAGCTTTTAGCAGAGGAGAGATGGGCAGGAAGCGGTGTGGTTCGGTGAGCTCTGAGTGTGTGTGGGTCTAATAGCTTTTCATTTCCTTTCCTTCCATTCATACAGTCATTCATTCACTCAGGCACTTCATTCAGGCACAGCCATTGAGTGTTCTGGCTTCCTGCGGGGCTCACAGGAGGGCCCTGGAGGAGGAGGCAGGGCCTGTCACAGGCAAGACCCTCCACTACCTTCCGTCCATCTGTCTGTGGGTTGGTGGGCTTGGATTGGAGATAGCATCCTGGCAGATAAGGGATCGACTCCCTTGAAGTTCTGTGCTTGGTCACTTGGTCGTGTCTGACTCTTTGCAACCCCATGGACCATACAGTCCATGGAATTCTCCAGGCCAGAATACTGGAGTGGGTAGCCTTTCCCTTCTCCAGGGGATCTTCCCAACCCAGGGATCGAACCCAGGTCTCCTACATTGCAGGCAGATTTCTTTACCATCTGAGCCACAAGGGAAGCCCAGGGAATACTGGAGTGGGTAGCCTATCCCTTCTCCAGCGGATCTTCCTGACCCAGGAATTGAACTGGGGTCTCCTGCATTGCAGGCGGATTCTTTACCAGCCGAGCTATGAGGGAAGCCCCCCTTTATGTTAACTCAGCACAAATGACCAATGAATCCTTGCAAAACACTCAAATTGGAATCGACTCCCTCCATATAACAATTGGAGCTTCCCTGGTGGCTCAGATGACAAAGAGTCTGCCTGCAGTGCGGGAGACCTGGGTTCGATCCCTGGGTCAGGAAGATCCCCTGGAAAAGGAAATGGCAACCCACTCCAGTATCCTTGCCTGGATCTGTGGACAGACGAGCTTGGTGGGATATAGTCCATGGGGTCGCAAAGAGTCAGACACGACTGAGCGACTTCACTTTTCACTTTATATAACAATTACCCAAGTGTGATCTGCTCCTGGCTTCTCTGGTAAGAGAGTCCTGTGCCTTCCGGGAAGGGCATATGATCCAGGCTGAGCCAATCACGAGCCTCCCTTCCCCCATAAGGACTAGTCCAAGGGGAGGGCTGGTGACCCGAACCTGGACTGTCCGGGCCCTTCCTCAGGATTTAAATCTACATGGGAGACAGAGAAGCTCTCTGCTGCATGTGGGGAGGCAGAACCCACACCTGTGTCCCTGCCACTGCGTGCAGCTGAGGGAATGAAGTGAACACACAGAGCCAAGACATGGATGGTGACCAGGTCCCCTGTTAGGTGTCTCTGAGGGTTTCTGTCAGCACCAACCCCACAGTCCTTAGCTCCTGCTCTGCGGAACTCTACTGAGTGGTCAGTGACAACCAACAGCTCACTTTGGCCATCTTGTAGGTCATCAGTCAGAGAAGGCTTCTCCTTCTGCAGGAAGGTGTGCGTGGGACAGAGGGAGGGTGGAACCCACCAGCCCCAAACTGGGGGCCATTTTGGAAGAAGTTGTCTTCCCAGTTCTGCTTCACCCAAAGCAAGGCTCTCAGCAGGGGTGTAAGCTTGTACCGGTATCTATATGCACCCCCTGTTCCTTGTATTACACCAGCCAGATTATGTGGGACTTTCAACTCAGACATCAGTATGTAATGAGATTCCATAACCTTCTGATCGCTTTCAGTTATTACAATTCTGTCTAGTTTAAAGTAATAACTTCCAGTTCAGGTTGGGTCACATGTCTTTGCTTCTCCTCAGGGCAGTTTGGGAGGGACCCCTGACTCTCTCCTCTCTCCTTGAGTTGGTCAAGAGTTCCCACCAAAGTGGTTCCCAGATACTTTCCTGGTCTATTCTCTATGACCATGTGGTCCTTCACTTTCATTTTTCTATTCAAGTATTCAAGGAGAGTGAAAGAGCCAGCTTAAAACTAAATATTAAAAAAGCTAGGATCATGGCATCCAGCCCCATTACTTCACCACAAACGGAGGGGAAAAAAGTGGAAGTAGTGACAGATTTCCTCTTCTTGGGCTCTGAAATCACTGTGGATGGTGACTGCAGCCATGAAATCAGAAGACATTTGCTTCTTGGCAGGAAAGCTATGACAAACCTAGACAGAGTGCTGAAAAGCAGAGACATTGCTCTGGCGACAAAAGTCCACATCGTCAAGGCTGTGGTCTTTCTAGTGGTCACACAGCGTTGTGAGAGCTGGACTGTAAAGAAGGCAGAACACCGAGGAATTGATGTCTTTGAACTATGTTGCTGGAGAAGATGCCTGTCCCTTGGACAGCAAGGAGATCAGACCAGTCGATTTTAAGGGAATACTCGTTGGAAGAACTGGTGCTGAAGTTGAAATTCCGGTATTTTGGTCATCTGATGCAAACAGCTGACTCATTGGAAAAGTCTCTGATGCTGGGAAAGATTGAGGGCAGAAGGAGAAGAGGGTGTCAGAGGAGGAGATGGCTGGATGGCATCACCGACGCATTGGACATGAACTTGGGCAAACTTCGGGAGATGGTGAGGGAAAGAGAGGCCAGGTGTGCTGTGGTCCATGGGGTCACAAAGAGTCGGACACGACTGGGCCACTGAACAACAATTCAAGAAGCAAAGGGGCCTCTACCCTTAAGGAGCCTGGAGTTTCACTGCGGAGGTAAGAATAACACAGATGCAACAATCAGGGGCCCAGAAGATAACTCCACATTGAGGGCTTTGTTGCACATGGGCAGAGAGAGGCAGACAGACAGACATACAGCGCTCAAAGCAGATTGAAAGATGGGCTCTCGAGCCAGACAGCTCAGGTTCAAATCTCTGCTCGTCACTGGTGAGCTTTGCCACTTGGACAGGCTTATTTCTCCTCTTTGGGCCTCAGCCTCCTCCCCAATAACACCAGGAGGGTGACAGCATCGCCCTCGTGTGGTTTTTGTGAGGATTAAATTAGGTACTATGAAACAGTCAGAAAGAAGCCTGGCATGTAGTAAAGTGAAGCGAAAGTCACCCAGTTGTGTCCGACTCTTAGGGACCCCATGGACTATACAGTCCATGGAATTCTCCAGGCCAGAACACAGGAGTGGGCAGCCTTTCCCTTCTCCAGGGGACCTTCCCAACCCAGGGATCGAACCCAGGTCTCCCGCCTTGCAGGCGATTCTTTACCAGCTGAGCCACAAGGGAAGCCCACATAGCAAGCACTGGATACAAAGATACAGCGAAGGGCATGCTTGGGGCTCTAACCAGCTGATTCTCTGCCCCAGAACTCAGCAGGACTGTCTGCGGGGAGGGACGTTGCCCACAGCGGGGAGCAGACGCAGCCCCCGGGTGTCGAAGCGTTGTAAGCACCTCCCTCTGCAAAACGGCCCTCCTGCCTCAGTGGTCCATCTGGGCCAAGTGCCGAGGGGGCTGCGAGTCGCAGAGTGATGCAAGGACAGTGGCCGCCAGAGGACGTGGCAGCTGGGGGTGTCCAGCCCTGGCTCCACTTCCAGGTTTGGAGGTGTGGAGGGGCCTCCATCAGGGCCCAGGGTGGTGGCTGGTGCAAGAGGATGGCAGGACAGTGGCAGAGTTCCGGACAGACCTGGGCTGAGGCCACTGGAGGTGTGGTCCCCACCAGAGGGGCCTGTCCCGGTGCAGGGAGTTCCACGGGATTGTCCCCTACATTAGATACACTTTTTAGATCATCACCTGAGTCAGAAAGACACTCTGCCTTAATAAGGAGGATGAGGCAAGCCAGGCCTAGAAGCTAAATATTCAAAGCAGAGTGAAATCTGAGCTCCTACCCTCCCTGCCCTCCCCCACCAACCGCAGAAGGCAAAGCTGTCTGGGATGACAACAGAAAGGGAGCCGAGGTGGCTCAGGCCCGCTGCCCACCTCTCTCACTGGAGCTGGGATTCCAGGACTGGGGTGTTTACGGAGGCCCCAGCGCTCCGTGGGCACAGCTCTGCAGAAAGCCGGCCCGCAAAGCTTCCCACAGCATCTGCCAAGAATACACCCGACATAATAATTTCTTTGACCTCCACCACATGAGTTTCTGAAAAGAACAAAACAGCATCATTCCTTGGCATTTACAGTTTAAACCTTTCCTATTCAAGTTTCTAACAAAAAAAGCCACCAACCCATTCTGGTCGTGATTAAAATTCATAGGCTTGCTGCAGAGAACAGATGCAGAAGCAATTTTAGGCCAGTCATATCCCAGGTCTGCAAAATTAATTTGACAGGTTTGCATTAAAGCACTGATCAATATCCACTTTAGAGCGGCAGAGGCTAACTGAGAAAAAATAAGTGACCGGAGTGTTACCAGACGAGAAAAAATGAATCTTTGAGACTTTTTTCCCTCTAAGCTTGCACCTACATCAGAAGTCCTGACCTCAATCCATTGATCGGCTGCAGTTAACATGACAAAAGGCCCAGCAGATAGACCGTCGCGGCCTACCGGGGAACAATCACCCGGATACACTAAATGTTTGACGGAGTGACTAGACTGCGGAATTAGTCTTGGCTTTCCGAGGGTGGCCCCCAGCCCGGCCTTCCTGAATCTTCCCCTCCCTTCAGAGACCCAACTTTTTTGAAACTTCCTTCCAAGGATGGCGTGGGGATATGGTCCCCCGGAACCTGGGTCCTGGCTCAGTTTAGCCACTGAGACAAGGAGGCAATTAAGACCAAACCTTGAGGCTCCCTGTGAAATGAAAATATCTCCTGCCTTATTAGAAATGTCACAGCCATCTGTGATTTCTGGCCCTCAAATGTGAATGAGAGCTCCCCAAACTGCGATCCAGTGGGTGCTGCCACCCGCCTCCCCCACGGTGATAGCTGAGGAGCTGGGGAAATGCAAGAAGCAAGGTGAGCGAGGAAACACAGATTGGCCCCAGATAACTGAGGTGCCTACAAAAGGAATGAATTCAATGAGCCCAGAGGCTTGCCTCTTCCCATCAACAGAATGCTAAATTCCTTAACCTGATGCCTGATCTTTGATGTTCAGGCTGCCTGCTCCCTTTGTTGCAAACTTGTATATAGCCTGACTTCTCCCCAAATGAAATAACTCTCTACTTTCAGGTTTGCCTACACTTTTCAGTTGACATCCCAAATGGAGGCAGTGAGGCTAATGTCAGTAAGGGCCTCCAAAGGGCTTGAGGCAAGCAGGCCAATTCAGAAATGGGAAGCCCAAGTGGATGATCATTGTCTGCACTCTGACAGAGATGGGCTTTACCAGCTTTGATTCGATTTTATTGTCTTATGTAAGAAACATGCTTTAAAGTCAGAGCATCGTCTGAAACTTGGCAATTCTGTTCCTAAGCCTCCTAGGTCTTCCTGTCTGTCTCTTATCAGAAAGTCAGTTCACAGTATGCCAGTAATTCAACCCATCTAAAATGAGCACCCACTAAGGATGGGACTCGTGTCAGGTACTGAGTACACAGGAAAGAGCATCTCCCTGAGGCCCAGATCAACCTTTGCCTCATGAAGATTGTCCTAGAAGAAGTCTCACCTTCCTTTTGCAGCTCACTCATCTGCTGGCAGCCACGCATTTAGCTCGGGACTCTACGGAGGAGCACACTCCCAGGGAAAAGTAACATGAGCTGCAAATGCTGCAAATATGCGTGCCATTTAAAATTTTCTAATAGCCACATTTTTTAAAAAGTGAAAAAGAGACATATTTAATTCAGTATGTTTAAAATATTATCATTTCAACATAAAATGAGTATAAAAAATACCATGTGAATTTTGCAGGCTGTTGTTCTGGTTCTAAGTCTTCCAGCACATTTCAGTGTGGCCATTCAGACCAAGCCACCTCTCAAGCTCTCAGTAACCACAATGCCTGGTGGCAGCCACAGCAGACCACAGTGACCACAGTGGAGAAGGCAGAGATGAACACAGTGGGTCTGGGGTCCCTTTCTGAACACTTACAGGCAGGGGCCCTCTCCTGCCCTTCCTCGCTGCCATCCTCCACCACATCTAGTGAAGTGAAGTGAAAGATGCTCAGTTGTGTCTGACTCTTTGTGACCCCATGGACTATACAGCCCATAGAATTCTCCAGGCCAGAACACTGGAGTGGGTAGACTTTCCCTTCTCCAGGGGATCTTCCCAACCCAGGGATCGAACCCAGGTCTCCCGCATTGCAGGCAGATTCTTTATCAGCTGAGCCACAAGGAAGCCCAAGAATGCTGGAGTGGGTAACCTATCCCTTCTCCAGGGGATCTTCCCGACCCAGGAATCGAACCTGGGCCTCCTGCATTGCAGGTGGATTCTTTACCAACTGAGCTCTCAGGGAAGCCCCACCACATTTAACCCTTGACTCAAGTTATGTGGCCGTTGTTCCCAACACCAGTCATTAAGCCCCCTGTTGATAAAGTCATTGTAATAGTAAAAATGTGACAGGATAGTGCAGTGCAGGACGTGGCCGTCCTGCTCAGATGGAAGCGAGGCAGTGGGCTCCCTGAGGGCCTGGCGTGTCCCATTCTACTGTTTAACCAGGTGCCACCATCATCTGGCCCTTAGAGGATCTGTCATTACTTAACGAACATTTATAAACCACGTTATCAGGCATCAGGTACGGCCCTAAGGATCATCCTGGCAAATACTTATTCACTTAATCCTTATTAGACAACCTGCAGTGGGTGCTGTCATGACCTCCCCAGCAGATGAGGTGACTTGTCCAAAGTCTCCGAACTAACAGGTGGCGGAGCAGAACTCACAGGCAGCAGTCTGGCTCAGAGCCTGTCTTCTCATCACCACTCCACACTGCTTCCTGTTCACCTTCTGTGACATTCAGGTTACACGAAGGCACAGGATTGCCCTTTCGGGGCAACCCCAGCAGAATTCCCTGAAGTTTCCCCCTCACCTTCTGTTGGTGCCCAGCCCTTGACATTTCACCAGGTACACTCTCGATCAGATCAACCCCACAGAATGAACAGTCAGCTGACCCTCTTCCTGGATAGCTGATCCATAATTACGAAGCTGGGAGATCCAGGGAAGAGATATCCTGTGGTTCTGTTCAGAGGGCTGTGCGGGCAGCAGAAGCTCAGGGCTCCTACCCTAACCCAGATCCCAGTCACGTCTCTGCCACATCTGGCATTTTGACTTTGTGTCAGGCTCCTAACCTGTCCATGTACCGTTTCACTATATACACAGGAATAGCAGCTGCTCCATTTGGGGCACTTGGAGTTCTAATGATGTAGTACCTATAGAAGAATTTTAAAAATTATAAAATGATATGCAAATGTGAAGTCTTTGTACTATTATTCGTATTAAATATTAAGATGTTTGTACTATTGTTGATGGTGGAAGCAAAAGGACTCTATATTATGATGCCAGGGTCATGGTGCTCATGCCTGTACAAATAGCCCTCTCTGACCCTCCACCTCTACCCAAGGGAGTGGAGCTCCTGTATTTAGAGTTTTCTACTGTAGACAACTTTGCAGAAATCTTGAATTACCATTCAGGAATTATGTTATGAGGAATCACTTCATCTTGGGTGGATACAGTATAAGTTAGAACCCTGTATGGAACAACTGAGTGGTTCAAGATTGAGAAAGGAGTACGATAGGCTGTCTGCTGTCACCCTGTTTTTTTAACCAAACGCTGAGCACATCATGAGAAATGCCGGACTGGA
The DNA here is from genome assembly GCF_029378745.1 of Bos indicus. Lineage (NCBI taxonomy): Eukaryota > Metazoa > Chordata > Mammalia > Artiodactyla > Bovidae > Bos > Bos indicus. The sequence goes on from NC_091783.1 coordinate 47,605,861, forward strand.
TGAGTTATAAGCTGGAATCAAGTCAGGTGGGAGAAACATCAACAACCTCAGATATGCAGGTGATAGCACTGTAATGGCAGAAAGTGAAGAGGAACTAAAGAGCCTCTTGATGAAGGTGAAGGAGGAGAGTGAAAGGGCTGGCTTAAAACTAAATATTAAAAAAACTAAGATCATGACCTCCAGCCCCATTACTTCAGGGCAAATAGGAAGGGGAAAGGTGGAAGTGTGACAGATTTCTTCTTCTTGGGCTCTGAAATCACTGCAGATGGTGACTGCGGCAGTGAAATAAGAAGACAATTGCTTCTTGGCAGGAAAGCTATGACAAACCTAGTGCATTGAAAAGCAGAGACATTACTTTTTTATATAGGTCTGTATAGTCAAGGATATGATCTTCCCAGTGGTCACATACAGTTGTGAGAGCTGTACCGTAAAGCAGGCAGAGCGCCAAAGGATTGATGCCTTTGAACTGCAGTGTTGGAGAAGACTCCTGAAAGTCCCTTGGACAGAAAGGAGATCAAACCAGTCAGTCTTAAGGGAAATTCAGCCCTCAATACTCGTTGGATGGACTGATGCTGAAGCTCCACTATTTTGGTCATCTGATTCGAACAGCTGACTCATTGATAAAGCCCTGATGCTGGGAAAGATTGAGGGCAGAAAGAGAAGAGGTTGTCAGAGGATGAGATGACTGGATGGCATCACTAATGCAATGGACATGAACTTGGGCAAATTTCGGGACATGGTGAGGGACAGGGAGGCCTGACAAGCTGCAGTCCACGGGGTCGCAAAGAGTCAGACACGACTGGGTGACTGAACAACAGGAACCAAGCATTGGACATGGTGGAGAGGTCCCTTTATGCACCTTCCCAAGGTTGCCTGCGATTAGGTAACAGTGACTCCACTTCCATTTTGGATTTTAATCTTATATCCTACTTACTACTGATGCACAACCAATTATCCCAGAACTGAGCAGCTTGAAACAACTACTGTGTTACTCATATGAATTCTGTGAGTCAGGAATTTCGACAACGTGTAGTGGGGACATCTTGTCTCTATTCACAATGTCTGGAACTCCCTGGGAAGACTTGAAAGCTAAGGATATCACCAAGGATAAAGCTGAAATGCGATCCTCCTAAAGTCTATTTTATGCACATGTGTGACACCTAGGCTGGGATGACTTAGAGACTAGGATTGGTGACTAGAGCACTTGCCTGTGACCTCTGCACATAGCTTGGGCTTCCTTACAGTATGGCAGTCTCAGAAGAGTGGAACTTTTTACACAGAGTCTCGGTTCTCTAACTGCTGGTTCCAGTGAAAAAAAGGAGAAGCTGCCTGGCCTTTTATGACCCAGATTCAGAAGTCATAAGCATCACTTCTGTCACACTCTATTGGTGGATGAAGTCAGATGCCCATCTAGATTCAAGGGGAGGGGGACGCAGAATCCCATCTGCCAATAAGAAGAGCATCAAGGAATTTTGGGTCCATGAAAACATCACAACTTCTCTCAGCCTCAGTTTCCTTATCCATAAAGTATAGATAATAATGCCCATCTTCTAATACTGTAGTGAGACTTAGATTATGTACAGTGAAGTGCCTGACACCATCAGTAAGGGTCAACTTTTATTTTTGTTATAACATCAGCTGACTGAGCAGCCACCAAGCATTTTTTGACAGTCTTCGCACTCTAGGCACGTGTGCCCAACCTCATGCTGGGGCCTGTGAGGGAAGCATAGAACCCATTCTCTGCTATCAGGTTGAGGAGATAAGATGCACACATAAGGCAACAATCAAAAGTTCAAGGAAGTGGGAAACAGTCAATATTGACAAGTTGAGTAAAGGGAGAGAGAAGCGTGAACCCATCTGGTCAGAGAAGACTGCAGAGGAAATGAAACTTGAATTGGATCTGGAAGGATTTAAGACAGACTGGAGGAAAAGACATGGGACTTCTGGGCAACAGATTGATCTGCAAGAAAACAGAGACTTTTGGGAGAATAAAGACATCAGCCTTTTGTAAGCACGTTTACCTCATTTCAGTTTCTCTAATTGTAGAACAGGGATGCAGACAAGTGTCCCAATAGTGAAAAATCTACCTATTTGTTCGTTTGTCCATCCTTTTAACCCATCTTCCCATCCATCAATGCATTCATCCATCTCTCTGCCCATCCTTCCATCCATCTATCCATCCAGTCACCCAACAAACCCAGCCAAGACCAGCTCTAGAGGCTAGGAACTCAGAGGTGAGTAAGATTGCCTCAGTTTCCAGTAGTCCTCACCACTATCTACTGGGGGCCAAGGGTGGATATTTTGGTGCAAGGTTATTCTTCAGCTCCCTTCTTTACCTCTTGCTGTTATAAACCCCACATGTGGGTAGAACAGCCTTGACTTCTTACGCTGTTTATAGTTGAGCTGATCAGCTCTACAGTCTGTATTCAGTAACTACTTCTGGTTCAGCAAATGAAGGAGGAGATATACAGATTGACTGAGTAACTTCTAAAACTCACTTACTTTACTAGAGATTTGACACTCAATTTCTGTTTTGAATATAGTGAAGAAGGCATCATTAGCCTCATTTAGCAGAGGAGTGAACAGAAACTTCAAAAGAGTAAGCAGTCTGACTAAGGACATTCAGGAGTAAGTGGTAAGGCTGGTATTTGAAACCAAGTGCATCTGACTGCTGAGCCCAGGCTCTTTTCTCTGAATGCCATGGTGTCACGAGCCCTACAGTGCTGAGTTCATCCTTCAGATAATGACTAGAGGATTCAGGTCCTGTCTTTCCTGTATAGTTCTGATGTTTCTTACCCACCTTCAGGAGAAAATGGCTCCTGTTTGGTCATATTTCCCTTGAGTGTGAGCCTCTTGCCATCAGAAACTAGTGCCTACTTCTTTCTTTTTTTTCAATATTTATTTTTCCTTTTTTATTTGGCTGTGCCGGGTCTTCACTGCAGCACATGGTACCTTCAATCTTTTAACTGCAGCATATGGAATCTAGTTCCCTGACTAGGGATCAAAGCCGGGGCCCCTGCACTGTGAGCTTGGAGTCTCAGCCACTAGACCACCAGGGACGTCTCCCTAGTGCCTAGTTCTGGACCCCCACAACCCCACCCTCCTCACACGCAGGCAGTGGTAATTTGCTGGCAGGAGGATAGTCTCAGAATGTCATTTCATGAAACCATCCTCACTCTTAACCCATCTCCGCTGTGATCAAGGACTTCTGTTTGTGTGATTTATTTGGGCAAGGTTGTGGAGCAGTGATAAATCCTAGACCATAGACAAAGCAGAACTTGTGAGTTCCTGGGGAATGAGCCCCTGGCTTCACTTGGTGCCCCTAATGGTCCTCAGATGTCACCTGTGGCCAGGAACACAAAGAATATCAGCCCGGAGCAGTTCTTGCTTTTTCCCAGTACAACTTCTCCCTCGCCAGAATCTCAGGGCACAGTAGAGCCCTGTGTCCTACAGCCTCATTGGTGGACAGGAGATTTCCTCGGCCTACCTAGCTCCCTGGAAGAGCACCAAATATGTTTCCTAGTTTGTGGAAGGGTCCAGATGACTGCCTTTGATTGTGACAATCATCATTTAATATTCTGATGAAGCCACCAAATTCAATTATCGGTTATATTTTTCTAAGTGTAGTCACATATCTCTCAGTCATTCAAGCAGAAGTGTTCTTCTCATGGGACTTAACGAGATTCAGAAGGTGTCAAAGCGTGAGTAACAAGGTCAGACTGGGAGCTGTCTACCTATTAACCTTCCACTTTGGTAACCAAACAGCCATACCCAGCACACAAGGTGGGCCCTAGAACTTGTCACTGTTAATACTGTCACTGAGGCAAAGTGGCTTGGGTTTTTCTAAGCTATTCCAGGGGCAATATCATGCACACACACACAGGGGGCCAGGAAGGTGAGGGCCCTTTCCGCACAGAAATCCTGCCCTGGACACCCGGTCTTTGCTTGTGTGGGAGGGATGTAGGATCAAGTCTTTGCCTGCCAGAGATGGGGGTGATTTAGGGTCAGCCTTCCTCACTGCAGGAGAGACTGGCCAGAACATGTGCCCTGTTAATCCAGAAGCACCCACCAGAAGGACCAAGCAGCCCCTCACTGGCTGCCTGTTCTGCTTGGCCAGCCTCGCGCAGTGCTCTCTATTTCTCCACCACTCACATCCAGAATGAAGTGGTGGTGGTTTCTCCCTAGGGGCGATGGAGTGGAAGACGGTGTTCGGCAGTGGACTCAAGGGTGAAGGCCGCCGGGGTCGGGGGCTGGCTCTTGACAAAATAAGGGCTGCTCTTGCTGATGTCACTTGTGGGGCAATCTTTGAAGGCTTCAGCTCATGGAATCATGAGGATTACATTCTCTGTCCTCTGCCCTGGCATGAGTAAAGGACCATCCCTCCATTTTACAGATGAACCAGCTTAGGTAGGGAGGCCAAACTGTTCTGACTTCAAAGAATCGAGGAAAGCACATAGCTTCGAGGACCACTTCTGGGCTAGAAGCAAGAGCCTTGGACAGAATCATCCAGAATGAGCCCTGTTTATTCATTAAATTGCCTGTATTTGGGTCCTGATGGGATTTGGAAGCATATTCACTGTGAAATATGAGTGATTCCAACGCATTATTCTCATTCTTCCTGTAAATAAAAAATAAGTGCCAGAGAGCCATGTCAGGCTCCGTTGTTTGATCGCTTCTCTCTTGGTACTTAATTTTGTTTCACAGCGTCAAGTAAGGGGGACTTAAGGGGGTGGGAAGGAAGAAGCCGACTTCTGTCAAAGTACAGTCTCATTGGTTAACACCTGAGGGGAAAATGTCTCAAAAGAATTTAATTCAAAAAATCCTTTAGGCACATAGGAGCTTCTTCCAACCAGTAAGAGTCAGACAGCTATGGAGAGAGAGACATCAATAAATAATCAGCAGGCTTAGACTTTTAAATGGGAATCCCAGCATCACTACCCAGAGGTAGATTGCATCTTTTCCACCAGCCTCAGAGCATAGCTTCATGCTTGTAAGGACTGGGGGACTTCACTTGCTACAGTTGCAATCTGGCCCTTCTTCCTAATAAGATGCACATCTATTCTTGTATGTTTCCTTTATGCTTCATAGACAAAGAGCATGCAGGAAATCTACAGCATCCTATTGCCTATCTATCTATATCTCTTAAGTTCCCTATATATTATGTAAGAAAAGGTGTCTGTCCTCAGAAACCCCAGGAAGCATCTTTGTTACTCCGTTTCATCTTGTTCTCAGTTTAAGCCACAAGTCTCCTTAAACATCAGCTCTCCTGAACAGCTGTGGTGGGGACGGGGCTCTGGAGCAGGGAGGAGCGCTGCTCAGGTCCTGCCTGTCCCCTGAGCCCAGAGAAGTGCCCTCTCAAGATCCCAAACCTCCCCCCAAAATGATGCCATGTTTCAAATCCGATTGGGGATATTTTTCTGCTCAGGCCCAGCTTACTGCAGCCACATGCAGCCAGGGTTGCGGGATTCCTCGACCTGACGAAGGAGCAGGGCTCTTTCCGTGTGGGTCTGAGTCCCACATGGCTGGGCCATCATGGGTGTTCATGGTCTGGGACACTTCAGGGCCCCCTTCACCTGCCCATGCTGTGTGTTTCAAAGGTCACCTGGGGACCAAAAATCAGTACACGCTGCAAACACTGCTTCTTATTGCTTGTCATTTTCTCCCTGACTGTTGACACCCTCGCCCCCTTGAAAGCAAACTGACCTGTGGGTCTCCTTGGTGCAGAGAAGCCGTGAGCAAGGTCTGCTTCTCCTTCTGCAGAAACCCCCACTGCCTGGGGGAATGCCAACCTCACTTCCTCTTCCCTGGGCCCCCTGGTGGTGGGGTGGGTGGTCGCTTCCTCATCCCAGAACAGAACGAAGAGGCCAGATGGAGATATGTGAGGATTTTCTGAGGGCATCTGGCATGCCTGGTGCAGAGGGAAAAAGCCCCGGGGGTGGGGATTGAAGTCCAGGGGTTTGACTGCCTTGTTCCCTGGCCAGTGGCAACTGAAAAATAAGTGTAAAATATATAGTAATTTCCAAGATTAAGTGCCCCCCTCCAACAACAACAACAGAATATAAAATATCTTATTAAGATTTTTAATTACATGTTGAAATAAAAATAGTTTGGATATCTTGAGTTAAATAAAATATAGTATTAAAATAAATTTCACTTGTTTTGTTTTACTTTTTAAAATGTAGATAGAAAATTTATAATCACATGTGTGACTTGCACTATATTTCTACTGAGAGCATAGTATCATATTGGCCTTTTTATTATTCACGAAGAGATAATTTCAAACTTCAGATTTCTACATTCAAGGATAAATATCAATGTTTCTATATGATCATGCCAAAATAATTTTTGTAATGAAATACTCCACATACACACAAGGCATATGTAATGTATAGTGCAATTTAGACAACAGGAAATGAACACCTGTGCGGCCACCATCCGGTTTAAGCAATAGAAATACCCCAAGTCTTTGTTTGACCACATCTCTCTCTGTCCCTGATCCGAGTCAGTTGACCAATTAGGCAATGACTTTTATTAAATTTTCACTGCCATTTAAGTTATGATTTTTATTCTGAGAAATTATTAAGAATTAAGAAAGCCCCCAAAATAATCTAACAAACACCTGGGCCCCAAAATATCCTACAATGATTACTGTTCATATATTTCTCACTTAAAAAAATGGTAAAGCCATTACAGGTCAAGCCAGAGCTGTCTTTTCATTGCAGGCCACCTCTCTTTAGTCCCAGGAGCTATGGTGATATCTCTGTAACAGGATATCAGTGTATCTTCAAATGACAACAGCAAGGTCCAACACTCAGCTGGTACCTACCCGCAGTGGGAGCAGATTCCCAGAGGGCATGTCCATCCGGGTCAGAAATAGGCAGATTTTATATTTTACTTATTTATAAATAATGATTGTATATACTTAAGGAGTGCAACATGATGTTTTGATATGCACATATAACACCCTCAGGCTAATTAGCATAGTTACCACCTCTTCACATTTTAAAATTTTTTTGGAGTGAGAGCACCTGATGTCTACTGTTCTAGCAAATTCTCAGTATTAAGTACAGTAGTATTAATGACAGTCTCCTTGCTGTACATTAGACTTCTAGACATATTCATCCTACACAACTGCGACTCTTACCCTTTGACCGACATCTCCCATTTCCCCCATCTCTCTGCCCCTGGTAACCACTCTTCTACTCTGCTTCTGTGTGTTCCACTTTCTCAGCTTCTGCTCATAAGTGACATCATGCAGTAATTTTCTTTCTGTGTCTGGCTTATTTCACTTAGCACAATGTATTCTATGACATGCAGTCAGTCAGTTCAGTCTCTCAGTCATGTCCAACTCTTTGCGACCCCATGGACTGCAGCACAGCAGGCCTCCCTGTCCATCACCAACTGCCAGAGTTCACTCAAATTCATGTCCATCGAGTCAATGATGCCATCCAACCATTTCATCCTCTGTCGTCCCCTTTTTCTCATGCCTTCAATCTTTCCCAGCATCAGGGTCTTTTCCAATGAGTCAGTTCTTCACATCAGGTGGCCAAAGTATTGAAGTTTCAACTTCAGCATCAGTCCTTCCAATGAATATTGTTGTCACAAATGGTAGGATCTCTTGTTTTATTTTTTTAGGATCTCTTCTTTTAAAGGCTGAATAATATTCCCACGTGTGTGTGTGTGTGTGTGTGTGTGTACTCTCTTCATTCATCTATAGACAGACCCTTGGGTTGTTTCCATATCTTGGTTATTGTGAATGATGCTGCAAGGAACATGGGAGTATAGATATTTCTTTATAGTGCTGAAGAAACCACCAGATTTTTAAAGTTGCTAGGATCTAGCAGGACCTAATTTCTTCAAGGATCCTTCAACCCTTATTCGTGGACAGATCATTAGAAATCAGTTATAGTGGAGGCCAGAGGGGCTAAGCGGATGATCCAAGGTCACCAGGTAACAAGTATCAGGCAATAGACAGGCACTTGGATCTCCCATCAAGCCATGATTTCAAGATAGGCTCAGCTGTCACCCATTTGGATCATCTGAATCATAACTCTCTTCGTACTAGAATATCCAGCAGGGGTAGATGTAACTGGGGACTGGGCTTTTAGAAGCTGAAGATAAGGCAGAAAGGTTTTTCAGATGTGAGAAACATTTCTTAAATATCTGGGTCTACTTCAGGCAGGAAAACTCCACTCTTGGTTTCACACACTTTTCTTGGCTGACAAAGGGTTCTTCTGGTCATTTCTCGGAAGACAGAAGTGCTCATTACTCAAGCTGTCACTGGAGGTGAAGGGGATGGAGAATCTGGACTGCATCTGAGCAATACATTTTGGCCTTTCTTTCCTTTTTACTAGGTGTTTGATAACATTATTTTCTTGTGATTTGTGTCGGACCTAAATCTGAGTGATGAAAAAAAAATTCTATCTACCAGGAATTGTGTTGGGTTCCAGTTAGTAGAGTTTTTACTATGCTGATACTCACCAGTGGCCTGAGTCAGCCATGCAAGGAGACACGTGCGAATAAAAAGAAACTGTTTACCACATTCTTTCCCAGAACTAGACAACAGAAGGGCCTGGTCCAGAGGTGGGTTTGAACTACCTGAGGACTCAAGATGAGAGGCTCAATTTGGCTGACAGTAAGAAGGCCAGTGATGGCTTCCTTGCCCCTCCAAAGTTCTGCAGTCCTTTTGTAGGTAAAGACCTTATTCTGAATGTTCACAAGGTGGCTCAGAATGTTCCCTGGTGGCTCAGGTGGTGAAGAGTCCACCTGCAATGCAATAGACCTGAGTTTGATCCCTGGGTTGGGAAGATCCCCTGGAGAGGGGAATGGCTACACTCTCCACTCCACTCCACTATTCTTGTTGGGGAAATCCCATGGACAGAGGAACCTGGTGGGCTGCAGTCCATGGGGTTGCAAAGAGTCAGACCCCATTGAGAGACTAACACATGCTCCCTGCTGCCAGGGTCCAGCCCCAGCTGATCCAGGGAGTTCGAAGCGGGGACAGCATCGGTGAGGATCAGGATACAATAGCTTCAATTAGATATTAATTAAAGATGTAAAGAGTAATAGAATGAGGATAGCTCAGTCGGAAAATTCAGTGGAGAAAAGAGGCTGAGTAGCTTGGTTTACGCGGGAGACCAATAAAACTTCAAGACAAGAAGCTTGCACCACTTACGTAAGCCGCAGGCGTCCTTCCGTTCTCCCGAAGGAGAGGAGACACTGAGGCCTCCCCGGTCGGATCTTAGAAGCCCAGGCAAAATTAGTAAGCTTGGTGGGTTCCGCGCTCCAGATGGAGACTCAGCCAGAGTGTAAGAGAGAGCGTGACATGGGGAGACCAGTATTTGGAGAAACTGATCCCAATTCTTTATTTTCCATGGTCTACTTTTATACACTGAGATGTTATGCAAAAGTCACGTGGGGTCAGCAGTCCTGACTTTTATCAAAGTCAGGTGCTTCATACAAATGTATACAGAGGTCTTAGGGGTGTTACATCATCTTCTGGCCAGGGGGCCTGCTGACAATTTATGACCCTCTCCTTGTGACAGAGGTCAGTCAACCAGGACACTTATTTCTCCAGGGGTGATTATTCTTAAAACAGACGCCACCCAAATAAAGTTACATTTCTATAGGGTGAGAGTATAGTGGGTTTTAGTTAAGGAAAGAATTTACTTAGCCTAAGGTCTAACATGATTAATATCAAAGGTTAATACTTATTTCTTCTATATATTCATTAATGTGTGTAAGGGCAGGGGATGTGGAGACTTAGCAACAAACATTGGCTCAACAAATGAAAAATCCTTCACCAATACAATTTCTAATCAGCCCATTATACTTATACTAATAGTTTTCTAACTTTTCTAAGGAACCTGTTTTTAGAAGGTTTAAAGCATCTCGTGCCTCTCACGGTTGGGAGGCTGTGAGCAATCATATGTGGCCGGACAAGCCTGTCAGGCAGGCTAGAGAACTTTCAGAGGAGTTTGTAGGTTAAAACACTCTTGTCATGCCCAGGAGTTTTTATTAACTGGAGCTCTAGGTTAACTCCTTCTCCGAAAGAGGTGGTGGGGGACAGTCCCCCGTAAAGTCAGAGGTGTAGGTGGGAGCACAAAGTAGTAAAGCAGGCAGGCTCTGGTTATGGGGGTAGATGCTCGAGGATTTCCAGGGGGACTCCTGAGGCTCAATCCCGCCTTTGCGTATGTCAAGCCTCCTTCCTCATGACCTTTGCCACGGGCAGAGTGCCTCACTCTGGCCCCCAACACCCTGCCAGCTCTGTCTCTTCAACAAGGCCATAAACGCCTTGAGATAGGGACTGGGACTGTTGGTACAGTTACCCATATCCACTTAGATACTCTGCACACAGGAGATGCTTGAAGATGTTCATGGAATTAAATAATAATAACAATGCAATTAAGATATGTGGCCCTTGCTGCAGAAAACTCATTATCGCACGGTGGACTAGTTGGATGGTGGCAGGTCTCTTCTGTGCTTTGGACAGAAGGACACACTGTAACAGCCAAGGGGACCAGAGCAGGCATCAGCGGTTGTTTGCCCAGGAGAACAGGCTGGATGGAGAAGGAGAGGGGAGGGAAAGGAGATAGAACACGTGGGTTCTGCAGAAACCTCTAAACAATCAAAGCCACAAATGCCTCCTCTTATAAACACACAGTGCGAGGCAGATGTTTACCCGGACAATCTGGAGAGAAAAAGCCAGCCAAAGCCAGAGAGATTCACGCTACACAAACAAGGGATTTCCTGGGAGACGGAGCGGCAGGTAATGGGTTCTTCAAATTTCTCCTCCTGATAACTACATCACAGTCCAAGTCCGAGGAGACTCAGTCTTCCTATCGAAACCTTATTTAAATCCGGCTGTCTGTTTCAGGTGGGATTGCTGCTGTATTGGCTGGTGGAGGCTATTCTCTCAAACCTTTATGAGATGCTGGGAAGGAGAGGCAGCCCGTGTCCCTGTGGAAGCAGAGACCATCATGTGGGGAATTGTCTTCCCGAACGGCTTCAGGAATCAGCCTTTCCCGATCCCGACTAGTGGCCGTCACACGAGCAAAACTGTAGAGAAAGCAACAGCCATGTCTGCTTCAAAACAGCAAAATGTCTTACATTTGTACAGTGTGGCTACTTTCCCAATCATCCACCAGTGAATTACTTTAAAAAGAAACCATCTCAGCACCCTGATGTTCTCTGCAATGAAGCCACTGTGTGTAGCCTTCCCTCACCGTGTTCTCTCCCCCGATTCTTAGCAGGCAGAGCAAAGGTCCTGGGGCTAGAAGTCGAAGCTTTCAAGGGCTGACCCCCACCTGGCCACAATGTCCTATGTGACGTGGGAAAACTAACTCCCTTTTTCTGGCTTTGATGTCCCCATCCCTCAGGAAGAGATGGAATTAGAGGAAGTGATCCCTGACACCAGGCAGCCCTGGAAGGGTGAGTGTGTGCTCTGGTCCAGGAGGGGGCCTGGGCCTGTGTCTGGCTCTTTATTCTGGGTCACTCTCTGACCAATAGCATTGTTTCTTCAGGAGGCAGTACTGTGAGACCCTAAAACCAAGCCAAGTCTGCTGGCTCATTTTCCTCAACCAATGGAAGTTAGGCATTCCCAAGTCAGTACGGCTGTATGGAACAGGCAAACCCCATCCAGTTTTTGCCTCCAGGCAGGAGCTGCCAACTGGGACCAGTTCTAACGCAGTTCTAACCCAGACGTGGTGTCCAGGCTGCTGTTTGCATCCGCTCCACAGGCCTGCACATTCTCATCCTGGATTTATTGAGCAATTATTATGTGACAGTGCTGAGCTCAGCAAGGGGAATAGAGCACCAGGCCAGGTCCCGGGCTTCACTGAGCTTACCGTCTTGTGGGGAAATAAGACTCTAAACCAGAGAGTCATCCCAGTAAAGGGGTTACACAATGTGATACAAAGTTGGGAGCCCAGGAAGGCAATTTTATGAAAATCCCATGAAAAGTTGCAAGTATTTACACTCACCAGCTTTCTCTGAGGACTTCCCTGGTGGCTCAGATGGTAAAGAAACTGCCTGCCATGCGGGAGACCTGGGTTCAATCCCTGAGTTGGGAAGAGTCCCTGGAGGAGGACATGGCAACCCATTCCAGTATTCTTGCCTGGAGAATCCCTTGGACAGAGGAGCCTGGTGGGCTACAGTCCATGGGGTTGCAAGGAGTCGGATGCAACTGAGTGACTAAGCACAGCATAGCTTTCTCTGAAAGACGGGCTGATGGAAAAGGCTAGGACCTCAACAGGAGTCTTTCCCAGAATCCAGCAGACTTTCCTTCATCACTCCCTGTGGTCCTTTCCACTTTCTTACCAGATCTGGAGGCATCCAAGACTCTGCCACGAGGGAGGTAAAGGCTTGGAGGAAATAGCAGTGGTCTCAATATTTCTGGTGTTTTCCATGTGGTCAGAGGCCAAGTGTGGTGTGTGGTTGGGGTCGGAGGACTGGGGACCATGCGCAGTGCTTGGACCCTGGAGGCTGTCTGGGGAAGACGGGAGGATGGCTCTGCTCTGGGTGGGGCTGGACTATCAGGAGGGTGAGCAGGAACTGGCCCAAGGACAGAGCCCAATTTATTCACTGTCTGGGCTTGGTCCCAGTCGGTCCCTTGCTCAAGCTTGGTAAATCCTCCAGTCCTGTAGTCATTTTTATTAGCAATTGCCTTTTTTTTTCACCCTTTGAAAATGTGGTTCGACGAAAATGAAATTTCAGATGTGTGTGTCTCAGCATTGATTTTTCTATTTGTAATAACACACCCCGGCATATCTCCTTTGATATCAAGAGGATAAAATGTCCCTAACTCCATGCTCTCCATTCTCGGGTAATGGATAAAGCCTGTTTATGAGATGTCATTTATTCCACAATAGACAGTAAATAAAAGCCATTTCAAGCTTGGGTTAAATCAAAGCTTGTTCAGGATTTCAGCAGATTTGCAAATCACCTCGGGGACCTTCATCCGCTGCATTTGCTGTTTTCCTTCTCGCTATTGACTCTCTCCCGCTCTCGGCCGAGCCTCCCACTCTCCCCTGCTGCCCTGAGCCCTGGACTGATTTGGAGAGACAACTGGCCTGGCTAAGGACCAGATATGACATTAAAAGTTCTTTCCTTCCACTTGGGAAATAAAAGCTTTGAAAGGCAGTGAGAAATTGAGGTTACACCCACAAAAGCTGGAGGGGCAAAGGGAAGGAAAAAACATTTGCAGGAAAATAAGATGCAAACCTGAAACGGGAAAGGATATGAAAGGCGGCAGCGGCTCCTTTCAGTCTTATGCACGCTGTGTTTCTTTTACTACCAAAGGACCCCTGTGCTGGAGGGAATGGGAGATAAGGAAGGGGATGCCGGGCCTCCAGCACCCCTGCCCTAACCAGCCTTTTGCCCTGTAACCTCTCTAACCCCCAACTCATATATCATCTTGGTCTTTTGCATCCTTTGAGATCCAGCTGAAGTCTCAGCACCTTCAGGAAGCACTCATCCTGTGTCCTCCTGAAGCTCACAACACATATTTTAGGATCTTTAACAAATTTTGTCTTATCTTACTCCTGCTTATTTTGGAATGTGAGTGTTGGGGCCACAGTGTTAGTCATCCGTCGTGTTTGACTCTTTGTGGTCCCATGGACTGTAGTCTGCCAGTCTTCTCTCTGTCTGTGGAATTCTCCAGGGAAGAATACTGGAGTGGGTAGCCATTGCCTTCTCCAGGGGATCTTTCTGACCCAGAGATTGAACCTGGGTCTCCTGCAACACAGGCAGATTCTTTACCATCTGAGGCATGTAACTGACATGGATATCCCTTTGAGGTTTGTGACAGGTGTTTAAAGCTGGAAGAATCAGCCCTGAGTCTCTGTAGTCCAACTTTCTATCCATTGAAGAAATCCCCTCTCCAGCCTCGCCAAAGACAGCCCACCCCTGCTTTCATGTCACCGGCAGGGGCCACAGCCTCGTTCTAGTGATGGAGACTCTTGGTCTGGAGGTGTTTTCTTCTCTGAAGGGAAATCTATATCCTGGAATTCCCACCCCTTCTTTGGATCCTAGCCTTGCCTTCCAGACTGACTATGAACAAGTATAATCCAACTTCTCCACAGGAGCATTTTCACAACTGAACTATAGGACCTCACCTAGTCCAGTTCCACCACATTCAAGCTAGAGACTTGAGTTGGTTTAAGTTTCTTGTTGACGATAAGACTCAGTACCCCAACATTTAGTTAGCTGGTTTAGATTTAACAGCCATGCCAAAATGATGTGTTCAAATACTTGCCTAATGATATTTGGCTCATCATCCCTATTAAATATTTACTGAGTAGCAACAGCTTTGTAGAAAATACTACTCTAGGTCTGTGATCAATTGTATTGTTCAAAATATTTGGTGTCCCTCCCTGTGAGGCCTGACTTAATTTTGGAGGAGTCTATATCTTGCCCTGAGGGCCACGTGACCTGCTCTGGCCAATAAAAGGTGAGCAAAAATGGTATGCAGCAGATGATAGCTGACCATCCAGGGATTGAATGTTTTATGGGAAAGTCACCCAGATCATCATAATTAGAGTAAACGAATAAAGGAAGATCTTCTAGGAAATTTTAAGAAGTTGTGCATATGTTCTGTGCTCATAGGGGGCAGATAGTCTGTTTCAGGAGATTGCTGTCTCTGTCTGATGCTCAGTAAGCAGTAAAATTAGCAAAATCTCCAGGAACTTTAAGGAGGGAGAAAGGAGTATCTACTGGGGGATTCAGGGAAGGATGGGATTTTATTTCCATTGAGTCAATGGTTTGGAGATTGACTCACTAGACAAGGTTTCACAACTTCATCTGCCTATTGAAGGACAAGACTGCTGTCATCTCATATGGAGGAATTAGGAACACAGGGCGTCTCTCTCCTCAGGGTGATCAAGTGAGACCACGCCCCATCTGCTAGGCATCACAGATGACTTTTAATCAGGTAACTTATGGGGAAATGAATGGTGATGATTTAGTCAAAGTCAGTTAAAAGTCAAAATGGAGCAACTATGGTCCAGGCAGCCAAAATGGAGTCAGGCAGCCACTGTGGATGTGGTTTCAGAAACATTCCCGCATCACTGAGTACTTGAACTTTCAGAACTGTATCAAACAGAATACTACTTGCCATTTGCAAACCAACGTCTGCTAGCCGCTGCTAGCTGCCATCTTGGAGTTTCAAAGTTCCCCTCCTTTACAACTACAAAGTCATTTCAAGTCCCAGCCAATCCTTGTTTAATAAGTATCCTCATGTCTTGCCAGCTCCAGTGTTTATTCTTGACAAACAACTTGTCTAACCTTGTGGTTTGGGACCTTAAATAGGCCTCCCTCATTTTGAGGTCCAGAAGAACACAGTTCACGTGTTTCTTATATCTGTGTCTCCAGACATGCAGATCTAATAATCCCTAAAATAAATGATTCTTTACCCCAATCAGGCCTCAGTTTCTGAAAGTTTAGTTCTCAATGGCATCAAAGGTAAAGATATTGGGACTATGTATGCCCTTTGTAGTATCTCTTATATCAAACCTTGGGAGTAACTATCTATGCAGGTTTGCATGCTGCGGCTGTTTAGTTGCTAAGTGGTGTCTGACTCTTTTACGACCCCACAGTAACCTGCCAGGCTCCTCTGTCCATGGGATTTCCCAGGCAAGAATACTGGACTGAGTTGCCATTTCCTTCTCCAGGGGATCTTCCTGACCCAAGGATCGAGCCTGGGTCTCTTGTGCTGCAGGTGGTCTTCTGCCTTGCAGGCAGATTCTTTACTGACTGAGCCACCAGGGATAAAACCAGAGCTGATGGCGGGGCTGGGCCATGGGGGTCTCCAGAAAGGTCCTGAACGACTTGAGCTTCTGCTGGTCCTTTGCTTCCTTCACTCCTGGAGCAGCACCGTTCACCCGGCATCCATCTCGTTCAGTCCCCTTAACAGCC